>NW_003852454.1:6456023-6461359 GCF_000181295.1 Otolemur garnettii | reverse complement strand
AAATAAATGAACATTTGGTTTTGATCCCACAAAGAAAGAGCACCAAGTTGAGAAGCTGGGGATAGCACAGTGAGGGCTTTTGTCAATAAACCCCCAGACCTTTTCTGTGTTACAGCTCCCTGGCTGGCGGGGCTGGGGTGAGGGCGTCGCAGTGCCCTGCCATGTAAGTGAGCAGGGCACTGAAAGGGGGCAGGGAAAGCCCTTCCTCGGAAGCTCGGCTCAAGTCAATGCCCCATTAGTAATGATCGGTGAATTACTGGGGGAGGAGGGCAGCAGAGAGTTCAGACAAAGAGTCGGGGAAACTGGGTCATGGAAACATGACCGAGCGGCCCGCGTCAGCAGCCAGAGGAATTCTCCTAGGATGAAGTCATGTGTTGCCACAACATGGAGGTGCTGCCCTGTGGAGTGAGCTCTGAGAGAGGCCCCAGGGGCTGTACCCTGGTCAGAGGGGCCAGCCAGGTGGATGTGATGGGGACACCCTGACCCTCTGGGCTGCTCTGTCCCCAGGAATCAGCACGGTCTTCAGTTAGTGTGGCCTCTTCTAGCAAGATTTCAGGAGGGAATCAGCTAGCCGGTGTTCTCAGGGAAGCTGAGGCCTGACCATGCACAATGTAGGACAGAATTTCAAGGAGGCACAAACACACCTCAGGGCAGCTCGAGGGGCTCCAAAAGGGGGCCAATGGCCAGGGTTGGGGCATGGATCCTCATCCTTCTTGGGCATCTATCTGGCCCACGCCCTGGGATTGCCATGCAGGAGGCCAGTCACTGGAAATCAAGGACATGAGCTTGGAGGCCTTTGGTTCTGAGAGTTGGGCCCTCAGCTCATGGCCTGTGGCCCTGGGACAAGGAAGTCCAGTGATGCTCTGCATTGCTGATGAGGGCTCCATGGAAGCCGGCTCTAATGCTGCATGGTGTGAATCCTGGAGGGATAGCGATGGGCCCACAGAAAGAGAGACGGGTTCCTGTGGAGCAGTCACTCTGCACACACCAGGCAGGCCCTGTGTCAGGACCACAGGCCCCCAGGCTCTGTCTACCTGCCACACTCAGGTGACAGAGCATGCCTTCCCAGCCTCCAGACCAGCAGGTGCCGTTGGGCACAGCTCTGGAGGACCTGGGGAAGGGCTCTGGGCCTCTAGTTTCTCTCTCATTATGGAAGGCTCTGCTTGGGATTCCCCAGTTAATGACATTTGTCATGTTCCTCTACCTTAGACTTCTGGTATCTTAAGTAATATGCAGTGTAATTTTTTTAAACAAATGTTTTTCTTAAAAGCAAATTGACCTTGGGAAAGTTGAGAACAAATTCACACTGAACTACATATGGTTTACTGGTTGTTTTCTCCTAAGGGAAACACCTAGGCACAAGAGATGCCCATGTCTTTGGCAAAGAAGGTGCTAGTGTGGAGAGGAAAAAGAGTGGAGGGGGGAGCTGGAAGTGAAGTGTGTACACTTCGCTGTCAGGCTGGAATCGGGCTTGCTCGTGAAGTGCACATCAGTCAGTCCAATAGTGACAGGAAACTCCCTGTCCTCTTGTCTAAGGAGCCTGGATGGCAGCAGGAAGCATATGGGCCTGATTCCAGACTCAAATGTGAGCCATGGTTCTGTCGTGTGCTAGCAAGGGACCATGTGCGCCAAGCTTCAGTTCTGTCAACTGTAAAATGGGAATAACATGAAGCCAACTGCTGGCTCCTGTAGAGGAGGAACTCAGTAAGTGGCAGTGCTCTTTCCTGTCTCTCTAAGCCTCAGAGCAGCCTGGAAGATGCTGGAAGATGGAAGTGGTTCCACAGCCTACCTCCAGCCAAGGCTTCTGGGATTAGGCAATGTCTGAGTACTGTGCTCGTGTGCTCTGGAGGCCGCTGAGGTCACGCGGCACGAAGCCTGTCTACAGGGAGTACGCCTCTATGCAGACTGCTGTCAAAGCTGGAGAGCCTGACTCTATGTGCCTCACACAGGTCTTCACAGCACAGACTGCCAGATGACCTTGGACTTGGGGAAGAGAGATTTCCATGGAGACTAGAGAAACCAGGAAGGCTCCCTAGAACAGGGGACTTTGGAGCTGGGTCCTGAAGGGTCAGGACTGAGAAAGCCAGAGGAAGGTGGAGGATGACAGGTTCTTCAGGCTTGGGGACAGGTTGTGGCTTGAGATTGAGCTGTGTAAAGTGTGAGCCCTGGTGTAAACCATGTGGTCTTTTCTGTACCCATAGGATTAGAAGCATCTCTTCCTGGAGTCGTCCAGGGGAAAAACTAATAGAATATACACAGTAAGAGCCACATTATGGAGCATCCACTAAGTCCTGGCATCAGTGCTTCTCAGACCATTGCTGGGCCCCATCCCCAGAGTCCTGTTTCAGTGGGCCTGGGGCATTTCTGACATTCCCACAGTGCACATGCTGCTGACCCTGGGACCACACTTGGAGACCCACGGGCTCTTTTATGTTTCTAGCAACTACTGCAGCACCAGAGTTCGCACGTAAGCAGTAGTAGGGGAGATCATTGCTCACACCCATGCCTACCAGGCACGGCACTACGGAGAGAAACTCAGCATGGGTTCATCAGAGAGGCAGCCGTGGGGGTGACATTTGAATCCTGGTAACCACCAGGTTGTCCCATTTATCAAGGCTCCTGAGTAGTGACGGCAATTGGTCTAGGCAGCGTGCGGAATGCAGGCTTTAAAGGCATCCAGGAGTAGCTGGGTGATGCTACAAGAACGAAGGCACACTCCAGGCTGGGAGGCCTCAGTCCAGTGTGAGACTCTGACAGTTTCAGGGACCAACCCTCAGACATGTGGACTCAGATGACCCAGTGCTCTAGAGTGGGGACAAGTCAGTAGCCTAAGAATCTGAGCCAGCAGGCACTGAATGAGTACCAGAGTCAGAAAAGCCTCAGTCCCCAGGGCCTTATGCAAATAGGACTACTATTCTCAACCATCAGCCACAGGACAGGGCACTCCCAGAGGCCATGCCTGATGCCCAGCCACTGCCCCACAGGAAGCATCTAATAAGAATGATATCCTGAATGGCCACTCCACTACATGCAATTAAAAAGTACTTCTGTCTCACTTGGGGGGACAAAAGGGGAGGAATTAAAATCAGGCAGGAAATTCCAACACTACAAGCTGGCTATCATCCAGCCAGCTGAGCCTCTGGAGGCTCAAACAGTTAGGCCTGTCCCAGCACACGGCCTGGCAGGACCACGGCCTCTGCTAGGCCTGCCCACACACACTGTCTACCCCAGGCTGAGGTGTTACCTGACAAAATAGCTGCCAAGAAAGCACACGCTGGGCTGGGGCCAGCACAAGCCACTCCACTCTAAGCAGCATCCTGAGGCTGGTGTCCAGACTGGGGCAAGCAGGGACACAGAGCAGAGTGCACATCCAACGGCTAGGAGTGCACTACAGCCAAAGCTGTGGGGAACCCTTGCCATGCAGAAGCCTGGGAAGTCAGGATTTGTCCCCTCAGATGGTGGCCCTGGATAACAGGGAGACAGGCCATAGGAGACAGACTGGGACCAGCCTAGAGATGCCATACTGCCACAGTGGATGGTACTGGTTCAATCACTGACTCATGTAACCTTCCTATGCCTCAGTTTCCTCATCTGTAAATGAGGGAGACTGTGAGATGAAGAGGGGCTAACATGTGTCAAGGCTCATGCATTCTAGGATGCAGGAGGGCCCCAGAGCGGCAGTGTGGCCATCTCCACTGACCTTTCTGCTAGCAAGGGGTGCCTGGGGTAAACTCCAGAGGGGCCCCAGAGAGACTTCCATCATCACAAGGAAAGGGGTTGGCTGTCCACCTGTCTGGGTGGATGAGTGGGGTCTCTGATTAGAGAATTTCAAAGCCAGAATAAACTTTAGGCATGGTCAAGCTTGATTAAGGTAGAAAACTCTGTCTTGGCCACAAAATCTAATCCCAGGGGTGGCGCCTGTGGCTCAAAGGAGTAGGGTGCTGGCCCTATATGCTGGAGGTGGCAGGTTCAAACCCAGCCCCGGCCAAAAGAAGAAAAAAAATCTATTACCAGAAAAGCAGTGTGTAGGATCCCAAAATATATGACAGATTTGGAGCCCAGAGAACTGTGGCTCCAAGGGTCCCTGGCATCTTACAGAATGAAATTCAAAAACCAGGAATGCAGCCCTGGGGCCAAAGAGGGTGAGCAGTGAGTCGGTACCAGGTCCTAGTGCCCCTTCCACCTATCAGAGTGCCCTGAGACAGACTTGAGCATTCCCCTATGTCTTTCTGCTCCTTGACAAACTCACTTGCCATCTTGTACTAGTGATCTCCTTAGCTGGCCGCTTCAATACTATCTGAGCTCAAAAAACCCAACCTTTTGGCCAGGCATAGTGGTTGACGCCTATAATCCTAGCACTCTGGGAGGCTGAGGCAAGTGGCTTGCTTGAGCTCACGAGTTCGAGACCAGCCTGAGCAAAAGCGAGATTCCCCTCTCTACTAAATATAAAAAAACTGAGGCAAGAGGATCGCTTGAGCTTAAATGGGAGATTGCTGTGAGCTATGATGCCACAGCACTCTACCCAGGGCGACAGCCTGAGACCTCTGTCTCCAAAAAAAAGACAAAAAAAAAGCCCAGCCTTTTAAGAGGATGCATATGCCACTCCTCTGACTGGTCCCCCTAGTCCCAAAGGCGTCACCTGCCCCTCTGCATGCTTTACCAGTGTCCAGCCCCTTTCCCGAAGAGTTTCGGCCTTGCTGCATGCCCTGCTGAGAGTGCGAAGAGGCCCTGCTTTGCACTCTGCCATAGTTCACAAAGAGACAGTGAGGCCACCACATTTGGTGTCCTCCGGGCACGGGTGGTAGTTTCCTGGGCTGGGCTAAAGCACCCCTGTATTACTCTAGGGTGCATTCTGAGGCAGAGTCTACTAAAGACAATCAATGACCTTTAAAACTGGGCAACGATTCAGCCGCCTGCATGTGCAAATGAGCACTGGAGTGGCACAAATGAGCACTGGAGTGGCACTTAAGCTCCTGCAATCAACAGGCTAATGGCAAAATGTTCTTCCTCCCTGCATTGATGCAAGTCCCTGAAGGACCACTTCCTGGGAGCCTCTTATCAGTCTGTCCCAATAATTATGTTACTCAAAGGGATCCTTTACTTTAAAACATTCTCTACCTTAATCTAGTGTCTTCTCTAGGTAACCAAACCATCAAAGGCAGCTTGGCCAGCAAAAATACCATCCAGGCCACTGTAAATCTTCTACTAGCCATATTAATAATACAACTTAATTGACCCACTACATCAAAAATATTATCACTTCCACATGGAACCGGCATAAACTTATTAATGAGATTATGTTACATGCTTTTATTCTTTTTTTTTTTTTTTTTTTT
>NW_003852454.1:6453018-6455681 GCF_000181295.1 Otolemur garnettii | reverse complement strand
TGGACCAGCCACATACAGGTCATGGCTACCCTGCTCAATAACTGGGCCCTAACTCATCCTCAAGACTGACTTTGGACCACATGTACAATTCTGGTCTAGATTAATAAAAGTTCCACTGATATATAAAATATGGTGACGAACATTTTCCCAAACCTCAGTCCTTCCTCACTTCTGAATTTTAGTTTCCTGCAAACAAACTCCTGTTTGGTCACTTAAATTCAGTGATTAATGAATAATTATTATTTCTGCCTTCTTTTCATTCTTTTAACTCATAAGGCTCCCAGGTCATAGGAGGCTTACTTAGGATTCTGTGGGTGAGCCGGTACCCTTCTAGGGGAGTAAGCCAGTGTGTGCCCTGCCCCTCCACATCCTTGGCCCTGTCACAGCAGAGTCCCTCAGTGGCCCCTCCCTCGATTCTGCCTGGGTCACTGCCCACTGCCTTCCCAATAAGCTGGGGCCATTCCCAAGCAAGGCAGTGCATGTGTGGACTCCCAAGATCTTTTGACAAATGAGAAGGTCCCCAGAAAATAAAGCTGATGCATGGAGCAGGGCCTTGGAAAAACATCAGCCAAACTCCATTACACTTCTAGAAGCTGGGCTCCCTGTCTGTGCGATTCTGGATCCAATTAACTTAAAGATGGTTGGAATATATGTCGTTCCCACCTCCCCTGCCACATCCGGGGCCCACCAGTGCCACTGCCACTAATACAAACACCAGGGGTCCCTGCAGCGGGCTGAAGGCCCATCCATGAACCTGTGGGAAGAGCCTGCTTATCTATTTTGTTGATAGAGAAACTGAGGCACAGAAAGCATGGCCTTGTAACCTAATCTGCTAGCCCTGAATAGTGCCCAGAATCTTGTTTCCTAGAATAAAATGGGGTGGGGGAGTAGGGTGGGAGAGAAAATACTCCAAAGGCTTCCTGACATCAAAAAATCTCTTGCAAAACAATATTTTGATGAGCTAAGTGTGTGAATTAAAAGCAGACGGAGTCTACTTCCTTTAAATAAACAGGGTTTAAAATCTAGGGGAAAATTCCCACACATAATGTGCTCCAGGGCTGGAGAAACCGGCGAGCAGCTGGGCCAGTTCCCTCACATTGGAGGTGTTCGTGGGCAAAGGCCCTGGTCTGTGGGTGCAATCACACCCCAGTGAGGGGACCCAGAGAAGGGATCCAACTGCTTGACAGGCAGTCCTGCCACTGCCTACAGAAGGGACTCAAAGCCCTCGCTAGGTCCTGTCCCACTGACTCCCCAGCGCTGGGATCAGAATGACAGCCTTGCAGACTCCATCCTACCAAGTCCACATTCAGCCCCCAGCCTTCCTGGAACCACCTCCCCTCCCCCAGCTCCTCCTGCCCCCAACAATGCCAGCTCACGAATGCCCTACTCCCAGAAGCTCCCTGGACTTTCTTCTTCCGCCTCCATCCACATCAGGCAGAAGATATCCTTCCACATCGTGTCCTGAGAGCCAATGATAGCCCAGTATGGAACAGAGGAAGTGAGGAATATATGCCTGGTAAATGAATGAATGAAGGAAGGAATGTTCTCACTAGGGGAAAACAGATACTGAGGATAACAGGGCAGCCAGTAGCTGCCAAGGGTTAGTATAAATCAGTTTAGGCCCACCGAGGGAAAACCCTGCTGCGTGGGGTTCAGGTGGGAGACAGAGCAGCAGGGCTTTCTGCACACGGGCCCCTTCCTAAGCTTGCCACATTTGTTAACCCCTTTAATACTCATAGCAATTGACAAGCTATTCTTACCACTTTCCCCATTTTATATACAGTGAAGTATCACACCCATTCCTCTGATATTTCAGACACGTCCTTATGGGCAGAGTAGGGTATCCATTAGGTTGAAATATGAGGCCACGGCTGAGGGCCAGGACCCTGTCTTTGCCCAGCTCACCCTGTTTCTCCTGGGTTCCCAACACTGCTCAGGGTAGCCTGGGCCAGGACTTCGGTGTGATCAGGGCCAACGGTGTGCCAGGGGGTGGGAAGCACTCTGTGACCAGGTACCTGCTCAGGAGGAGAGAGCCAGCCAGCAAACTCCAGGAAGCACACACAGGGCTAGACCTGCTATTTCCACTTTGTTCACCTGGCCTTTCCAAAAAGGAATGTAACTCCCCAAACAGAAAGGGTATTCCATGCATCAGCTTCTGAGTGCTGCCCAGGCACCCAGCAAACTTGGAGGCGAGTCCAGAGGGACCCAGGGAGGGAAGTTATCTGTTCTCCCCAGCTGTGTTCCTGGTGCTGGCTAATAACCCCCATGGATCATCCTGCCTGGCTCGGAAAACATTGTGACTGGCGTTAAAAATGGGCCCCCTTGCTGCCCATGGCTAGGCACCCCCCCAGCACGTGCGGATGCTCCTTGTTAGCATGCTGCTTGTGTAATTAGGGTGGTGGGGATGGCAAAGGGCCCACCCCAGGTCCCCAAGAGTGATTGCAGTTCAGGAAAAGCACCCACCTGGTTTTGTGCTGATTAATGATAGGCCCCGCTAATAGCCCTGCTTAACACAGGAGTTTGTCAAGATTAAGTAATTGCCTTAAACAAAAAGTGTATTATCTTTAAGGCCCTGCTGACAATGGATGGTGGTGGGAAATGGGGTGATGGATGTCTGTGACTCCCTGCCATCACCCCTCCCCCACTGCAGAAATTAAAACGCA
>NW_003852454.1:6451091-6452073 GCF_000181295.1 Otolemur garnettii | reverse complement strand
GGGGGGCTCCTCACAGCCTCTCTGCTGGGGATTAGCTCTTCAGTACAAGCCATGGACAACATGGTACCCTGATACCCTGACCCCAGGTCAGGGGTGCACTTTCTAGGCAGAGGAGAAGGGTAATTTGGGCACTAACCCAAAGCCCTGTCCACCTGCACCTGACTTCTGCAGATGGTCTGCCCAGCAGCCTCAAGCCCTGCAATGCTCTACCCAGCAATGACTCCTCCTTCCTTTCTGGGAAGAAAAAGATTTCCAAACCAAACCACCCACCCTGAATCTGCCTCTAGGCCAGAGTGACAGCAGCCAGACCTGGAAGCTATTCCCATAACATCAGTTTTCTCCTAAACCACAGCTTTAGGGCAGATGCCATGTGAAGCCCATTGGTGAGAGAGGCTAGGGCCAGAGACCCCCCCACCCCCGGCCCAGTGTTCAGGTCTGGGAAGGGGGAGCCTTCTTCTACATCCCAGATGGGCCAGGGCCCTTCCTCACTGTTCTTAGCATAGGCCCCTGTTTCTTTTCCCATTCTAGTTGCTGAGAAAGCCCCACTGTGAAGGATCCGCAGAACAAAAGTCCACAGGGTGGAGACCCAATGCTCTGAAAATAAGGGCCCTGACCTGCAAAGTGTCCCCACAAAGCTGCCCACCAGAGGAGAGGTGGGATGCTGCTTCTCTTGTTTGACCTAACTGTGCACAAATGAGTCATCCTGAAAGCCAGCTCCACAGTCTATACTCTGGCTAGTCCCAGGCACCCTGCACCCATGTCCAGCCCCATTCAGGCCCAAGCCAAGTGGAGGAGGCTTAGTGGACAGACAGCCAAACCAAAGCTTGAAAAATCTCCTCATCCCCACTGAATGACAGCACCCAGGCCACAGTTCCTCTGCTACAAGCATCCCCATTATCAACCAAGCTTCTGACCACAGGTGCCAGGGAGCAGGTTTAATAGCCCCATGTGGCTTGGTGCCCACAGCACAGTGGTTTCATAC
>NW_003852454.1:6449217-6449931 GCF_000181295.1 Otolemur garnettii | reverse complement strand
TGGCACCACTGGCAAGGCAGTGGGTAAGAGATGGGCTGTGACTTGGATTCTATGATGTTAAGGACACCAGGCAGATGTCTGGTCTGCTGGAGATGGAGAGATATGAGGAAGGTTTGCACAGGGGAGTGACGAGGCCAGCAGATGTGGAGGGCAGGGTGTGTGCAGGATGCTGGAGATGAGATGGATTGAGATGCTGGTCTTACCCTTGGAATAACCGAGGTGAAGGATAGAGGCCTCCATAGGGAAGGGAGATGGGAGAAGACAGGGAGGGAGATGGGATGTGGAGCCAACAAGATTTGGTACCCAGCGGGGCTGGGGTGAGTCTAACATCCTGTGGGTAGCTTGGGGCTTAGGTGGGTCCCCATCTATGAGAGGGGATGCAGGAGAGAAAGGCTGTTTCAAAGGTAAGAAAATGGATGGCTTCTGACATCCTGAGTCCGAGAGGCTGTGAAACACGGGGTGGCCATGCACAGGATCTAGTTACAGAAAGGAGGACCCAACTGGGGAGACAGTGTGGGTGGGAGGCTGTGATCTGGGAGACACTGGGTGGTGGCTGCAACCTCAAATGAGGATGAGATTATACAAAGCCAGTGGGTAAAGAGAGGAAGTAAACCAGAGCTGGAGCCTGAGGGACAGGGTTCTTAACAGAACTGCATGGGCTCACCTGTCTCCTTAGAGTTCTGACATTGAGGAACAGTCTGTGAACAGCCAGCC
>NW_003852454.1:6447736-6448798 GCF_000181295.1 Otolemur garnettii | reverse complement strand
CGGAGCCCAGCAAAGGGCAGGAGGAGAATCAACTGAGTGTACTCATCATCCAGGTGAATACTGGGGCAGTGCAGGGGGCCAGTGCAGCCCACTCCCAAATCAGACCCTGGTAACCTCAGGAAGCCAGCCAACACCTGCTTTGTAATCAGTTAAGGTGCATTCAGCTGGGTCATGAATAAAAGGAGAAAAAGAAGCCTGAGCCTGCCTTAAGAATCATGTGTTCCTGCCAAAGAGCTCTCCATATGGGGCCAGAAACCTCTCCATGGCCTGAGCTGTGCCTCAAGCCCAGGCCTTGGTGCAGCCAAGGGGTGGGGAGCAGAGGCCTGCCCAAGTTAGCCTGGCCTCTGGCAGTGCCCCCACTCCCAGAGGGCTGGGTCTAGGCCTTGGGTGTTCTAGAAAAAGGAAGGTTTGTTTTCCTGATCCTGGCATTGCCACTTAATAGCTGTGTGACCTTGGGCAGATTATCTGACCTCTCTGAGCCTCCATTTCCTCCTGGCAGATCACTGGGAGCAGTCAGTGAGATCACACACACATACTTCATGCCCCGGCTGGCTGCACCCCTCAGGTAAGCAGCCCTCCTGCCCTCCCTGGTGACAGAGGATACACAAGAGACAGGCACCTATTTACTCTGTTGGGAATGTGGAGGCTCTGTGCAGGTTGGCTTTTGGATTCCCCTCCCATCTTCTCTCCCTCCGCTTTCCTTCTCTACAGGAACTGAGAGCCCCTTTTACAGCCCCTCGCTGCGGGCCCCGGGGGAGCCTGAGGCCGGCAGAAATGACTGCTAATACTTCCAGGCACATTTACTGAAACCTTTTGACACGGAGGATATTTTTATGAGATAAGTGCCCTGTGTCGGTATCAACTGGCAAGTTTCATTGCTCACATTTCAGTCCTGCAAAAAGCCTTTTTCAATCACTGTCCGTGGCAACAATAAAATTTAATGGCCGCGGTAAAGCCTGCAGCCAGGCGCTCTGTCCTTCCAGCCTCCCAGCCCCATGCAGCCCCAACTCCCTCCTCTCTCCTTGCTGGGCCAGAGGCAGAGACGCAAACAGAGGCGGGGGG
>NW_003852454.1:6442953-6447393 GCF_000181295.1 Otolemur garnettii | reverse complement strand
CCCAGGAAATGCAAGACACATGTGACAATCTCTACTTGACAGTAAGAGAACCAAAACCCAGAGATTATACAGAAAACCAAGAGACAACATGCTTTCAGAGACCAGGCTCCTGCCCTCTGTACTGGATACGCAGGGTTATAAATGAACATCTAGGTGGAAGAACCGTCCAGGGCTGACACACAGCCGGCCAACGTTAGTACTCAAGGAATGGAGAAAGATGAGTGAATATAGGTTTGGAGAAGAGTGAATAAATAAATAAATATGTGAATGGCTTCTACCTACAGGAACTGATTCAACCATCTCGGCATCCTACAGGTAAAGATAGTGCTTGGTGTTCCCAAATGCTCACTTTCCAGAAAATCCTAGAATGTTCCAGAACTTAAGGACCTCCATCTTCTAGTTGCTTGGACAGCTTCCTCCCCACTCCTGAATCACAGCCCATGCTTGCCTACCCACATGGTTCCCCAGCTACCTCTGTCCAAGTCACCTTCCCCAATCCCTATGTGCCCACCTACCAAGGAACCTGACTTCCCTGGCCCTCATGGAATGGCCCCAGTTAGACTCCGTCTCCTATGGCACATCTCCCTCCAGCCCTCTCATAGTCTTCGTCATCATCAGTCTGGACTCTTGAATAATAGTAGCTAGGCAGGAAGGAAGGGGCAGCTGGGAGGCAGGGAGTATGATGACCTTTGGGAAGGCTCCCTGTCACTTGGTCTCTACTGCCCAACTCTGTGAGCGTATGATAAGAAAGTATTCGTGCATCTCAAGTATAGACAATGACTGCTTGGAAACAAATGCAGGCCAGGAAATGAAGAAATGACAGGTGCTCGGTCTGACCCTCAGCCTGACTGATTTTTCTCATGCATCCCCAGCCAACTTATTTTCCTGAGTAGTGCCAAAGTCAAAAGTTCTAAAGCCGAAGATCCTAGGGACAGTCTGGTAGAACTGAGAGAGAGACCCTGTCTATCTCAATGAGGCCCAGGCCTGCCTGGGGGCCTCTCAGAAGTGTCACCAGAGCCCAGTACCTACTATCAAATGGCTGGTGGATGGTATAAAGAAATTGTCTGAGTTGTCTGTTTTTTTAACCTGAATTTATATCTTCGGTTGTCTGGCTCCAAATTCTGCTATGGTGAACTGGTCTCAAAAGATGTCCCTCTACCATCCATTTCTTGAGTCTTACTTCCCTCTCCCAACTCAGCTTGAACCATTTGTTATACTCACAGTCTCCACATGAACTTCTGCAACTTCCAAGTATACTTACAAGCTCCACCTGTCCTCCCCCATCCATCAAGCCAACGAAACTCATTTCTCCTTGGGAGATGAAAAAAGCCCAGCCTTGGGGACCAATTAAGCATTTCCTTTGAAATTCATGCGTGCTGTAGATTGCTGAGGGTAAACGCCCACCTCTGACAAAATAGGAACCAGATGCCAGGAATCGGAGGTGCTCCGTGTCCTGCCACCACAGCCAGCACCCAGGAGGTGCCTCGGGGAGGGGCAGTACAGCCTCTGGAGGGGCTCTGGATTATGTCAGAGCCTAGGTTCACAGCAGCGGCAGGAATTATTTTAGCCATCGCCTAAGATGAGAAATGAGTGCCTCCTGACAGCCCCACCAGCACACTACGGCTCCGGCCTTCACTTCTCTTTCCCTGCTTCCTGTCTGTACTCTCTCCAGGTCTGGCTTAGGCTCCACTTCTCCTGTGCTGCAAAGATACAGCCCTTGACCAGAGAGTGTCAGTTACTATTAACCACCACTACCCCTTCTGTAAGGAGACTCATGGTGAGGTTTTCCCAGCAAGCTCTCCATAGTCAGTTGTTAAATGGTTGTGCTGTGCTGATGCATGTTAACAAGCAGCTCTCATCCTGGATTTAAAGCTATAAAGGAGAGGTGACTGAGCATGGAATTGGGGAGAGCTGTATGGAACCAGCTCTTAAGAGCAGGCATGAGCTGGCTCCAGCACGGCACGCCAAACTGGGGCTCCATGATTCCCTACACTCCCTTAAGCAAGGATTCTCTCTTTTCTTAACAGAAATACAAAAAAGTCTCAATTTCCTGACATTTAAATACTACCATTTTTTACTTTAAAAAGTAACGATTATTTTTCAATTGAGAATACTCAATGCTGGAAAGAGTATTGTGAAGGAGAGCGCTTACTGGAAGTAGTTACTGGAAATAATTTGCCAATATATAATTTGTCAGTAATACCACCTTCTTAATCTACTCTAGTCTAAAAATCTAAGTGGGCAGAAGGGCTGCCACAGAGATTTTGGCCATAGAAGAACTTCTAACACCAAATAATTGTAGATAACATTAAAGTTCAACAAGGGGAAAGTGGTTAGATTCAGAACAGAGTCAATCTTTAAGAAAACTGTGAGAGGATTCTATCAGGAATATTAAGACAACGGGGATACGCTCAGTGGATGTTGCCTTCCACAGTTATCTTCCCTGTGGGGGTCTGTGAAGACCCCTGCATCTCCTCATGTTCCCCAGAGACCTGGCCAGGGGCTTGGGCCATGGAGGCCATCAGAGATCAAGGAGCAGAGCCTGCCCACGGAAGCCGCTCCTCCACCAGAGGCCTGAAGTCATGGGTTGGCCAAACAGATGGAATAAATCAATGCCAAGGACGCTGTCACCCCAGGCAATCCCGCTCCACTCAATTTTCATGTGAATTTAGCAGCTCTGCATGGTTTTTAAGAACCCAATTGTAACCTGACACTTTTTAAATGATGCCTCTTTAGATCCCACCATAATTTATCTTTTACTTAGGAACAGCTCTACTTCCATAACCATTTGGAAGAAAAAACACATACACACACAGCGACTTCACTTAATTTACAATAGTCCACACTCAGTAAAGCATGGATGACAGAGGTTTGCCAAATGTGAATTCCATGTCAGCGGCCCTTTTTGGTAAAGCTTAAGGGGCTTTATTTTGAAAGAAAATACACATTTAAAAGATGTTTACTGAAGTGAGTGGGGCTCAGGGTGAGTGCATGGGTGTGTGACAAAGAACACACCCTGGTACAAACAGGCCCCAGAACTAGGATTTACACCCATCACAGGCCAAAGGGCTCTGTTCTCCTTTTCTACTTAAAGAAACACAAGAATGATTTCAAATTCTCAAATAGTCCAAAGGATAGTAAGTGACCAGATGGATTCTTCATTCTCAACTCTGAGCCTGTCCATGGGCTCAGACATGGGGTCATCTCCAGGACCTGCTCCATCATCCAGAGCGAACCACTAAAATCCTGACCCCCCATTTTATGATGCAACGATTGCCACACACAGCCCTTGGCTGTTTACCCAGGGACTGTGAGAATAAAAGACAGAGGAAGGACAGCAAATTATGCTTATCCAGAGCCTAAAAAGTACCTGGTGTCATCCCCTCATCTTGTTTCATCCACAGAGTCCTCGTGGTGCTATCTCTGTCATCCCTAAGGTGCAGAGAGGCAACCCAGGCAGCCAGTACCAGATCCCCTGTACAAGGTCCCCAGGCTAGCTGGCAAGACATTCTTGGAGAAAATGGCAACTGAGTTAACCAAATAGAAGTGACTTTAATACTCAGAAATTACCTGTTTTAGGCCTTGCTGCTCAGTAGCAGCAACAGCGGTATCAGCTGGTGTGTTTAAGATGAAGAATCCCAGATGTCACCCCAGACCTCAAGATTCAGAAGCTACATTTCAGCAAGATCCTGAGATGATTCTTTTGCACACTAAGCTTTGAGAAGCACTGGTTTAAGGGATGTATTCTGTTAAGGAACAAGAAAAGGCAGGCGAGAACAAGAATAGCAGAGGTGGCCAGCAAGCATGTGGCTTCAAGTGGCAATGAGAGCAGTAAACAAGCCAGGGCCCCCTTGTGCAGCGGCCCCCAAGGACAGCCTGCCTTGCCGGCCTCAGCCCTCAAAGTAAAGCAAACTTCCCCTAGCAAGCAGCTCCTAGTGTGGCCCCTGCGCAAGCAGCTTCTGCATCTCCGGGCGCCTGGTAGAAATTCAAATGCTCAGCACCAGCCCAGACCCTTGGAATCAAGAAACTGGGGCTGGACTCTGCCGATGGTGTTTAACAGGCCTCCTGGTGACGCAGGGCACTAACGGCACACACTCCCACAAAGGGCTACTGTCCACTTGCAAGGCCATTTGCATTTTACTGCAGTTCCACACCTGGGTTCGACAACAGTAAGAAAAACAGCCTGCATTTGTCCTCACTGTGCAACCTGGTTTCTAAAGCATATTTTCATCTATGACCTCACTTAACCCTCACAGTAAGGACAAGAGAGAAAATAGGTACCATCATCCCTATTCAGCAGAGGCAAAACTGAGCCCTGTTATTTATTGGTCTAAACCAGGGCTGAATGGAAGGGCTTCAGGTGCCCACCCCTTCAAGACACAATAGCCCTCAGTTCATTCCAAGTTGCACCCACACAGCCAATGAGACCTTCCAGACCCA
>NW_003852454.1:6436981-6442726 GCF_000181295.1 Otolemur garnettii | reverse complement strand
TGAGGCCCAGCTGCCGTCTGGCTTCCAATGACCCTGCTCTCTGCAAATGATTCTCCAGGAGAGAACAGTCTTGGTGGGGTGCAGGAGGTCCAGAGGGGTTTCCAGTTAAGATCCCAGTGTCTAGGGGTGAGGTGTAAATGAGTGATCAGCCAGGCACCCCTGCCCCACCTCACAGAGGGAGTCGGGGGAAAAGGACTCGCCTGCCTCACCTACCTCTGTTTCTCGGTGTCTGGAGATACCCTGGTGCTAACAACTGCCACAGCTCCTAGCTTTTTTTCACCCTGGTCCTGGGGTCTGAGAAGTGTTGCCACCAGCACGCATGGATGTGTTTGTTTAGTAACTCAATCTGTCACCTGGGAAAGATCCAGCCACCCCAGTAGGTAGCTGTGTCATTCTGGACAAGTTATTTTACCTCTTTGAGCCTCAGTTTCCTCATCTAAAAACTGGTAGTAACAAGTCTCACCACCCAGAGTTGAGTGGTGATAAAACGAGGCTTTCTACAGAAAGTGCCGAGCCCACAGTGGATGCTCCATAAATGTTCATTTCCCTCCCTAAAGCACCACGCTGCACTCCACGCTGCAAAAAGAAAGACAAACGCACCACAGTTAAGCACACATGCGGAATGCACACCCTGAGTTAGGGAGCCATCACTTACATCCATTTGCATTTCCTTCTGCGAGTACTCCAATTTTAAAAGCTTAATATTTATTTAGATATTTATTTTTCACTGTAAACACAACACATGTTTGGAAAGATATTTATTTTTCTCTGTAACACAGCAAATGTCTGGGGAAAATATAATCCCAAGCTCACAAGATTTGAATAATTTTCTTTATGACAATCATTTTGGTTTTTAAAAAAAAAAAAACAAACTACACCAATGCATCGTACCATTGTGTTTTACTCTAATTTGGAAGGAGGAGGAAGGGACAGATGGAAACCACTTCACACAATAGCTGCAAGAAAAGGCAACAGAAGAAGGGGTCCTTGTTGGAAAATAATACTGCATTTATTCCTCTGAATGGCAGAAACTGGGAAAGTGGAGCTCCCAACAATCAGCATCAAGACCAGTCTTACTGGCCGTGAGACTGATGCTTAATGAATAATACAAGGTCACTCCACTGGGCAGAGTCAGTGGACAACATCATGAGACTGGCCTGGGTGAGAAAATCTCAGAAAACTAACACCTTTAAGAGATGTGCATATAGAATCAAAGACGTCATCAGTTCAACATGATAGACTGTCAGTCAAATCTACTCATTGCACAGAAAGGGAAACAGAGGCTCTGAGAGAGCGTCAGGCCTTTCTGAGATCACACAAGTTAATGGGGAAGTTCAAAATAAAATGCATATCATTTGGGTATTTTTTCCAGCATATAGAGAATTGTGGGGTATGAGAGTATCTAAGAAAATAACATAAGTCCTTTGTGATGATACAGATAAGGGGTTCCTGGTTGCTGATGTCATCCAGATAGAAGATTGGAAACTGAACAGAATATCTCATCCCCCGAAAACCCTGTGCCCACAATCCCTGCCTTCCTAACAAATGTAATACAGATACTTCTTGACCTGGACAGGGCTATGTCCCAATGAAGCTCATTGTACGTCAGGGATGGCCTGTATCGTGGTTGCCTTTTTTCCTTTTATTTTGACTCCTTACTAGGAAAGTAGAAGCATTCAGATTCTTTTTTTTTTTTATTATTATTTTTATTTTTATTATTATTTTTTTTTTAGCATTCAGATTCTTAAGTGTGGAAAATTAAAGCTGAGAGAGAACATGATTCACTAATCTCTGACAACTCTGGGCAGAGTGAGGGAGCAGGGGCCCCTACCATGTCAGAGATTTAGGACCCAAAAGGTGGAGTCCTAGCTCCCCTAGCAGGAGATAAACTCGGGGAGTCTGCTGCCTCAGAGGCTCACACAGACAAGATCAGGAACCCTGGCCTTGCTTGTGCTTGAGAGGGGAGAGATGGAGTCAGTCAGTGGGACAGGCAGTGAGGGAGCCCCCCTGGGGCCCTGCCCACAGTGCAGTGAAGGAGCATCTTCTGACCCTAGGACATGAATGGACGATACCTTCTGCCTCAGCCCCAGGCAAGCACTGGCCTCAACTTCCATTTGGTGATTTTTATTTCACAATTGCCCCCCTTTTCTCCTTTACTTTGATATCCTTTACTTTTTATTCGGCCTCATTACATGGTCTGCATTTTCAGAACTACATAGGGTAAAAATTGACAAATTTCTCAACACTTAACTCTTGGTGACTCTTAAGTGATAAATACCCAAGCTGGGGATTCCTTAAGAAAGAGATAAAAAGGCCAAAGCCTCGAAAGAATTATATGTGTGTGTGTGAGAGGGGCCACTGGTAGGGACCTGTTGACATTCCTACCTTTAAAACAAAATGCCAATTGTTGGTGGTGCTATTTTGCCCTGGAAACATTCACTGTTGTTACCATGACACTGGCACTAAGGGCCTTTAGAGTTTCATCCTCTGGAACAAAAGGGCTCCTCCCTTATTTCTGTAAGTACAGCCCTGATCCCAACCTGGTGGGCCTGGCTGACACTTGTATAGCTGAGCCATGCTGGACCCAACCCCAGCTCAGGCTGGGAAGACATCCCTCTCACCCCCCACCCGGGCTCTCTCTGCATCCCACATGGCCTTCTGGGGTTATGGCCGCCAATATCCCATAGCCCTGGTGTTTCTGCCTCCTCCACTAAACCACGGCTCCATGATGTCAGGAACTAAGCCAGGGGTGGGGCTGGAGGCCACCTCCAACCAGTCTGCAGTGGTGACAGAGAGGGAGAAAGAAAGGAGGTGGGAGAAGTATGAGCTACACCCTACACCTGAGATCCACACACAAACAAGACAGGTGAGAACCAACCCACCTAACCCCACACAGGGAGGGAGAGACAGGAAGGGTTGTAACTCCAGGCTTGATGGGAACCACAGCCCTAGGGTCTTCACACCTCAGCAGCATCTTCTCCACATCTGTTTCCTTACCTGTACAGAGGGAAAACTCTATCTGGAGGGACTCGCTCTGTCCCACCGGGGGTGGTAAAAGAGCCCTTTGCAAATACCAAAGCATCAATTTACCTTAGCAACCACATCAAACTCTTCATTTTAAAGAGAGGAAGGGGTTACAGCACCAGGAGAGCCCACTCATTAGAGTGTCTCTCAGTTCCCAGACGCACCAGCTTCCCTGAGGTCACCCACCAGTGCAAACCCACTGAGAACTGTGCAATTCTCACTGATTAACTTTCCCCCTCAGTCCAGTGCAGAGAAGGCCCAGCTTCCCTTTCCTGCCCTTTGGACGTGTGACTGGTCCTTCCTTTGGTTCCTTCGGCAACAAATCCAGGCGAATGTTCCTGTCATCTTTAGCAGCCAGCTCACATCCAGTTTTGTCATCGTGTCTTTTGTTGTTGCCTTTTTCTGCCAGTTTCCAAGGAAGAAAGAACAGCTGGTCACAAGTGTTGGAGAGGTGGCCACAGAGGGTTGCCCAGGCTAGCCTGTGGGGTGTCTGCAGCCTTGTAGGCCCAGGCCTCTGCTGGGGAGCCCTTTCCTGCTAGTCCGATTCTCAGAGAGGCACCCACTGAGGTGCTAGAAAGACAACCTTACTGGAAGAAAAGGATAAGATGGGCATTTGTTTGTGTAGGTGTGAACCGACCTGGCACTTCCCCTTTCCATGGTAATACCCACCCTTATTTGCAGCACTCTTGATAATGGGGACATTTCTGTCCCTCCCATCCCCAGCAGGACACAGATTAGCTCCCAACCCTAGTGGGGTGGACTGACACAGTGCTGGAGCTCTGGAAGGAGGGGAATAAGAGAACAGTATACCTGAGAGGGAACAGAGCAGGTCCTTCTGAGCACTTGGGGCAGGTGGGCTATGCACACAAAGTCTCATGGCCTTCAGAGTCACAGCTGAAACCTATCCTGAGTCAGCCCTAAAGTCATATGGGCTCCAGGCAGCTCTCTAAGGCGTCTTCTTTCTAAGTGGCATCTGTCACAAAAACTACATTAAAAATACACAAATGAGTTGACTTTCAAAACGCGCACAGATCTGAGAGATGGGCAAAGGCCTGGGAAGAACCAAGAAAGGAAACTAAGTTCCAGAATAAGACTCATACCCTTTCCACCAAATCAGACTTTTTAGGCAAGCAGTGATAAGAAGGGGAACATGAATCGTGAATGCCCCAAACTCCGATGGAGCTGCTACGAAGCCTCAGGAGGACCAGGCTGTCCCCAAAATAGGCCTCTCCTGGCCTCAGCCTTGGGCAGTGAAGAATGCCCAAGGGCTGGGAAGAATGTGGTTTATTCTGTAGGGGAGGCTGGAGGTTCCGGGGTCAGGTGGCTCAGCCTTAAATCACAGTGCTGTCAGCCCCACACAATTCCCACTCCCCCTCCATGGGGTGGGTCACTACTCAGGTTTATGCAAAATAAACAGCTTTGCTAAATATTCCCCCAGGCTGAGTCCACAAAGGCCTGGAATAAAGAGGCAGAATGCACCCAGAGACCCAGGAAACCATCCACTTCCTTGCTTGACTGCTTGGGCAGGGAAGTGGGAGGCCTCCTGTCCATCTCAGTCTGCTATTTCTCCATTTACTTTTTTGGGGTTGTTTTAGCTTTTCTTTTTTCCTTTCTTCTATTCATTCATTCATTCATTCATTCCTCCCAAGACACTGCCACAAATACTGTTCACTTATTCTTGTCTGGCTCTGACTCACTCCCTTCACTTTCTTGAGCTACGTAAGACTTACAATTCCCTGTTTTCTATAGAGGAACTGAGCCATGAGAAATCTCTTACAAATGCTCCCAGAAAGGAACCGG
The DNA here is from genome assembly GCF_000181295.1 of Otolemur garnettii. NCBI lineage: Eukaryota > Metazoa > Chordata > Mammalia > Primates > Galagidae > Otolemur > Otolemur garnettii. The sequence goes on along the minus strand of NW_003852454.1, from coordinate 6,437,902 downwards.
TTCTCAGAAGCTCCTTCAAGACAGGATCAGTGGAGGGGGCTATGGGTACCCAGCAAGAATCTTAATTGTCTCAGAGCCACACAGGGACCCTGGGGGAGGGGCCTTGCAGGGGCAGGGGCCACCGCACTTTGAAAGGAACGCTCTCTTTGGGGGCTGGATTTGGTAATTCACCTGGAGCCCACCCTCTTTCCCCAAGAAGAACAAAAACTAAGAAGAGAAATAGAAGTCCCAACTATTCCTGATAACTCAGCCTTTCTCCCAGACTACGGAGGACAGGCTGAGACGCTGAGATTGTTAAGATGGTTGCTTTAGGACATCTTAGTAAAAAACCCATGCCATGTGTGCAGAGCAGGGTCACTCCCCCACTTCACACCAAAGGTCACTCTGCTTGTTCACAGTGGTCTCTCCTGCCTGACTTCAAATCCATAGCACCTATCATAGAAGTGGCACTAACCCCACCTGGACTGTGCCTCCCAGAAGCAGAGGGGCAAGGATGTGAATGCAACTGGTTTATTCTGGAGATGATAGGACACCTGTAGGGCATTAGGAAGTGAGATTAATTAGGGACAAGCAACTGAAGATGGCTAATAAGGGGCACAGGCACACTCCCCACTATTCTGGGCAAGGGGAGCTAAACTCTGGGAGCCAGTGTAGCCCCAGCCTGGGGGTAAAGGAGCTGGGGTATTTATACACCAGTTCTGCCAAAGCCATTTGTTAATCAGCATTGCTGATTGGGGGGGGTGGGGGGGTGGGGTGGGTAATTTTTCCGGCACCAATGGCAGTGAAAGAAAGCCCCATCAGGCACAAACTGGCAGGTGCAGAATCTGCCGAAGGGGTCGGGACAGCAGCAGCAAGTGCAGGGCACGAACTCACCACAAACGCCAACAGGCCATGCTGGTGCTAGCCAAAACCAGATCTCAT
>NW_003852454.1:6436387-6436961 GCF_000181295.1 Otolemur garnettii | reverse complement strand
ACTCCACGCCAAACAGAGCTGGAGATAAATGGACCATGTGGTTCCTCCAGCCAGATGCAGCCCTTCCAGAGCTGGGAGGCTCAAGCCTCCCACCTACAGAAATACTCCTGAAACAAACTTCTGCCTGTGGCCCAGGGGAACCCTCAAGGGGTCAAAATTAAGGAGGAGGGGTCTTTGTCACCTGAGCAAAGAGATCAAATCTTTCCTTCCCCTCCCTGGATAGGACGATGGCAATAGGACAACGTGTTTAATGAACACTGCTCAGATGTTGAGCTTGTCCAAAATGCCAGGTTAAGTTGTCACAGAAGGTGACACTCTGCACAGCCAAGCAGGAGGTCACAAGGTAAACAAGGTACATGGTGCGGTGGGGTGGTGACAGGCCCAGCCCACTATGCCCAGGGGGATCTGGCACTGGTCACACGTGGGGTTTGGGGTTGTAGTGGAAAGAAGAGTCACTACACCAGGAATCTTGTCAGCCCAGCTTCTCCCAAACCTCTCAGGTCTCTGTTTCCAGCAATGAAGGACAGCCTGGGGGCAAAGCCCCTTTATGCTGCTTCCTCCTCAGTGGAGTCAG
>NW_003852454.1:6424069-6436101 GCF_000181295.1 Otolemur garnettii | reverse complement strand
CCCCCATAACCCAGGCTTCAATTACATTCTACAAGCCCCTTCGTCTATTTGTGGTATTTGATTTATCAAACATTCATATAGCACTCAGGTGGAACAGGTACCTAACAAATGTCAATTTGTGTGATCAGCAGAACAATTCCCATAAGGTGGGTCCTCATTTCCCAGAAAAAGAAAGTGAGGGAGAGAGAAGTTAAGTAGTATCCAAATTCAAACCCAGAGTCACCTCTTAATTACTAGGCCATACTGCCTCCTGAAGAATTCCTCCTCTGCCTAATTAATGCCCCTTGTTTCTCCAATGGCAGTGCACACATTACCTCCTCCAGGAAGGCTCCAGGATTTCCTCTTCCCCCACCTGACCCACTCTTGGTGAGGACCCACTGCTGATCTCTCAAAGCACCTTATTGTGCGGTCTTGTGCCCTCTGCTCCTAATACCCAAGGGTCTATCTTTTCATCTCGGGGGGCCTCATGCCTGGTGCCCAGGGGATCCTCAAGAAATCTCTGCTGACAAATGGATTAATGAATGAACAAATGAGTATGACATCAGGAAAAAGCTGTCCCTAAGAAGCAAACTCCAGGAGGTGAAAAAGGCTACAAGTGAAGTGGACGACATTTGTCCTCGCTCCTCTGCACTACCTGGCTGCCAGCTCTCTGGAGCCTCCAAGCCTTTGGGGAGCCCCTGCTCTTAGCTCTCCTAGCCCACCAGACTCCATGCAAGCACATGTGTCCCAAGGGAGACCCACCCCCTAAGGAAACAGCATGGCTTGTTTGCTTGGGGACAAAGAGTGGAGACACACGACTTAATCCACATTGCATTTTTAACTAAATTTTTTTATTTCGAGGTAACTTGATGTTCCAGTAAAGTTTTGAGAAATAACAGGGGGGAAGCCCTGTGGATCTTTCACCCAGATTTCCCTAATTACACCTTGCAAGGCTACAGTGAAACTTCAGAACCAAGCTATAACAGTGACACAATCCATCCAAGTTGTTCTGATTTTCCCTGTTTTACTTGTACTTGTGTGTGAAGGTTATTAGCTCTTTGCAACTTCATTGCAGGTGTAGATTTACAGACCCACCACCTCAGTTAAGACACTGAGTAGTTAGTTCATCCTCACAAGGACCCTTGTTCTGTGCTTTTATAACCATACCTTCTCCCCGCCTGATCCCCACCCCTACAGTCTTTAACCCCTGGCAACCACTCCTCTTTCTCCATTTCTAAAATTTCATCATTTCAAAGATGACATATAAATGGAATCATAACAGTTTTTAACCTTTTGAGATAGGCTTTTTCACTCAGGATAATTCCATGAAGATTCATCCAAGTTGGCACATGCATCAGTAGTGGGTTCCTTTTCATTGCTGAGTAGTATTCCATGGTATGGATGTACCACAGGTTTATTTAGCCACTTCACCACTAAAGGACATCTAGATTGTTCCCAGTTTGGAGCTACTACAAATAAAATTGGTATAAATATTTGCTTACAGGCTTTTGCATATCCATGTAAATTCTATGTGCATGTAAGTGAAAATATAAATTTTCACTTCCCTGGGATAAATGTCCAAGAGCGCAATTGCTGGGTCCTATGATGAATCTTTAGTTTGGTAAGAAGCTGCCAGACGGTTTTCCAGAGAGGCTGTACCATTTTACATGCCCGCCAACAATGCATGAGTCATCAGCCTCTCTGCATCCTTAGCAGCATTTGATGTTGTCACTATTTTTCATTTTAACCATTCTGTTATGTGTGTTGTAATATCTCATTATGGTTTTAATTAGCATTTCCCAAATGGCTAATGAAGCTGAACATCTTTTCATGTACTTAGTTGCCATTTACATACATTCGCTTTTGTGAAAGGTCTCTTCTTCTCTTTTGCCCATTTTCTAACTAAATTATTTCTTTTTCTATTATTAAATTTTGAGAGTGCTTTATATAATCTACATCCTAGCCCCACGTCAGATATATGGCCTACAAATATTTCCTCCCCGTCTGTAGCTTGGTTCTTCACCCTTTCAACAGGATCTTTTGAAGAGCAAAATTTTTAATTTTGGTGAGGTTCAATTTAACAATTATTCCTTTCATGGATTAGGCTTCTGGTGTCTGTCAAGTCTAAGAATCCTGTGTCCTACCCTGGATCCTGAAGACTGTGCTTTCTCCTTCCTTCCTTGGGTGAAGGAACTCTCACACCCTCTGTATTTCTTCTCCATCTTTACCCGCTGAAATATGTTACCTTGCAGCCCCCTGCTGAGGACTGGTTCAAGGAAGTACATGAGTTGGAAGAAAAAGTGAAATGCACAGAAACAGCCATTTATGCTTTCTGAGAATAATAATCTCAACAGGCTAAAGTTACCCTCACAGACTGTCTGACCTTTTTCAATCCTATTTTGTAATGCAGGAGCAGAAAAGGGCTAAAACAGAAGGGACTTTTCCCTGTGGCCACCCGTGTCCCTCCTCTCTGAGGACCAGGTAGAAGATGCATTTCATTTCCCTAGGGTCCTGCAGCACCAACCCCTGTCCTCACTGAGGGAGGGTCTCCTTCTAGACCAAGTCCTCACAACCATGGAGCTGGGGCCCCCTTCACATCACACTCCCTGCCCCTGAGGAGAAGAAAGACTTGGTCTGCTCTTGGAGAGGACTCCACTGCTTCCATTCTAATCGTTGATACAGAGAACTAAAAACACAAAATCATATGCCTATGAATTGCTGGGCTGTCTCAAAGAAAAAGGATTCACTTCTGATGTTTCAGCCAATGCTATCTTTTCTGGGTCGCCTTAAGTACCTCCCAGTGGAGCCCAGAACCCAGCAGTGAGTCCTGGCTCAGAACGGGAACCATGTCAGTGGCAACTCTGAATAAAATGCCCATTAGAGAAATTGCAATCATCAACGATATGCAACTTTTAGGACACACTTCTAAGTGCAACAAAAGAAAATCCATGATAATTCTGAATATTCATTGTAAGTTTTTTAAAAACCTTCCCTCTGCCCCACAAACCAGCAGGCTCACATCTATACCAAACACCAGGCTTCTTCAGGGAACGCGTCCCTCCTGGTCCGTGTGTCTCTAACTACTGCCGCCCCTCCCCTGAATCACACTGCACAGTCTTTTGTGTCTGAAGACAGAAAAAAAGGCATGAAAATTAAGACGATAAAAGTGATGGCAATGCCGTTCAAAAGGAGAGAATTCAGAAACCTTGGGTTTTGTTGTAGTGGTCAGCAACGATGTTCTGTTGAGAGAAAGGATGGAGTTCACAGGTGTCACAGATGTCCCAGAAAAGCACCAAAAGTAAAACCAAAACACCTCCCGCTTTGCCAAGTGAGACAACACCACTAGCAAACTGCAGGGCATTTTGGCAACTGGAAGTGTTTACTGGGAGAAGAGGCTGCCCTTCCCCCAGCGGGCAAATGTGCTTCTCCCTCCCACCCCTTGCCCCACTGCCCTTCTCCCTCTGGAGGTTTCTTTTAGGCATCCAGCCAGATAGAAAGAAGGCAGGTGACAGAGCAGGGGCTTAAGAGGGCCCATGCAGGGCTAGACTAGGGAAGGCCACTCCAAATCACTTTAGCAAACTTGAACTGAACCGCAGGCCACCGTGGCTGGCAAAACAAACAAGAGCCTGCAGGCCAGGTCCTGCTAGCTGCCCCTCTCCCTGGCTCAGAGTGGAGCCATAAAAGGGGTTTGTGAATGCCTGTCCCAAGCTTCTTAGCCGCCTGTCATATTGATCTAGCACCGCGTTAGGATCCCCAGCCTGTCTCAAGGACCTGGGCAAACGTTGGTATTAGCGTTCCCCTTCCTCTTAAGAGTTTGCTGAGAAGCCACTCCACTGTTTCCCAAGGAGGAGACCCCCGACCCTGACAATCCATCAAGTGAATGCAAATTGTGGCCTGGACAAAACCAGGCAAACAGCACCCCGCTCCGGAATAATGGCCTCTGTGGGAGAAGGGCGCTTCCAACAATGATTGCTGTGTACACATCCAGCTAAATACCCAAACTTCTGATTAGCCTCATCATGATTTGTGTGTGCACCGCCTCTTTTGAACTGCTCCCAAGTACATGGGACAAGTTGACTCAAGCCTAACCTCAAACAGTGGCCTTCCCGGGCTTCCCAGCGCCGGGGAGCTGGCTATACATAACTCTTGCTGCTGTTGATTACAAGCCTTTAGAAAATCCAAAATGCAGCCCAGCAAGGAAAAGGGCGCTGGAGAGGGTGATAATCACAGGCTCCCTGCTCTGGCTGGAATTGATCTAATTTGGTGAACATGAGTTCAGGTTCACTGTAGGGAATACTCCCAGGTCGCCCAAGCCACGAGTTTACATGGAGAGATCAAAAGCATCAGAGTGGAATGTTTCCTCACCCTGGCAGGTCGGGGCTGGGGGTGGGGGGGGACCTGGGGCGGAGGGCCTTTGTGGCTTGTGATGTCCACCACTTGCCATATGAGAGTTTTCCAAAGCGTCTGGCCACCTGCTTTCAAGGACCACAGGCATTCATCAGAGGCTAGCTTCTAAAGTGTGTTTGGGAAGTCAGGCATCTTCTTACAGTGTCACAGGCACCGAAAGAAAAATCGTGGGTGTGGCGGATGAGTGCATTTCCCCATGAGTTCCTGCATCTGCGTCTCGAGTCCAGCCTTCTCGTCTGAGCTCCAGATCTCTCTATCCATCCCTCACATGAGTCCCGAGCATCTTGGATATCTCCATCTGGTGCAGACAGAGCACGGCATCTTCTCTCCACACCCTCTCACCGGATGCTCTTGCGGAGGACCCTGTCCTGGTGAGGGTACTGATATCGACTCGGCAGGCATCATCCTGGACTCCTCCCTGCCTTTCAGTCTGTCCATCAGATGTGATTTAGGGTCAGTGTGCAGGCCACTACCATTGCTCCCCAGCCCCTACATCTCCTGCCTCATCCTCAGTCCTAGGCGCCTCCTATGCAGGGTCCTGGCTGCTCCATTTCTGCCCCTGCCGTTTGGAAGGCTCTCCAAAGCCTCCTGTTGCTCCCCTATGACTCCCCTTCATAAACTCTGCAAAAATGGAATTCCCACCTTGTGAGGTTAGTATGAGGCTCACACGCTAACCAGTATAGAAAGATCTGGCATGTAAACAAATGCTCAATAAACAGGGTTATCTCCCCTTTTCACTTTCTTTAAGCCATAGAGTGAAAAAAGCATGGTATTAGCTAAAGGTCCTCAGTGATGATAATGTGCCATGTGACAACCCCCTCCCATATGAGACAGTGCTGCCAGAGTCTTCCTCCTTCTGTGTCTGACTGCCAGAGTGTCTATCCAGCTCAAAGCACAGAGGCCTTTGGCTGCCAAGGAACAGACACCATTTTATTTTTAATTCTTCCCTATGGCCTCAGGCTGGAGTCTCCTTGCCCACCTGCTAGATGACTCCTGTGCCAGCAGCCGCCTTGCGAGCCCTGTTTGGCCAAGTGGGCATCGGACGCTGCCTGTTGCTACGGCCTCTCCCATAGCCCTCTGAGGCAGCCAGTGAGACAACCACAGATCAGAAAGAGAAGGGCAGTGGAAACACAGCTGCTCCCGGAGGGGGACACAAGAGCAGGAGCCGCCTGCCTGGTGGAACAGCCGGGGGTGGGAGGCTGGCAGGGAGAGAGGCAGGGTGGGATGGCCTACTGGCATTTCTGAGGCTGGGTGGCCAGGGAAGAGGTGCCTGTCTGGTAAACCAAAGCCACTGTGCTTAAAGGTGGGGAGTGATTACAAAGCCCAGTGAGGTTGGCAATGTGACTGCATCCTCACTCCCCAGGGCAGGGGGCTGACAACATGGCCCTGTGATAATGACTATGTCTACCTACAAGGTATCTTCCATGCACCAGGCCCAGTAGCAACTGGACATACAAGCAGAGGCTCACCCTGGAGGACCCCGGGCCACATGGGGATGCAGACCCTAGTGGATAGCAGGCTCTTTGGGGGCAGAGCCTGCATCTCTTCCTTCCTGGTGACCACACAGTTCCCAGAAGGGAGACCTTTCCCCTGAGGTGAGGGAGTCCAGGAAGGCCTCCTATAGGTAGTGGCATCTAAGCTGGACAGTAGGATCTGGATGGGCAGGGAGCCTGGGGCAGGGGTGGGTACATTCAAAAGAAGATGTTGAGCACTTGTAAGGAGGAAAACCAGAAGTGGATAGAAAGAGAGCCTGGGAGTGGCAGAGGAAGGCGGAGTGAGGCCACAACCTTGTGGACCGCAGCCACGGCAGAGAAGTGGGGCCATAGGAAAGGACAGTGCTTTGACCTCCTTCTGGCCCAAGGTGAGCAAATGTCAGGCCTTGTCTCCTAGGTTTGGACCAAGACCTATAGCTGGCAGGATGAGTACTCACTGACTCTGCACTGCCCACTCCAGCTGGACCCCAATGGCCATCCTAATGTCACTCAGCTTAGGGGTGGGTGAACTGCAGGGACCCAGCCTGATTAAATCCACCGTCTCAACCTGGGCCCAAGCTGTTTATCTCCATCGTGGGGGAAGTGACACCTCACAGCCTGCACACAGCTTCATTTCCGAAAAGACTGTGTGAGGGGGAAGGTCAGGAGACAGGCACAGCCGTAAATTTGATGGAAGGTTTAGATGGAAACACCATTAAATCCACACATGGCTCAATGCTGGGCAATGTCCTTCTTCCAAGTCTGCTGAATGGGGCCAGGGAGGTGAGGGACTCACTAAGTAATGTCCTCATTTTTTGGTGTCTCCTATTACCCAGGGGATAAAAAACCCATTACCCATAAGGTTTAGTGGCACTTGGTCCCAAGACTGCGATATTGTCCTTTACCTAAGCTCTCCCCTTGGCCAGCATGTGCAGCGCTCCAGACTCTGTTGGCCTCTCTGTCCACTCTACCATCTGTGCCTCCCTCTCCCCACAGCCAGGCTCTGGCCCCTTCCCCCTCCAGGGAAACGTGTTCTTTCCTGTACGGGAGGGCCTGGTAGGACCCAAGCTGTAGGGCAGACAGCTAAGTGTGACCCACGTCAGGAAAGCCTGTGTTCTATGGCTGTTGAACCCAGTGCTGGACTGCCCAAGGCCTCTGGAGTGGTCCAGGGCTGCCCTGACTTCAGGGGGCAGCCTTGCAAAGGTACCACAAGGAACACTGGGGTATGTAGAAGAGTGTGAATCTTCATTCCTAAAAGTCTTGCCTCAACAGATGCATCTCCTTGGGAGGGTTAGAAGCTATTTCACTTGGAAGGGAGTACCCCTTAATAAACAGGTAATAGAGATGTGGCTCTAGCTTCCTTCTACCTCCACCACCCTCCTAACCCCCCAGGTGCCAGAGCCTTACCTGCCACTGTAAGAATCACCCCTCCATGACTCAGCTCAAGAACCACACAGAATAGTGAGGATGATGGGATTGGGCTCAAACCTTAGCTGTGTGACTTACTGAACTTCTCTGAGCCTCAGTTTCCTCATCTATGAAACAGGATCACAAGACTACTGTAGGGATCTAAGGAGTAAACATAGCAAATGCTCAACAAATACCTGCAAACACCATGACTTTCTTGACAGTGACCCTGACCTCAAGGTTATCATTTTCCAGCCCTGACAAGATTGTGGACTTTCAAATAGAAGGTTTAACTCCTTCTTGGGATTGAAGAGGCCCTATCCTTTCTCCTTCAAAAGCCCCAGCTAAACATGCTCTATGATGCCATTTATATAATCTGGAAAAGATAAAACTACAAGGACAGAAAACATAGCAGAGGTAGCCAGGGGCTTTGGGAGAGGGACTGGGGGACAGAGTGACTATGAAGCAGCAGGATGCATATTTGGGGGGGAGGGAAATGTTCTATATCTTCATTGTGGTGGTACATAATTACACAACTGTGTACATTTGTTAAAATTTATATACTTCAAAAGGGTGGATTTTACTATTTGCAAATTATACCTTAATAGACCTGACTTTAAAATAGAAAAAAGGAGAAGAGACAAGAGAGCCATTTAAGACCAGATGTGAGACCAGAGCAGCTATCTCAGTCCTGGAGGTGAGCAGGAGGAAGGCATCTTGGATGGCAGTCAGATCCCAACATCCAGCAGAGGAGGGATGGCCAAGGGAGCCGACAAAGTAGGCTGGGCCTAGGCAATTCTGTGCTCAGAGATAGAGGAGTCAGGCCTGCCCTGAGACTGCAACCAACCACTGCCCTCTCTGTGACTTGATGTCTTTCCTCCATCTGCACTTCACAAATTCCCAGAGCTTGGAGGGACTCCAAGGACACACACCTGCATTTCAGAGTCAAGCAAACCAAGACCCATGGAAGTACAGAGCCTTGGTCAAGTCCACAAGCCAGAGCAGCTGGTGCTGGGCGGAGCTGAGTCTGCCTCCCAGGCGACCCCCCTCAACCCAAACACATCATCTTTGTCTCCTTTGCTGCCTTCACCCCTTCCCCGTGCACGAGCTGCTGTGGAGACTCACCCCAGTCCTACGCCCTGAGATGCCTGACTCTGACTGCCCATCCCCCACACTGTCTGTGTGACCTGGGCGCCTCTGAAGGTGTGGCTCTTGGGGCCCCTCATCTCAGAGGCCAGCACCCCCAAAGGTCACACTAATCTACACATCTACACAGGCCCAGAGACCAATTACAAACTCACAGCCAAGTAAAATTCCTGAAGGAGGGTGAATTGTTTAACTTCCGAGCTCTATCGCCTCTCCTACCTCCATACTTGGGTAGCATATTCTGGAACCCACCTGTAGGATCTTACTGGTCCTGTTTTACTGCATCCCTAGGGACCTGGACCACTGTGAGCTATCTTTAGATGCTGGGTCACCACTGGAGCCCCAGTTCCCCTTTGCTACTCCACAAACTCACAATGCCTTGGCTTTACCTGTCCTCCCCCAACACATCTCCCCCACCTGCTGGGAGGGGGTCCCTGAGGAAAGGAGCCAGGCTCTCCATGAGCAGACACTGCCCGAGCACCTGTACTTCTGGGTGTGGTACAGGAAACTTCAGGGCTGTGTCAGCCACAACAGGGCATTTGGGAGTAGGGCCCAGGGACCCTGAATTTGAGCTGCCTTTCCTGAGAGCATCACATTCAAGGTCTTGGGACCTCTGTGGGCCTGCCTGATGCTTAACATGAATTTGCTTAGTTAATCTTACTGTCCATCCTATAAGGCAACTGACTTGGGCCCATGTGACAGATTTGGAAACTGAGATGCAGAGAGGTCATGTTATCATGATAACTTGAGGTGCTGCCTTCAAGCATGGATAAGAAGAAAGAAAATTTCATGTTTTGCTCCCCCTACCATGGAAAATAATCTGCATTGCATCCACACAGCTGGTAGAAGCTGTGCTGGGGGTTGTGTAGGATGCCTGATAACAACTATTCAACACCCAAATTAAGTTTAGTGTCACCTCACATGCCAAAATGTTAATTTTCAAACGAAGTTCAAATCCTAATTCTGCTGAAGAAAAGACATAATTTAGCTAAGAGGTGTACGTTTATAATCTCTCTCGTGTGCAGCTGTCTCAACTGCCCTAACCTAGTTTTTAGGTGCTTCTGATGGCTTTTTCTTGATGTCTGGGGGTGTTCTAGGACACAGACAGAAAAACCACAGGCTCAGCCTCTTAGTGAGGCAAGGCAGGGTTTGTGTGTGTTTGTTGATGACCACAAATGTGACCTGGTTTCCCCTCTTAAGGGCAGAGCTGAGGGCCAGGACAGGTGGCAGAGTTGGAGAGAGAGGCAGTGGATGGGCAGGAGGAAGGAGGACTTCTGGGCAGGACTTCAGGCAACAGGATGGCACCTCTGAGACTGGACCTGGGCTGGGAAATACAGGGAAATTTAATCAGCCCCCTTGCTTTATACCTAAACGGAAAGTAATTAAGTGTGCCCAATTCTCTAATTAAAATTCCCAGCTAGCGAAACCCCATGGCTGTGCAGTAGAAATCCATGTGAAAAGGGGGTGTCTGGATAGGGGGCTCAAAGCCAACACTCACTCACTCTGTCTGCAAGCAGAGAGAAACATTCTATTCTTCCTGGAGTGGACCCCACAACTGAGGGTCCTTAAAGAAAACGCTTTCCTTCCCCCATAAGAGGCCCTTTCAGGAAAAGGTTGAGAAGTCAGACCCATGTGGCCAGTTCAATACTGCACACAGAGACAGGAGAAGGGAGCTTGAGGAGGCATCTTGGGTGCCTCCAATTTATTCCTAGTCTTATCTCCAGCATGATGAGCAGAAATAGGAAAATATACACACACTTCTCCATATGGGCACTTTAACCAGCGTTTAAAATCCTAAATGCTGAAATATGGCTGACCTTGGCAGCTCAGTTAGCTGCTGGAGAATGTGATTGGCTCTCTGTGCACCCGTGAGGGCTCTCATAGGTTACCAGCTCCTCCTTCAACAGGCGCGTGCAGAGCCTAACATGCTGAATTGGAATCTACTGGTTTTCATCCACAAACTCCTACATAGTAATTATGGGTTCCTGTGGCGTGACAGCCCGGTCGTTAAGTGACTTCAGCTTGAGATTTACTCAGGCTTACCACGGTCAAGGTGGCAGCCAGAGGCAGGCAAGTGTGTCGCGGGGGAGCAGTGTCCATCTTGCTATGGCCTGGACTGGGGTACCCTTCATCTACCGTCCACACTGCCCTTCTCACGGGTACTGAAGCCCCCTCTTCCTACGCACCAGCGAGGAATTCTCGCCTTGGATCTGTCCTTTAGCTCCTACCTAAAGACAGGCTGCAAGGGCTTCTCAGTGGTTCAGGCCCTTCTGAACACTCAGCCACGGCGTAGGCAACCCCCCAAGAGCCAGGCCCTTTCTTCCTCCACTCTCCTGGGAACTCCTCTGGGCTGGAGAGTGCCTGGCTAAAGGCCTCACACCTCTCCAAAGCTGTCTTATAGGGCTGGCCGTGAGGGGAACACAGAAGCCACAGAAAGTGAAATCCCTGCCCTGCCTGAGCAAGGAAACAGATTTGTGACTGAGATCCATGAGCTAATGCCAGGCCCACACCAAGGCAGCCAGCAATTTCCAAGATCACACAGGACAGTGCCAGAGGGGACACAGACACATGCTATCCTGTGGCTGCAGACTGGACTTCTGGGGTGCTGAGAGGGCAAAACTAGGCAAGAAGGGGCAAGTTTGGAGGGTTGTAGCCAGGAGAAATTTTTAAAACCAGAAAAATTAGACCAAGAGTGTGTGTGTGTGTGTGTGTGTGTGTGCGCGTGCACGCACGCATGTGTGTTTTCTTTTTGCTACAGGATGTGAGTTTGAAAAATAAGTTTCATACTGTATATATACTTCTGCTTTTTTTCCTTTTAATATTGTACCATGTTATTAAGATTCCTCATAAATATTTTAGTGGATTCATACTGTCTCATCCAGAGCTGAGCACTAATTTATTTAAACTTTCCCCTTTATTCAGTCAAGTCTTTAAACACCATAAAGTGACTTTACTACAACCATGATTCTGCTTAGGCAGCTCTTCTTGGACCTAATTATTTGTATAAAGAGATGGCCTTCCCCAGTTAGGGCCATGATTGGCAATAAGAAGTAACTAATACATTTTGTGACTGTGATATCACAAGGAACAAAGACTCTATTTTTTCTCCATCTGCCTCTAGCAGGGAGATGTACACGATGAGTCTTTGTGGCTGAAGGAAGCATAAACAGGTAAGCAAGTGAGTCAGTGTAGAAGAGGATAGTCCCCCAGATCTATTTTTCTGAGTTCACAATTCTTCAGTTTCCTTTTAGGGAAGCAGGCTTAGCCAATACTTTAGAGTATCCATCTCAATCTGAACAGTTTTTTCCAGATGTTAATATAAAAGAATTTTTTTTAAAGAATAAACAAACAAACAACCTTTTAATCGCAAATTCCAGTATCAAAACTGAGGCAACTAGTATAACCATTTTGGAAAACTGGCTATATTTATCAAAGCAGACCTCACACATGCCCTAAAATAGGAAAGTTTCACTCCTACTTGCATTCCCAAAAGAAATGTGCACATACATTCACCAAGACTGTACAAGGATGCTCATAAAAAGAGAAGAGGGCAGTGCCTGTGGCTTAAAAGGGTAGGCCGCTGGCCCCATATGTCAGAGTGGCGGGTTCAAACCCAGCCCC
>NW_003852454.1:6385626-6423919 GCF_000181295.1 Otolemur garnettii | reverse complement strand
AAAGAAAGAAAGAAAAAGAGAAGAACTGCCTCAAACTGGAAAACAAACAAACAAACAATGTCCACTAACATTAGAACAAATCAATACATGTACATGTGCTATAAGCACAAAAACGGAATAACAACAATTCTATTCAACAATGAGAATGAACAAACCACAACTACATGTAATAACACGAATGAATCCCCTAATACGAGCAAGAAGCCTGACATGAAAGTGCACACCCTGCATACTTCCATTTATATGAAGAACAGAAGCAAGCAAAACTATGCTATGTGTTCAGAAGTCAGCTGTGCTGCTCCCTTGCGTCAGGAAGTGGGCACAGGGGGCTCTGGCTCAAGGCCATGGTTTATTTCTTCATCTGGATATTGGTTACACAGGTATGTTCAAATGATCAAAATTCATCAAAGCTCTATCCTTAAGATGCGTGCACTTTTCTGAATGTACATATGTTCTAAGACTGTTTTTGAAGAATGTGTGGTCATTTTTAAGCTACACAAAAATAGTTTACTTTAAAGTTTGCTCTAGGCTGGGCTCCCATAGCTCAGTGGTTAGGGTACCAACCACATGCACTGGAGCTGGTGGGTTCAAACCTGGCCTGGGCCTGCTAAACACCACCACCAACAACAACAAAATAGCCAGGCGTTGTGGTGTTGCCTGTAGTCCCAGCTACTAGGGAGGCTGAGGCAAGAGAATTGCTTGAGCCCAAGAGTTTGAGGTTGATGTGAGCTGTGACACTATAGTACTCTACAGAGGATGATAAAGTGAGACTCTGTCTCAATTAAAAATTAAGTAAATAAATAAAATTTTAAAAAATAAATAAAAATAAAAGTTTGCTCTAGTGTCAACATGTGAGGCCCTGGAGAAACAAGTGAGTGAGACAGAGTCTGTACCCTGAGCCCACAGTCTGGTCTCGGAATTCAGACTGACATGGCATAAGGGCATAGGGCTCAGGAGCAGGCCTCGTTCTGGGCTTGCTGGGAGAGCAGGAAAAGCCAGACAAGATGCCCTGGGATTGCACTGGGGGCACTGGGGCCATCCCCAGGAAGGTGCATCTCCTACAGATTCAGGGCTGAGGTCCCACAGCTGGCCAGGCCTCCTTAGCCATCTTATCCTCCTAACTCACTGCTGCCTGCTGTGTGAGCATAGGCTGGCTCAGGTCCCATGGGGCCTGAAGCTTACATAGTTGGGGATCCCTCTTTAAGTAAAAGAATATCAAATAATGAATCTATTATACAATTAAGCACAAGGCTGCAGAAAGGGCCATGTAAACATAGCCTAAAGCATAAGGGTCATCCAACCCCGTACATCTGCCTCCACAGAGTGAGTCTCCACCTGTCCAGGATCCTAGGTGCCTGGCCCCAACAATGGCCTGCCTCCACTGGGGCCAACAGAGCCCTGTTCCTCCCTGTTGGCCAGTGGGCTGGGAGCTGGCACACAGAAGACACTGGAGCAAGGCTGGTCCAAAAAAGGCACCACCTCTGCCATCTGGCTCCCCTCTGTGTCTCTCCTCCACCCCGGCCAGCTGTAAACCCTTTGCAAGAAAAGTCCCCCCATCTGCCCCCTTCATTTTATTTCTCCAGCAAATATTTGAACCATATCAAATGATTTTTAAATCTTCCTCCTCATTTATCTTTGGGGCCTGGAGTATATCAGTGAGTCAAGGGGAGGCATGGCTGCCAAAGTGGCTGAGTAAAAAGAGGAACCTGCTGTCAACATCTTGACTTTTTAAAACATTAAATTCTTGAATCCATTTTGCGCTTATTTTATAAGGAAGATTCAACTTTAACTGTTCCCCTACATAACCAATTGTCTTAACTCTACCTAGTAAACAGTCCATTCTTTCCCTACCGATTTAAATAGCTATCCTTCTTGAAAAAGAACTAAATGCCCAATTGTACTTCTATCTCTTTCTGTGCCAAGGCTCTGTTTCAATCACTGCAGTTTTATAATATGGTTTAGTGTCTGCTAAAGCAGACACCCACCCCCAGCAAGACAGTTTGGCTTTGCAAGACAGTCTTGGCTCTCTGGGGTTATGCTGTCTTCCACGTGAGTTTTTACCATCAGCTTAGGGAGTTCCACAAGCATCCTCCTGGGATTTGGGTCATGACTGACCGCAGATAATTTAGACTTAATGATACAGGTAGGGGTGTCCTGGGGCAGCGAGGAAGGAAGGTGTCTGCAGAGGCCTGGCCTGGGGCTAGTGCTCCACAGACCACCACAGTGCCGCTTGCAGGGTGAGTCCCCAGAACAGGCTGCATTTACTGTAACCCTCCTTGCAAATCTATTCTAGTCCATTCCTTTCCTCCATGCCTGGATTCGTAAGCAATTTCCCCACCCAAAGGGCGGGGGGGGAGGGCTTTTCTCCTTTAGCCCCTTCCCTGCACACCCTCCTCTAAGTAAGCAGCACCTGGGTTCCTCTCACGCCCAGTACTGTACTCAGCCAGGCTCAAGTCATTCCCTGGGCTCTCCCTCTCCATTTGGTCTACTCTCCCAGGCTCCTTTGTCCACACAGTGCCTGTTAGCAGCCAGAACTAACACAGACACTGAGTCAGCAACCACCCTGCTCAGACACCAGGTGTCGGTGCAGGAAGGGGACCTGCATGTACAAAGTAACCCCATTCTGGGCACAGGCACCACTAAGCTCCCTGTTGCCATTTATGGGTATAAAGAACGGGTTTCAAGAGCAGAGAATGTCAGGTCAAAAGTGTCCGGGAAGCTAGGACCAGAGCTGAGCCTGCTTGATACCCCTGAGATGCCTTCCTCCAGTAATGACTGGCACTACAGCTGATGGTCCTGCAGACAACTATACCCAATGTGAAGTCACCTACAAGGCAGACCCTTGACTGAGCTGAATTTCCAGGCACCAAATCCCCTACCCTCGATGTTCTCCCAGCTTCCCCTACTCTGTTTTCTTCCTGGCCCGGACAGCAGCTGCCACAGCAAGTGGCTGTTGACAAACTAGTCAGCATGTTGCTGAAGCGTCTTTCCGAGCCGCCTGCATCCTCCTGAGCAGAGAGATACCTTATTAGCCTGCCATATTTCAGCCCCGAGAAAACAATGCATGCGAAGAGACCATAAACAACCAGTACAAATGTTACAGGTCACGGATGATAGACGCCATCCGCAAACATTCAAGGCGGGCCTGCTTACACAGACAGCAGCGAGGCCCACTTCTGGGCACATCTGTCTTTCCCCAAATGCTGACGTAGGGAGAAGTCAGCACACACTGGGCCATCATCCGCCGCCGCCCCCCACCCCAGTAGTACCACCAGCCCTTCTCCCGACAAGTGAACTGTTTTGCAACAATTTTCACTATCTCTAAACCCTCACCATCCTACTTTGACTACTGATGCTCTGTATTATTATAACTTTTTCTCCCTCTTGTTCCAGGTCCAGGAATTTTTCTCTTTGAAAAATAAAAGTTTCAAAACACACCAGCCAGTTTTTGAAAAGGGCTGGCCAGCCAGTTGAGAAACCCGACCAAAGCCAAGGCAAACAGGGGCTCCCACACAGACCCAAGGAGCCTTCACAAGCTGGGCTCTGTTGGCTGGGATGGTGGTTCTGAAAAGGAGGCACCCACGTGGTTGAACACTGTCACTCTGGCTGGCTGGGCTGCTAGGGCCTGGATGCAGCCTGGGAGACCTCTGGGGTGAGGACAAGGCAGGGATGTGTTGTCTGCCTGTGGCCAAGACTCTCTACAGGATGTACTAGGCCAGCAGAGGCAGACTCCAGACCTGGGAGCCAGCAGCTCATTTCTGGTACAATTTCCAGACATGAAGCTCTGGCCACAACATGTGTGTCCCAGGCAGAGTGCTAGGCCTGCTGAGGACCCCAGGTGGTGCAGTTGTCTCCTGTTGCCCCCAAAAGGAGACTGTGGTTACAAACTCTGCAAATGGAGAGATTTTATATTGACTCCATGTTATAGTGCTGGAGAGGGGAGCCTGAATGTTCACGTATTTGGTGAGATGCAGGAGCCCAGGGAGCCTGTGGTCGCTGGAGGGATACTGGCAGCCCAGCCTCCAGTGGGAAGGTCAAAACCATTATGGAGGCATTAAAAGGGAGCCAAGGTGTAGTTTGAGGACCCTAGGGTTCCTAAAGGCTCCTTTGGGGGGTCTGCAAAGTCAAAACTATCTTTATTCAAGATCTTATTTGCCTTTTTTGCTCTTCTTGCTTGAGTGGACAGTGTGGGTTTCCAAAAGCTACCACACAACACAGCCAATGTAGAAAAGGCAGGAAGAGTTCTACCTTCTACTAGGCCAGACAGTAAAAAGAGCTGCAAATTGAAAACTAGTGCCATCCTTTTCAATTTTTTTCCATAAAAATCAGTTATTTTCATTAACCTGAAATAGGCTCATTGCTATTATTTTTAAATGACATTAAAATTTGTTTTAAATTTTTCAGTTTTTATTTTTAAAGTGGCAAAATTAATATTCATTGATGAATGCACACCACAAAAACAAAAGCTCTCTAAAGCCCTTACTTTTCAGAGGTAAAGAGGTCCTGATATCAGAAAGCTACAGAACCCGCCAGGTGTGGTGGCTCATGCCTGTAATCCTAGCACTCTGGGAGGCCAATGTGGGTGGATCACCTGAACTCAGGAGTTTGAGACCAGCCTGAGCAAGAGTGAGACCATATCTCTACTGAAAAAGAAAACAGAAAAACTAGCTGGGCATTGTGGTGGGCAGCTGTATAAGCCCAGATACTTGGGAGGCTGAGACAAGAGGATAGCTTGAGCCCAAGAGGTTGACATTGCTGTGAGATTGTGAGATACAACGTCATAGCATTCTACCTAGGGTGAATGAGTGAAATGGTCCCAAACAAAACAAACAAACAAAAGTTACAGAACTTGAATGATAAGGGCTCAGTGAGGGGACAGGATGCCTGGTCTGGTCAGATGAAAAGGTCACAAGATAGCAAATATAATATGTACAAAAGAGATAGCCACAGGTATATCTCACATATAAACACAAAAGACGACTGCACCCTATTTTCACAAATCTTAGCCCTGGCTCTTTCTGAGTGGTAGATGGTGGGTAGACGCCTTCGTGTCTGTCACTCACATGCAGTACTACTGCAATCAAATGCAGTGACTAATTAATGTTTCAAGTTTAGCCTATCATGTTCAAAACAGCCGACTAAATCACAATTGAACTAGTGAGGATTTTTTCTTTTTAAGACAGAGTCTCACTGTGTCGCCCTTGGTATAGGGTGACCAGATTTTAACATTGGTAATGCGGGACAACATGGCAGGGGAAGGGGGGCAGGGGAGGGGCAGGGGAGGGGCAGGGGAGGGGCAGGGCAGGGCAAGGCCTGACAACAATGCAAACTTTGATAAGCAGTTCTGGATAATCACTTCTCAACAATTATTTGTTATTATTACAGTTTAACATTATAAAATTAACAAAAATGATATAAAACTCATATCCTGGCAAAATAGCCATGTGGCAGCCGAAAACCATACATTCCCTTCCTGTTCTCCCACCTGTTCGTGCATGCTTTCCAAAAATCGGGACTTTTTTAAAACGCCGTGGGACACAGGACAAACTGTTAGAAAGCAGGACTGTCCCGCCAAAAGCGGGACGTCTGGTCACCCTACCTTGGTAGAATGCTGTGGCCTCACAATTCACAACCCAAACTCTTGGGCTTAAGCATTCTTTTGCCTCAGCCTCCCAAGTAAGTGGGACTACAGGTGCCCACCACAACACCCGACTATTTTTTTATTGTTTTTGTTGTTATTGCTGTTTAGCAGGCCTGGGTATGTGCCATTCCCAATGTATGTGGCTGGCACCCTAACCAATGAGCTACAGGCACCGAGCCAAGATTTTTGAGCCCTTACTATTATGGGCTAGGTATTGTGCCTAGTATTTCAAGGTCAAGAGCTCATTTAATCCCAGCAGTGCTGAGAGGTCTGGGCCCTGTTTTACAAAACAGAAATGGAGGTTAGAGCAAAGTTGTGTATCTTATTCACAATCATGAACTGGCAGATGACAAAGAAGCAGGACTCCAATCTGAGCTGGCCTGTGCCTAGAAGCCTGTGCCCCAAACCACTGGGCTATGTGGCCTTCCCTCAGGCTCCTCCAGCCTGGGGCATCTCCGTGTGCCAGAGTCTCAACCCACAAACTCCTTGGTGCTGACAACCCATAGCTCACGCTTAAACTGCAGTGTGAGTTTCACTTCTGCCAGGCAAGGATCCCAACATTATATGCATCCTGGAGAGCCCCCGTGTCCATCTCCAGTCTAGGCAGGTGACCAAAGGACAAGACCAGCAGCAGCAGTTCCTCAGTAAGTGTGCCCCACCCTAGAGGAACCCCCTAGTAGGCTGTATAATCCTAGCCACCACTCTCTCTCATGGGACGTGCCCCAAATGAGAACCCAGGACCAGCCTCTGTAGCTGGGACTGCCAACACCCTGGAATTGAGGGCATGGCTGAGGGGCTACTGTGGGCACAGATCAATCACCCCACCTCAGCTCTGCAACAACAGCTATAGGCTTGGAACAGGTCGTGGGGACAGCAATTACAACCTGGGACCATGCTGCCTCCTCTAGTCCAGACCCCAGCTGTCAGCCCACCTGGCACAGCAAACTTCCTCCTCCCTTTCTGAGGCCCCACACCCACCTGCACAAGTGGCTCCCTTCTACTTTTCCCCTGCCACAACGTGACATGGTAGATGTCATGATCAGACCTCGCAAGTCCCTCCATGCTCACCCTGGGAAGGGCCAGAACTTTTAGCTGATTTCTGAACTGGCGTGTTTGCAGTAGGAGTTGAGGAACATAATAAATGGCCCAGCTCTGTTTGCAGCACCTAATTTGCAATAATATTGAAGTCTCCAACAATAACTCATTTACTCTTATAATAAATATATAAAAAAAGACAAATTGCTACATTGAACATGCATTTTCTTCACTGCAAGTAGCTGCTACCCCAGGGAGAAAGCCCTGTGCTGCTAACTAATAGTAAATCCTTTGGAAAATCATGTGTCATAATGATGGACAACCAGGGTAGGGGTATTAAATAGATTTAGAGGTTAGCTACTCTAACAAGAACAAAAGACGTCCTTTGCAAACCCATACCTCTAAGAGCACACATCGGTGATTAGCACCCATGGTCTGACAGCTCCCATGCACAGGAGGAGAAAAAACTTCCTTCCTAGGTGGGGAGTGGCTGGCCAGGTGTCAGGACAGAAGGCCAAAAGTTCCAGGGAGCATGGCAGAAGCCTGGGTGTCTACGGGTTCAGGTGCCAGACCATGCTCTCCAACCCTGAAAGGCTTACCTCAGTTTCCAAGGATCGGCCAGCTCTCACAGAGCATCCTCCACACTCATCTCAGTGTGGGCATGGGGTGTGCAGGTGGTGCAGGCCTATTCTGAGAAGGAAGCCATGACTTTGGGGGAAGGGAAGCTCCTGTGGGCATCCATGTCAGGGGCTTTGGCTGTGGGTGCTCAGGATGGCTTCCTGCAGGGGCTGCTGCCTGCTTGGAGAGGAACCGGGCTGAAGAAAGGACTGTCCTGCTCTCCTGCTCTTACTATGGTATTTCAAGAACTAGTCCATGAGTCTTTCCCATTTGTTTAAGTCCTAGGATTTGCCATCCTCAAAGGCAGGGGTTGACAGCTGTACCTAAAATCCTAAGTGGCCCCACCTCAACCATCTCTTGTCTAACTTTGAGTTTCTGGGACAGCCCAGGGTCTGGCCCAGCATGTTGGTGCCCAATGGCTACTTCCTGAACTGAAGATGGACATGGAGGTGACATGTGTCATGTGCCTACTGTCGGCCAGACTCTGTAGAAAGGGTCTTTCATGCCTCAGAGGAGGAAGATGGGGCTCAGGGAGTTACATGACTTGCAAAAAAAATCACATACTCATCATGACAGCAACAGCAGCTCCACCCTGGACCCTGGGCTCCAGGTGAGAGTCAGGGGCAGATATCCATCAGGAACAGGCCTGGAGCTGGCACGAAGCACAGCCACTTAGAGGAATCAGCGCGAGTGTTCCAGCTCAGTAGCTGGCACTAAGCTGACACAGGTGTGGACCAATGTTACTATGAACCTCAAGTTCTGCGAGATGTCACTGCAGGTGGCACCCTGGCTGGGGCCCTACTCCAATCTCTTTCACCAATTCCTTGTGAGGCTTAAGCCAAGTCACTGCTCTCTCATGGGACTCAGCTTTCTCACCTGAAAATGAGGGTGGTGGTTGGACACTACATGAGATCTCTACGGTTTCTCACCACCCATTCATTTGTTCATCCAATGAAGAAAAAGCTTTCCTTTTGAACTAATGATATAGATAATCTATCCCCATGAAATAACTCATCCAGACTGAGGCAATCCTGTGGGAATAAATTTAGTTTCTCCAGCACCAACTAACATTTAGTGGCTTTGTGCTCCGACTCGTGTATTGTTGATAGACTGTGCATTAGCTCAACATACTTAAACATGTTAAAAATTGGAAAACTTTCTAAAACTGTCTAGAAAGAGAAATAATAGTAAACTGACTGCAGAGAGCCTGGGGTGGTGGGGTATCTGTGCAGTCTGGACCCATGGGGGGCAGGGTCCTTTAAGATGTCCTTTGACCTTTGGGAATGGGTTTGCTAGCCTTTCTTTCCTTCCTTAGTGCCCTGAACCACTCCATTCCTCTGTCTTGGGAATACAAACACAGAGATGTGATTTCACTGCTACTTAATGCCTTTGGGATTGCCAAATTGTTCCTTCACTGGCTTCCAGCATCTCACTTCTGGAAACCTTTCTATAGTTTAAGCAACACTGCCTGGTGATGAATGACTGTTTTGCAACTGCTATCAGTTTACTATTTTAACCAAGATATCATAAATCAGGAAGAGGAATGCAGGGCCCAACTGGAGAGTGTAGCTTTCGCTCATTACCTAGGAGGATTATAGCCATTTTGTAAAATCCATTATCTAGGGAAAGGATCCTATTGGCAAGGGCCAGTGAAATTCATTTCATGCTTCAAAAGTTTGTGATGGGGCTAGCTAGGAGGAAAAAAAAAAACCAAATTGTTTGGAAGGTGGCGATCATGATTTGTTTAAAACCCACATACGGCTGAGACTGAGCTGTGTCCATTATACCAAATGGTAATTTGTACTCAAATGTACAGGTGCTGCTGTCCCAGGGCCCAAGCCCCTGACTTCAGGCTACCCAGTCTCACCCACAGAGGGACAGAGGCAGTGCTGCCCCAGGGATACTTCTCTGCCCTCCCTGCTTCCACTCTGGGCTGGGACACCCTCACCCATCCAGCACAGGGGGTGGTCTCTGTGGCTGCCTTGCCTTCACTCTTGGCCTGTCTCAATATGGCAGCTAGAGCAATGTCTCCATACGACCATCTGATCATGTCCTCCCACTTCCCTGAGGACTAGAATCCCAATTCTAATGATCTCTGACACTATGGCCCCCACCATCACCACTGCTTGCCCCCTGCCATAGTTAAGGACAATGACATTTCCTCCCTTCCTTCCCTCTTACAAGATGTTGTTTGTCCTTGCTTCTATAAAGGAGAGGGTTCTTTCCAGCTAGTTGGTACTGTCACTCCATTATTAGCCACACCGCCCACCCCCCTCCCTGAACCATTTCTCCTTTGGCGCAGTCACTATCACCATTTCCCTGATGGTAGCCCCCCAGGAGGGGCTCACCTCCTCACCTAACTTTGTCTCTGAATGGCAAAGGGAAAAAGTCCCAGGGGCCAGCACAAATGAGGAGGAGGTGAAGGGGAGCTTCCTGCCAGTCCTTCCCCTGCAGGTGCCAGGGAACTGCTCACGGCCCTTAAGGGCAGCACCCCCACTGGGAAAAGTCCCCCTGCCCATGCCTGGGACCCTGAAGGCTCAGCTGGGTAAGGGCCTTTAATATGACAAAAGAAGGAAGGTTCAAAAAGATGTTAAAAAGAAAAGAAAGTATTTTCTAGATTTTGCCAACCTTCTAGAACATTCCTTTTCAATACGATTTTTGTTTCCTTCTCTCCCATACTCCACTTTCCCCAAATTCATTCCTAATGCGCAAACAGCATCATCCCCAGGGGAAGCTCAGTTTTAACATACATACTGGGAGCCAGGGCTCAGCAAACAATAAAGATTCCTGTCTGGAGTTCTCCTTGCTCCTCAGACCACCGGGGAATTGAAGAGGCAAAGACTGAGGTCTCAGAAGCTCGGCTTTGCCAGATCTTAGAGGCAGCTCCTGGTTCAAAGTTCTCTCTGGCACCCCAAGAGTTTGAGGGGCTGGGAGCACATCTGCTGCAGGGGAGCAGGCAAGAGCCTGACAGGAGGACTGCCGATGTGACTCCTGCCCTGAGAGGAAACGCTTAACTTCCTCGTACTGTTTTTGCTGCAGAACCTCCCTCCCATCCCTTCTCTCCTCCCCTCCAGTTCTCTGTCCACTGGGCTCCTTTCTTTCCTTCCCCTCCCCACCCCTACATCCCTCCTCCTTCCCTCCAGATCCCCACCCAGGCCCAGCAGAACCCCCCTGCCTTATGCCTACTTATTCTGTCTGGCTTCAACTTGGAAGAGGGACAGGGGAGAGGAGCACTGCAGGCCAGGCCAGTACACACAGGGGCGGTCTCATTTCCACTTGAAGCATTGCAGGAAAAGCTGCCTTTCTTCTTCAACTTACCCAGAGTGGGGAGGACAGGGGGATACAGCACCCTGAGGGGTGGCAGCGCTGGGAGGCTACTGCCCAGATGCAGAAGAGGCTGTGGGCCACAGAACCACGGCTGGAACAGCAGTAGGAGCAGGAGGGAGCATCAAGTGGCCGCCAGGGAGGCGGGGCTGCATGAATCCTTTACACAGAGGCCAGGGTTCAGGCTAATGCAAAGGCTGACTTGACTTGGGGGAGCTGGCCACTGCCAACATGCTGTCTTCCCTGTGGGTGCCTTTCTCAGACTTGGACTTTTGGGAACTCCCGCTGCAGGGAAAGCTGCCATCTGTGTGCCCTGCAAAGGCAGGCAGGGGTCTGTTCCAGGACAAGGGCATCACAGTACCTTAAAGTCTGACTCTGCAACCCCAACAGAGGAAGAGGGGGCTGGCTGGGATCTTAGGGGCCATCTGGACTAGTGGGCTCTCTGGATAAGAAGGAGAAACTGAGGCCCAGGGAGAGTGACTTGCCCAAGGCGCACAGCAAAGTGTGAAAAAGACATGACCAACCCCCAGGCTACTACTGTCCCCTGCCACCTCCAAAAAGTTCCCAGTAGCTCTCTATGGTGCCGAGAGCCA
The DNA here is from genome assembly GCF_000181295.1 of Otolemur garnettii. Lineage (NCBI taxonomy): Eukaryota > Metazoa > Chordata > Mammalia > Primates > Galagidae > Otolemur > Otolemur garnettii. The sequence goes on along the minus strand of NW_003852454.1, from coordinate 6,412,708 downwards.
CAGAGCCAGACAGTGGAGTCTCCACACACAGGGCAGGCTCAGGAACACTCCTCACATGCTGAGCCATGGGAGGATCTGGGCTCCCATCCCCAACTTTCCTGAAATGTCATTTAATTTAGTCTTTTGAATGAGGAAGGATTTCAGGCTGTAAATCACCCTCCACCCAGCCTTTCCCTGCCATAGAGTGGGCACATGGGGACTAAGGAGCTCCAACTCAACAGAAGGTGGGAATCTCACCACCTCTACACTCATGAACCCCAGGCGAGGTCTGCAGCACTGCTGATTCCACTCGTCCATCACCCACCCCACTTGCCATCTGCCAGGTGTAAGGGCACTGCACTTTCTGCTAATGGGGGACACGGCACAGCCTTAACGGGATGGGGAGGGATCAATATTATTGTCATTTTCTTCCCTTCCCATCCAGTGACATTCTGAACCTTCTCTTCCATTTGATCTCAAGGAATATGAAAAATAGCTCTTCTGTCCCCAAAAGGGAGATCCTTCCTTGAGAATGGGATTAACATAAGTGCAAGATGTTTGAGAGCTACCCCAGAATCAGACAGAAGGGAGGAAGGCCCCTGACCAAGAGGGGCATGTTCAGAGTCACCAATCCCTTCCCTTGCCCTCTTCCTGGACCACCCTTCTTTAGAGGCTTGGTCTCCATATCTCCACTTGAGACCCTCTAACTATGACAGTTCCTGATGCCCTCTGACAGGACACATTCCTTCAGGGGCACAACCTGAGGCCTCTAAAGCAAGACATGCTTCCTATAGAGAAGACAGGAGCCTGTGGGACCCCGCCCTAAGCCAAGAAAGCAGCCCAGGACTTAGGCCTTTCTTGGACCCCCCCCCCAAACTGTTGACATCCCTCAGTCCATAAACACCAATAGCCTCCCCTACTCAGAGTCTGGGCAGTGCTGCCCATGGCTGCCCATGGGGCATAGGGCTGGAAATAGCCTGCTTATCAGCTCTGTCCCTCCTTGGAAACAGGGTGCCGGGTCCAGGAAGAAGGCCCGACTTGCCAGGAGCACTAGACGGGCACATGGCATGGCCCCTGTGGGCAGGGCCTTGTGCCGAACCCAGGTCTCCAGATCGCTGGTCAGCACTGTTTGAGCACCACATATGTCCTCCCTACAGCAAGCAGGAGCCCAAAGATGAGTCACTGGGCATCCTGGGACCAGCAGGGTGGGGAGGAGACAGCGGAAGCAAACCCTGATTCAGGGACACTTCTTTAGGACTGAGGGGTTGCAAAGGGGTCAGAGGGTTGTCTCGGTTGATCTCACACACACACACACACACACACACACACACACACAAAAAAACTCACCCCTAAACTTCCCAGGTCAGCAAAACTAAAAAGTAGACCCCCTTCTTGGGTGGTACTGCCTCAGATGGCACCGCAAAGGCCACAAAAAAGAAAACAAAGGAAGTAAACTAGAACTTTTCCTCAGCCTCAGGGGACTGCTAGGCTCAGGAGGCTGGAGGCTGATGGAATGCAGCCTCCATTCCTTTTCTGATGGGGGCACTTGCCCAGAATGACCCTTCCCTACTCATGGTAAGGACATAGCTCCTTCAGTTCAGTTCAGTTCCATTCCTGACTCTCTGACAGGAGTGGGGTGGCAACTGTGTGGGGAAGGCTTTCCCTGCAGTGAGGAGCTGGCCCAGCAGCTCTCTGCAGGAGTGAGTTACCTCCTCCCAGCACCAGCCTTCCTGCCTAGACCACCTCAGCTAGGCTTATCTGTGCAGTTCCTGGGACACATCAGCCCCTTTATTTTATTCTGAATACAGCCTGTTCCCACTCATAATAAGCTGTGTTCTCAAAGTTCGGCATTCCATAAATCAGTAATTTGGAACTTAATGCATTTTTTTACATAAAGAAGTATTGGAACATAATATGAGTAGGTTTCCAGGTTAGCCCTCAATGACCGAGGTAACCCACAATGTGGCTGAGAAACTGCATATGTGCAATTAAAAAACTCTGTTTTAAAAACATAATACTAGTAATTGAGGAGACTGAAAACCATTAAGCATTTGATTAAAACAGAATAAAGAACTGTATGTTATTCATGTTGAGTCCTAGTTAATGCGTGAAGCAAAACAGACTCTCACAAAGTGCTGGGATTACAGGAATGTGCCACTATGAGATGGCCCATAGTGGATTCCACAGTCTTGGGAAGAGGTGGACGCGGGTCAGATGGCCTCGATCAGGGGCTGTGTGAGCACCAGCTAGAGCCGGGGCAGGGCGGGGAGTCCTGAGGGGCAGCAGGCAGAGTCTCAGGGGAACTCAAAGTAGGCTTTGTGGATCCAGGGCCTCCCAACAACCCCTCAATCCATGGGCAGGCACTGTCCTCTCCTTGATCCACTGCCTAGAGCAGGAAGAGCCCCTGTCTTTAATAAGGCTGAGTTGTGAGTGGTCTAAGCCAAGCCCTCCAATGGCCCAACTGCAGCAGGGGCCCCGTCTAGGTGCCTGGGTCATCTTAGGACCCTATGAAGCAGATGTCATTAACACAGATAAGAACCCAAAGAATGAGAACCCAAGGTTGGCGTGCTCACAGCTAACAAGTGGCAGAGCCGACCACCAGCTGCTTCTTGAAGTACCCATAGGCACCGCAGGGCAGGGGACCTAGGGATGGCCTCTACCTCCCTCTGTGTGGGGAGGGAAAAGGAGAAACAAACTATGACTTCATGCTACCAAAAAGCATTAAACATGATTGACTGGAAGCCTGAGCAGGCCAAGAAAAGCCCCTCCCTGGGTCAGCCAGCCTTCCAGCTCAGCTGCCTTGTCAGCAGCCCATCGTTCACCCAGAATCTCAGTGCTCCTGTTCTGCACAGGCATCAGTAAAGTGATGATGAATAAGTTATTGTGTGATTCCTGAAAGATCTGAGAAGGGCCCCCACCTGCCCAACACAGCATCCTCCCCAGCCTACCTGCACACTAAATGGCCTCCTCGGACCTGCAATGGGCTCCCACAGCTCTCACCGCCCCGCAGGAAAAACACATGGCAGATGCTACCCAGCATATTCTACAGATAAGAAAACAAGGGTGCATGAAGCCACATAGCCACCTTGGTGGCAGAGCAGACTTGACCCAGGACCCCTGGAGAGCTTCCAAGGGTGAACACTGCCACGCCCCCAGCACCTCACACACACTCGGCACATGACAGGAGCCTGGCAGGGTGGTGGGTGAGTTGGGTTGTCTGTTTGGAGGCATCTCCCACACAGGCACTTGTTCATTTCACAGACAGTGAGCAAATGCCTTTGGGGCCAAGGCTCAGGCCAAGTTCATTCCAGGTCTCCTTTGAAGCCCTCCAGCGTAGACATCTGCCCTCTGTATGATAACTTCCCTTCCCCATCACATAGCCAGTCACTTGAGTCCTGCCTGCCAAAGCCAGGTACCTTTTCTTACTTGTTTTTATCAGGAAGAAAGAGGAAGAAAGACTCACAGACGGGCCACATAACCCCTTCCGTGGCGGCTGTACGTCTCCGTGTTCCTCCTCCCCATCTGGGGTGGTTCACCCTTTAGATGTATAATGAATCAGGCACTTGCTCATTAATAAAAAATGACAAGCGATCATCTCATTGAAATCCTCCAAGCTGCCAGAGCCTGCAGACACAACCCCTGCTTGGCTCGGCAATTCCTCTGTGGTCAGGTGGTAATGAGTCTATGAGGTGGACAAGCCAGCTAGCGAGCATCCTTGTGTGTAACATGCAGGCAGGGAAGTCACCTTTCCGCGGCGGGCAGCCACAGGACCAGCAGGTTAATGCCTTTTTCATCTGTGTTAACAAAGGGGTTCGGCTCAGCAGGCCCTGGCTCCTCCAGTGTCAACAAGACAAGAGAACATCACAGGCTGTGGAGGGTTAATCCTTGCCAAGGCAATCAGAAAACCTCTGCATGCAAATTCCCAAAGGGGCACCAAGAACAGCCCCAGACTGGAAAACTGAACCATTTGAATGCTTTCTGTTCTAACAAGCAAGTAAGTAGGCTGGGCATAGTGGCACATTCCTGTAATCCCAGCACTCTAGGAAGCTGAGGCAGAAGGATTGCTTGAGCTCAGGGGTTTGAGACCAACCTGAGCAAGAGTGAGACTCTGACTCTACTAAAAATAGAAAAATTAGCCAGGTGTCATGACATACATCTGTAGTCCCAGCTACTTAGGAGGCAGTGATGAGAAGAGGACAGCTTGAGTCTGAGGTGGCAGTGGGCTACGATGTCACCCCTACACTCTCCCAGGGTGGCAAAGCCATACTCTGTTTCTAAAACATAAAAATTAAGGCTCGGCACCTGTGGCTCAAGCGGCTAAGGCGCCAGCCACATACACCTAAGGTGGTGGGTTCGAATCCCCAGCCCGGGCCCGCCGAACAACAATGATGGCTGCAACCAAAAAATGGCCAGGCGTTGTGGCGGGTGCCTGTAGTCCCAGCTACTTGGGAGGCTGAGGCAGGAGACTCGCTTGAGCCCAGGAGTTGGAGGTTGCTGTGAGCGTGATGCCATGGCACTCTACCCAGGGGGATAGCTTGAGGCTCCGTCTCAAAAAAAAAAAAAAAAAAAAAACATAAAAATTAAAATATTAAGAAGCAAGTAAGTAAGCAAAAGGCCTGGACAGGAGACTGCATGCTATAGGGTGGTTGGTTCCAGCCACAGGCTCAGCACTAGGACCCTCTCCACAGCTCAACTGCAGCTAGAGCTAAATCACAGGAAGCACGCCCGACCATGGGCAATGCACAGAAGCCTGCCACCACCCTCCAGCCTCCTGCTGGGCCTCTTGCTGTTTCATACTCACTTCGGCATCCACCACATATAGAGCTTCACAAGCAGTGTTGGAGTCTGGCAGGTTAAGAGCCACAGTGAACATAGCCTAGGATGGAATTCAGGCTCCATCATTCACATGTTATAGCCTCAGGGGCATCAGGAACCCCAGGTTCCCCACCTGTAAAATGGGGTGCTAAGACCTCTCTTGCAGAGAAGATGAAATGAACCCTAACTTATCCATCACCCAATCTTTGCACAATAAATGACAGCTATTGTGACTGAACAGGTGGGAATGGGGGGGTGCAGTTTACATGATTTTAAACTTACCTTGCTCATCATTACTTAGATCAACTGCATCAACACAGTTTATAACAAATTGCCTCTAATTTTTGCAACAGTCCTATGGGGCGGGCATGTGAACCCCACCATTTTAGAAATGGCGTGATTTGCCCAGGGACTCAGAGAGACAAGGAGCAGAGCCAGGACTCTGGCCCTGACTCCTTCCTCACCACCTTGTATCTTCCACCTGTGCTGCCACCACTCTACAGTCTTCAATGGCTCCTTATTAATAATGGAGCCAGGCCAAGGCTCCATGGTGAGTCCTTCCTGTACTAACTCTTCTCCACAGGGCCTTCATTCAAACAAATGAATTATACTCAGATCCTTCATACATCTTTGACTCTCCCTAGATCTCTCCACGTGGGTTGGCCATTCATCCTTCAGTCCAGCCATCTCCCCAAAGTGGCCTCTGACCACTCTAGGTCAGAGCAATGGCTGCTGAGCTCTGCTTCCAAATTCCTGATAAGAAGCCAGGACTGAAGGGGTCCTCTGAGCTCCTGAGACTGACACTGAGAAGTGCCCTAAACATAGGGCCTGAGTCTAGGACCTGAACAAGCTCAACCCTATGAAGAAGGCAAGGCTAGGACAAGAAACCCGACTGTGCTGATGGAGGAGCCCACATTGGGAAGACAGGCCGAGATAGGCCCTGCCAATGTTCACGCAGCACCAGGGGGCACTGGTACTTACCAAAGCTACACCTCACAGAATCGGGTAGTATTGACCTCCTCACCTAAAAATTGGGAGATTAATTTGGACACCCCCACTGCCCTTACCCAGGGCCACTGTATCCTGCCTAGAGGACTTTAATAATACTGTGCAATGCATTGTCCTTGGTCTCCATCCATCCACCCTCCACACCATAGCCAGGAGGATGGCACACACCTTCCAGGTCACCTTCAGTGGCCTCCAGGAAGTCAACAGGGTGGGATGAGGCTTGCGTTTCTGTATGTATTTTTAATACTCTGCACATGTTCTAGAAACTCTGCGAGAATTTATAATAGCAAAAAAGGAGAATAACCTCTAGAACTGCTGTGCAGCACAGCTGCATTCATTCAACACACTGCCCTGCTCTTGCTTCAGTTAACAGCCCTTCCTTCCAGAGGGGAAGGGGCCACATTTAGGTGCCAGTGACATCTCAAGACAAAGGAGGGATAAGGCAGAAAGAGCTCTAGACTTGCAGGCAGGAGGCCTGGGTGTCTGCTTTTGCAACCAACTCAATGTTGAGTGGATTCAACCTGTGGAAATGACAAAGGCCTCTCCCTCCTCTGATATTCTCAGATGTTTGGGGGATCCTGGGGCAGAATTCCAGAAAATAGCAAGTAACCCGAGAAGCCCAGCCCTGGGCAACCTCCATTAAATGATTGCTTAAGAAAATCCTTCTAATGAAGCTATTAGCCAGGACTTCTCAGGGCAAGGAGGCGGTGCCTGGCTCCCAGAAGCCTGGCTCAGGCAGCAGCTCAGCCAGGGCAGGAACGCTCCCATCCTGCCTGAGTCTGGAACACGCACACAAGAGACAACTCGTTGCAAAACCCATGGCCCCGGGGATGGAGTCTGCCCTACATTAAGAAACACTTTCCAAATGAGATAATTATTTAATAGGTAATAAATGGAGTCTGCGAGAGGACAGTGGGAATTCAGTTGATTAAATGCCTGTGGCCCCAGCACTGAAGGCCTTCCCTAGAGCCCAGCCTCATACCCCTCACCTGTCCCTTTTTGAGTAAGGACAACCAGCTCTACCCCTAGTAGGATGGAACAGAGAGCCTGAGCCAGAGCATCCTCAGCCATGCTGAATCCAAGCCATCCTGCCCAGCAGCAGCTCAGCCCCTCATTTCTTCCCCCATCCTACCCTGGAGAGTAGCATGAGGAAAAGACAGGATGAGACAGGACAAGAGTGGAGCCAGGATAAAGTAGTGGCCAAAACCTCAGAGGCTGCCCACTGCTGTTTACCAGCTTGGTCTGGCACTGCCCATTCCAGCTCAATAAGGTGCCTGGACCAGTCTTCAAACCTATGGACATGGAGCAGAGAGAGACATCACCCAGTAACCACATGCCAAGTACTACAAGGAGTACTTGCATGTGCATTTAATTGTACGGATTTGTTTGTATCTTGTTCCTAGACAAATAAGAAAGCTGAGACTCAGAGACGTGACTTGTCCAAAGTCATACAGTTGCATCAGCCCCAGGAATCAGTTGAAGGCCCTCAAATATCGACTCTTTCTCCAGCCCTAATCTCTGTCATTCCTTCCTAACCCCTGCCCCAAGTTCTAAGCAGGTGCTCGTCAAATGTGAGCTCCCTTCCAAACTCAACCAGCCTAGACCAATGCCAGATGACCCCAATCACAGGGTATTAAAGCTTTCTAGTAACCTTTCCATCAACTCACGAGAGGTGCACTGAGTGACTCTGAGCTCTAAGAGAGGGGCAAGAGAATTAGAGGCAACATGACTTTGAGTAAAGGAGCTTACAAGCTTTGAGTATACAAGGAGTCACAAAGAGAACCAGGAAAAATCCTAAGAAAAGGGCAAGGCTGTTTTACAAGGGCCAAGGGTCATCATCGGGCTGTGAGTGCAAAAAGAGATCAGAAAGTGGTTGGGGGTCACTTGATCCACTGAGGGCTACACTGAGGTGGACATGGCTAGGTTATAGCAGGTAAGGGGTAAAAAATGCATTGGTGAGGTGGGTAGGCGGGTGAATGGAGGGGTAGGTGGGTAGAAGCAGGGCATTTCCCCTTCTTATCTGTCTCTACCCTTCACACCCACGTAGCTCCTCTCTTTCCCCCTGGCCATGGCTTCAAAGAATAAGAGCCACTGCCCTGCACATCTTAGGGGGCATCACTATGCCGTCACCTGGTCTTCAGACAAGCACAGACAAAAGGTGTGGAAGGATGAGCTTTTCTTCCCGGCTCTCCCTCCACCCCATCTTCCACAAGCCCCTAGCCCACACCTTTATTATCTCTGCCTGCCCAGGCAGCTCCCATTTCGATATAAATCAAAGGGCCTCTGGGCCCAATTCACCCCAGAGAAGACCCATTCCTCCAGACCTGAAAATGAGCCAGGCATGCCAACAGCCCAAGTTACCCATCAGAGGCCTATCTGCCTGGATTTTATCTCCATTCCAGCCACACAAGGCTTCTTCAACGCCCCTAAGGAATGCACTGAGACAGCCAACAGGAGCAGCCCAGGAAAACTGGTCTGCAGAACGGCGGGAGGATTAAGCATCAGGCAGGTATAATGATGCAGGGCCCAGGACTGCAGTCCTTGGAGCTCAAGGGTCCTAGAGGTTCCAGGTGCTCTGCGGGTATCCTGAGAGCTGCTATGCCAGTTCTCTGGTACAATAAATTGGTCCCAGGCCAACCTACAGGCATTAGCAATCTGGGGAGGGGGGCAGATCCCTTAACTGCAAAAACCCCATCCAAATCTCTCCTGGCCTGGGCAGTCAATCCGAATCTGTTATAAATATGTGGCCTAAATCCCAACCTGGACACCGGCAGGAGGGAGCTGGAAGGTATAATAATGGGTGGTGAGGCGAGTGACAACTGCAGCTCTGGTTCCAGAGGTGGCCACCAAAGCCTGCAAGCACTAGAATCTATGTGAGATGCTTGAGGCAGATGCCCATTGTCCTCTAACCTTCTAGTGCACAGGCATCAGGAGAGGATCCCAGTAAGCAGAGAGAGCAGGAAGGTGGAAGGGGGAAGAGGGAAAGGCATCAGAAAAGCAGGCATGGATGGCAGGGAGAACTCAGGCTCTGGAGTCAGCAGCCCCGGGCTGAGTTCCAATCACACAGCCTTGCTCAAGTAACCCACCTGCTCAGGTCTCCATTTCCCTCTTTGAAAACTGGGGACAAGCACAATGACCTTGCTGTTATGAAGAGGGCCTGAGGCAAGGCTCCAAGGAGGTATTGCACACATGGTGCTTACTGGTAATTTAAATAACTGACTTTCCTTAATGAACAGACAGAACACCAAGTGTGTCTTAATGAGCGGAGATGTAGCCCTGCACAGAGGCTCAGAGTGGATGCTTGGAATCAGACAGCCAGGGTTGGAAGGCTGGTGCCACGCACAGTAGCTGTGAGACCGGGGCCAGTCACATCACCTCTCTGATGTCCATTTCTTCAACTGTCCAGTGAGGATCATGGGACTGTTTCCCAGGGCTGCTGGGAGGAGGAAATAAGCTGGTCCACAGAAAACTGAGCAGCACCTGGAACCCTTAGAGACATGCGCTCACAACAGCAGTTGTATTGTCTCTACCCCCCGGCGGACTCCACACCTTCTCTGGAAGAACCCTACTTTGGGGACCAGTTTTCAACCTCATGAATATCCTCAGACATGGGAAACGCATGCCCCAGCTTCTCCCACTCTATAACTATGCTGAGCCCTGGAGACACAGACCCTCCCCTGGAACATGTGCTGATGGACCACCGGCTGCGCAGACCGTGGCAGAAAGCAAAGCGTGTCTGTGAAGCCACCTGACGTTGCTCACCCACAGGCTCTGAAGACAGTTCCGAGCACAATGCATCTGGCTAAAAGGGTCAGTGGAGCTGGGAACCCCTCAGGGAGCTCCCAGGGACTGTATAATTACAGGGGCTCTGGCTGCACAAACTCCTTCCCGCAGCATCTTCTCTGATGGCCTGTGAACTGTTTATCTCTGTGAGTTTGCATTCTGGAGGGTTCTGTGTTTTCCTCTGCTCACTTGCTGTGCTTTTTTATGATTCTGGTATGAATAAACCTCCTCTCATATTATATGAGGGAATTAGGACCATTCTGAGACAGCCTCAAAGGAGTCCTGCTCTGTGTGGATGGTAAGCAGAGCTCCCCACACCCACACAGGGGGCCTGCCCTGAGCTGGTCCTGAACTGACTACAGTGCCCAGTACTGAACTGAGCCAGGGGTTCTTCAAGTGTGGTCTGGGACAAGAGCACCAGCAGCATCTGGAATTTCTTAGAAATAAAAACTTTCAAGCCCCAATCCAGAAACTCAGGATGGAGCCCAGAAACCCATGTTTAGTAAGCTTCTGGATGATTCTAATGCGCACACGAGTGAGGATTCCCATGCTAAGCAAACAACAGGCACTTAGAAAGTCAATTCTGGCTGCTAGGCCTTCTGTCTGGTTTCTTCTCCTCAGATGTGTCCCAGGCATTGAAAATGGAAAAACTCAGACCACGCCTAGTAGAGACCAAGCTTAATGGGTGACATGAAAAACGAGCCCTTTGCAGCTGGATCCCCTCAGGATTCCAAAGTCCCTTCAGGACCTTGATTTCATCTGATTGTCACAGCCTGTCAGGGAGCAGACAGCTCATACACTTAGCAGCTGGTCCTGGCTGAGAATAGCACTCCTTGGAACCACTTTTGAAGGGGACTGGGTGGCCGATATGACACATCCTGTTGGGCCTCAGGGAAGGGAAGGCTGTGTGCAGTGGCCTGGCAAGCCGGCCCTTTTGAAAGCAGGATCCAAGTGGGGCCAGAGGAGGAGGGAGACTCACAAGTCTGCCAGGGTCACCCACCCATGTCTCAGCCTTCACACCTGCTGTCCTCTTAGTCTGGAGTACTTGGACCCTGTGGCAAACTCTTTCTCCTCCTATCAGAATCACCTCCATCCATCCCCCCGTCCCTGCCTCCAGGAAGCCCTCCTAGACTCCAGGCCCCGTTCCCTGGGCTGCCGTCTTGGCTCTTTTCTCTTACACCTCTACAATGTAACTCCCTATATACCTGGCTGGTGTCTCCTACTCAGGACAGTCTGAGGACTCGAATCCATATGATTCCCCTACTTAGCCCCTGATACACAATAGGCAATTAACAAATGTTGGTCAAATAAAAGAGGAGACAAAAATGGGCTCAGGGAGAGATAGTCACTAGAGATAAAAAGAGCCTGCGTGTCTTGGCTGTCACCGCTGAGCTTCCCACCTGTGGGGCCTCACATCCCCATGACCACCACATGCCAATGGAGCCTCCAGACCCACCTGAGCCAGCCATGCATGTAACCATGCTACCTGGAGAGCATCCCTCACACCTGCTGGGAGGTGAGAATCAAAGCCAGTGGCCCAGGAGGGGGCCCAGCCTCTGTGAGGAGAGAGGTCAACACAAGCCCTGCAGAAAGCACGGGTATCTTCCTCCTGATATCAAACAAAGCAAAAGGGGGACCTTTATTGGAAAAGGAAGGAAATGATGACAATGCCACCTTAGGGGCTCTCCTCTCTTCTATTTCCCTTAATAGACAATGACCCAGTGACTTAGAAAAACCAATCATCCAAACAGCCATGGAGCACAGCACCGTAGTTCCAATCTAGCCCTTGCAGACTGGCAGGCGTGAGGCTCCCACCAGCCAGGCCAGAGCCTTTCTCAAGGCAGGTCCCCTAAGCCACAGGGGACTTTTCTACCCAGACCCAACAGCGGAACAACACCAACCACAAAGTTTCTCCTGTGTGACCTGTCTCTCCCCAGGCCATAGTCCCTATTGGTCAGATGGACTGTCATTCGCTGGACTCAAATCTCCAGCTTCTGGATCTAATTGCTCTTGGCCAGCCCGTGTTTCACACCTTTGTGCTGGCCTACTCCTTGCCTGGACCACCTGTGCCTTGTCTGTCCCCTAGAAGGTCTCCTGGCCATCTTTTAAGCCTTAGCTGGACCTAGACCTCCCCTCTGGAAAGCCTTTACCGAACCCTCTCTGAGGGCCAGCAAGGCACTGGCTCTTTAACCACCTTGCAAAGAAGGGATCGGTTCCTGAGTGATCATATGACGGCCAGGGTAGGGGATCTGTGATTTGCAATTTGCCCAAGAACATGCACCTGTGTTCTCTGTGCTGATCTGCTCCTGGCCACTCTCATGACATACGTCACACTTCATTATCCCTTCTGCATCTATGTCACCCTAGAGAGCAGGGTGCATAGCACCTGATGCTCTCTGCACCCCGGCAGCAGCACAGCTGGCAGCAGGCAGCACTCAGTACTGGTGGGCTATACTGCTGAATGGTCAAGGCCCGATGACCTATGGATGCTTAATATCAGTAATTGTTCCAGGGTCACCTCCTTACTGGGACTTTTGTATTCCAAGCCAAAGGAATGAACCGATAATGGCAGAATTCTAGGCTTCAGCCCCGAGTGGAATGAGGAGGCCAGAGAGGTGTCTGTGGGCAGAGAAGCCTTCCTCAAACAAACCATTTAAACAGCTACCTCCTCTGTCCATGTTTACAGGCAGCCCTGCCTCTGGAATGCTGGCACTGGCTGTGAATGCCATTGCTCAGAAACACACTCGTCCCTCAGTCCTGCCTTGAATTCACTGGCATCGACACAACACGTCATCTGGGGCTAAGGTGCTGGGGTAACACCTGGATCCTGTAGGACAATGCCTGTCCAGCTGCAGGGTAAGCAAGAGTTCTGCATGTCCTAGCCTGCATGTCCTCATCTGGCCTGAAGTGACCCTACCCGAGCCTAACCTTGAGTTGGCCCCCAAATGACACCCAGAAGGATCCCCACTGCACAGAAAGCAGCTCTCTCGCCATCCATCTCTGTGTTTTCCATATGCCTGGGCAGGGCAGGGGTGACTCCATGCATTCCAATCTGTCCTCCTCTCTCCACTTCTGTGCAGGACCCCAAGCCCAGGATCTGCCACCAGGTGTCCTGCATGCAGGTGAATGCCATCTAGGTTCCAGAGAGACCCTAGCTCCAATCCCAGACCTGCCAGAGTCTCCCTACAGGGCCTTTCCCACCCACTCTTAACCCTCAGTGTGGAGTCCAAGTCCCTTGTCTCACCCCTGACCTTTCCTTTCCCATTTCAGCTCACTCTTTAACTGTGTGTTTGTCACCCCCAACATGGACCAGCCTGCCCCTCCTACTGGGCAGCCCCGGTTAGATTCTCTATGAACACTCTTCCAAGGCAACCTCCAACAAGGCATTCACCTTTTAAACGCCACCTCCTCAGAGAGGCCTCCCAATACCCGGTAGGGAGCAGCTTCCAATTAACTTCTTGGACCTCACTCTATTTCCTCCCTGGCATCTCCAGCTAAAATTGTTTCATCTGTGTGTTTGCTTGAAAACTGCATGTTTCTCCCCATGGGTACAGGAGCTCCATAGAAGCAGCCGGCTGGCACTTGCTGCCCTACTCTGTGCTCCAGGACTATATAGTGACCTCCATAGTAGGGCCCCTTACTCTGCTCTAAGCAATACTTAATTCAAGTCCCCAGGGCAGGAACCAGGCCTAAATCATCTGTAGGTCATCCCAGGACCTAGCGACCCCTAGGCACAGGGCGGCCCCAACAAAGGATTTTTGGGCAGGGCTGGATGTTGGAGGAGCCAGTGCATAAACCTCAGATAATAAGAGCCAGAGCCACTACCAGTCCGCTGGCTCTGAACCCACCCAGGGCCCCTGGGCTGTGTTTCAGCATATCTCTTTTTTTAAAAAGTAAACCCAAACAGAGCAAAACAGAACTGGGAACTCCTCACTTGAGAGGTCATCCCAGTCCCAGCCCAGCCAGGCCTTCATGGATTCCCTCCAGGTGGCCACGCCTGCAGCTCCAGCAGCACAGTTAGGGGCCTGTCCTGTGCTTCCTCCAACAAGGGCTTGCTGCAAACTGGGGCCCCTGCAAGCTGTTTCATTTTAAGTTTCATGATTCTCTTTTTGGCTTTAAAAAAAAAAAAATCTAGTAATCCTGCAAATGATTTGTTAAAAAATCAAATAGCACAGAGGGGCTTATAATGAAAAGCAACAGTTCCCTCCCTGTGCCCTGGAGGCAACCACTTTTAACTTCTAAATTTTTTTCCTGCTTTTAATTCCTCTGGCAGCTATCTGATCTATATAAGGAATGTATTAGAGTGCCATGTTTTGATTCTTTAATCCTATGAGCTTAGTGTTTCTGATTTATCAGTTATTTATAGGGAGGATAACTTATTCCCTTGGGCCTCCCCCACCAACACAAAATGGTCTATAAAGACAGCTCCTGCCTTCCAAGCAGTGATGGCACCAGGTCTGCAGCATTTCTGTGGATGCTCCCAGCCCTCCCCTGGAGTCACTGCAGGGAGGGACTGGCTGCACAGCACAAGCCTTGCCATCATTCCCTTCTGGGGGGGATCTCCCTGCTGGGACCTCAAGTCTTCCCAGCATTTATTCCCTTACACAGCACAAGAAAATCCTTAGGTAACTGCCTAAGATGTGTGGAAGGTAAATGCTTTGAGTCTTTTCCTGTGTAACTGAAAACAGACTGATTCTACCCTCACACCTGACTTTGAGTTTGGCTAACGGTTTGATTGATAGTTTCCCAGGACAAATTCAATGACTCAACATACTTCCTGCTGCTGACCAAAAGGGTGGTATAGTTTCATCCTTCCTATGTAGATGACCTCAGCTGTTTGTTTGTTTTTCCCTTCTCTAGAAATTTTCAGAAGCATTAATTTATTCTTGGTTATCTGAAATTTCACAATCACAAGTGTAAATAGGGTTTTTATTTGTTTAATTCTTTTAAAGTGCTGGTCACACTGAAGACTATTCCAATGTGAGTTCTGTCCTTCTGATCCAGGTAATTTTCCTGTATTAGTCTTATGTAATTTTCTCTCATCTTTTTCTGTTTCAGTTTCTGGAACTTCCATTAGTCAAATGCTCCATCACCTACCTCCATATTCCATCTTTCACAGCTTTCAAATTTTCCTGTCTTTGCCTTTTTATTCCTCTTTCCATGAGATTTCCATGAAATCTTACTTTCTATCACTTTAATGAACTTTTGATTTGAACTATAATATTTCTAATCTAAAGCTCTTGTTTTTTGTTATCCTCTGACTATTCTCATTTCTTAGCATCCTGTTCTTGTTTTATTGATGCAATGCTTTCTCAGGACTTTCTGAGGATGTCAATAAGGAGGCAATGTGTCTACTTAGATTTTCATCTCCTTTTAAATGATGCAGTTTGAGAACTGTACCCTCTTAGTCATCTGTGTTGACATTGCTCTTTCACATAGCAGCCTTTCCTTAGATATCAGTCAAACCTTAAGAATCCACTCACATTTAAAGAAGAGAGACTAGAAAGCTGGCTGGCAGTTTTGCATAGGTGAGTGTGGCTTGTCCAATGGTGGCTTTAGCTCTTCCACTGGGAACCCACTGGGGGATCCCCAGATGCCAGAGTACTGAAGGCTTGGCACTGGGGCCCAAAGCCCATGGGTTTGCCCTAGTCATCCCAGAGAGTTAGTTTCTCTACCGAAGAATCCAGTTATCATCATTGTCGTTATCATTACTGGCATGAAACATCTGGACACTAGTCATTCTATATAGTGGGGTCAAGAAGAAAAAATAACCTCAATTTATTTTTTTTAACTATGATAAAATATATATAACATAAAAATTTACCACTTTAATCATTTGTAAGTGTACAATTCAGTGATAGCAATTACACTGGCATTATTGTAAATCTTTATAACTTTTCCACCTTCCCAAACTCAAACTCTGTACCAATTAAGCACTAACTCCCATGTGCCCTCCCCTAAGCCCTGGCAACCACCACTCTTCTTTCTGTCTCTATGAATCTGACTAGCCTTGGTGCTTCATAAAGTGAAATCATACAGTATGTGTCCTTTTGTTTCTGGCTTGTTTCACTCAACATACTATCCTCAAGGTTCATTCAGGCTGTAACATATGTCAAAATCCCCTTCCTTTTTAAGGCATTTCAGGCCTTTCCATTGTATGTATAT
Source organism: Otolemur garnettii (assembly GCF_000181295.1). Taxonomy (NCBI): domain Eukaryota; kingdom Metazoa; phylum Chordata; class Mammalia; order Primates; family Galagidae; genus Otolemur; species Otolemur garnettii. The sequence goes on along the minus strand of NW_003852454.1, from coordinate 6,396,958 downwards.
TACAATTTGTTTATCTATTCATCCATCACCCATTTAATCTAAAGCAACTTAGAGTAAAACCTCACTGAGAATGCAAACCTGTCACTGCCACAGGTGTGCTGCTCAGCTCTCCCCAGAGATGGGACCCCAGACCCCAGCTCTTTCCCTCTCTCCCAAGAAATGTGTCTATTTGTGAGCATCTAGGCCTCCCCACAGAGGTGCAACCCAAGGCCCATACTGTGCTGTCCTAGGTCCCCTGATCATCCATGTCAGGGGCCTTCTTGACAAAAGACTAGTTATTTTTAGTAAAAAGTTGGAACTGCCACCATTTTTAGCAGAAAAGGCAAAGATGCCAAGGAGGCTTCTTTCTCCTCTAACTCTTCTCTCCCTATTACCCCTTCCTACTCAGTCCTTCTGCAAAAGTTCCTAAGAACAGGATGAACAATAAAAAACAGACTGAAGTTTTTTTTCTCTGTCCTGAATGCCCTGCCTCCACCCAAAATAAAGAAAAAATCTGAGGGGATATGGAAAAACCCAGATGAGAGCTGGCAGCAGGGTGCCACCCTGCTGTGACCATCCCTGCTCTGGATGCCAGTCTCTTGGTTCTCTTGGTCCGACAGGATGAGGGGTGGGACTGTGTGACTTCAAACACCATACAACTCTTTATGGAGAAGCCCCCGAGTTCTAGCTGGTGCAAACTCACAGGCAGGACCTCCTGCCTGTTCTGCCGCCCCTTCTCAGGGCTGTTAAAACCAGGCAGCTCAGTTTCATCCCATTCCATCCCAAGAGCTTTCTTCCCAAATTCAGAAGCCAGAAGCATTCAAAGTGCTTGCTCAGGTGTGTACTTCTCAGTCTGCAGGGCCCGACAAGCTCCATCAAGATGCAGCCTGTATTATTCATGCCTTCTCCCTCTTCCCCACAGCTTCTGAGGCAGGCCGCCACCGCAGCCTGCTTGCGAGGGCTGCTCTCAGCACTGCCCCTGCCTAAGCGCCTGCCATTAATAAAAGATAAACAAGAAGCACTGTGCAGAGACAGTGACATCTGCTGCACCCCTCCCCCCAGCGGGTTTCCCCCTCTCTGGGCTTTGGAGCCACATGTGGTGGGGGAGGGGTTGGCAGGGGTCCAGCTGTGGCCCTGCACACACACACACACACACACACACACACCCGCCTGCCTGCGCTGGGTCCTGGCCTCAGCTGTATTCAATCAACTCGCTGGCTCCAAACAGGAACCCCCACCCCCGCCCCCCACGCAGCCAGGACAGGAACATCTGAGCACCAGAATCTCCAGCTCACTCTGGGAGGGGAAGCTGCCGTTTCCAAGGCTGCCATTCTCCCAGCCGGCCAGCCCACCAGCCCGTCATCAACCTCCCAATCAAAGTTTAGGACTCCCAGGCCTACAGACAGCCATAGATAGCACTGCTTCCTTTCCACTGACAAGAACTTGGGAGCAGCCCCACTGAGGCTGGTGGCCTGTGCTCCTCGGACATCTCTTCCTCCTGATCCTCAGACAAAGAGATGTGGAAGACAAGCAGTCCCCAGGTTGCAGCCATTTTTCCCAGAGCTGCACAGTGACTCTCACGGCTCTGAACAATCTTTTGCCTTTGTGGGCTTCTTCCTTCCTAAGACATATTAAAAATTATATTTTATAAATGTGTTGGTTAAAAATGACTATAATCCAGCCTTCTGGGATGAATTATATTCACATATAATTCTGTGAGTGAAAAGAATTAAAACACCCTTTGTAGGCTCTAACAGTATGGCAGGCCCTTGGCTGCTCAGCCTAATGGAGAAGTCAACTGTTCCTTTTTCTGGAGCCTCCAGGTCAGTCTGTCCCTGGGGAAACCAAATCACCCAAGTCTTCTCAGAAATGCCCTCAGTCCTGGGCAAACCAGGACAGGTGGTCACCCTCCCTGCCCTTCTCATTTCAAGCTCAGAGCCCCCCAGAAGCCTAGACAACCATGGCTGTCCAACAATCATAACCCCTAAACCTAGAGACTCAACCACAGCGTTGAGCTCTTGTGACAGGTCAGGACTTTGTTGGGGACTGAAGAGATGCAGCTGAAACCCACATCTGCTCCAAGGAGCTGTGAACAAGCAAGGCCTGGTTTGGTGATATGGTTACTCTCACTCCTTTGAGTGTGCGGACTCCTCCAGTTTCACACCAACTCCAGGATGCAATTATGAACATGGATTTCACAGTCAAGGAAACAGCATCTCAGAGAAGTGAGGGAACTCACCCAACTTCACTGGCTTCGAAGTGGGAGGGCTGCCAACCAAGACCAGGACTGCCCAGCCGATGCCTGGAGCTGGAGGGAACCAAACACTGCTGCCTCTTAACATGGCATAGTAGGGTGGCCTGGAATAGCTGGGCAGGACTTGTGCTTTGGCATGACTTGGAGCTTATAGGGAACCCACTGGGGAGGGGCCTGCAGAATAGACACCCAACCTGTTCAAGCCACATGAAAGCCAGAGTCCCGGCAGCTATACAGAGTCCCCTTGGAGAGCTGTGACACTGCAGATCCATGAGCACCTCCTGGATCCAGCCAGTCATAGCTGAAGCCTGCAAGAAGTCATAAAACTTCTGAGCAATTCTGCTAAACAGCCAGGAACAAGAGAACCCAGAACATTACCCTTGTTTCTGAAGATGGATGAAGAAGGAAGGTCCAAGGACCAGGACTACAGCTAAAACAGCAATCCAGAAGAGCCCAAGACAGAAGAGAGGCCAGCCTATAGAAAGGAACTGGAGTGGCTGTCTGGGGACATCTATGTCATGTACACTCCTCAAATGATAACATACAGACAGGTCTACTCCATGCTTGGGCACCACCAGTGACATCCCCAGCTGACCTAGGCAAAGGCAGAGTCACTCAAGGATGTCCAATACTGGGGCCAGATCCTGGCTCTGTCTCTAACCAGCTGTGTAACATAACCTGAGGCAGATAATCTCACTTGGCCTCAGTTTTCCCATTTGTAAAATGGAGAAGGTTGTTGTGAGGAAGAAATGAGCTAATTTGTGTAATATTAGCCCAATGCCTGGCAATTAGGAACATCTCAGTAACAACATGGATACTACTACTACATATTCCAGGCAAAATGCCTAGAACCTAATAAATAATAAGTGTTTACTAAGAGGATGATTTACCATGGAAACCAAGGCATCTGGCAGGTAACACCTATTCCAAGATTCAAATGGGGAAACTGAGGCTCCGAGAGCCCAAGACTGCCTGAGCTCCTCAGTGGTAGAAGAAGCCAAGTCAGCAAAAGAAGCAGACAGGGGCTCCAGACCACTGTACGGTTTGCTTTCTAGGTCTTCCAGGGAGTTCCCCTCCAGTCCCCAGGCCACCCAAAGCTAGGTATGGTGTGTGAGAAGGAGATTGGAGGCAGCTGACCCAGCCAACTGACAGCTGCAGTGGGAGAGCTCTGCAGAGTCCAGGCCCCTGTGGGCGTGCCTGTGCCCCAGCTGAGCTGGGAATGCAGGAGCGTCTGATTTATCCAACTTCTAGAAGCTGGATGAGGATCTTTCCTCCTCTCACAGCAGGTCTTCCCTCCCTTGGAACAACCAAAGGGCAGGTAATAGCCATAATGAAGCCCCAGGGCGATCTGCATTTCCAAGGAACCTCTTCTATTTTTACTTGCTTGATCCTTCCCACCCAGTCTGTCTAGGAGGGGGCAGTTCTAGGTGGAGAACAGGAGGCTGGAGAGGTCAACATCTTTGTCATCTAGGATCACACAGTAACTCACAGGTGAAGGCTTCTTTCCATGACACTCTGTGGGCCAAGGAGGTAACAAAGATTGTCCCTACCCAACTGGCTCCTATAGGATTAGGGATATGTTTAGAAGGTCTACATGCTCCTTGGCATGCAGATTACAACACAAAATTAATTACCCTATGCACTTTGTCTTAGTGACCAAGATACAAACTGAAACCACAACCTCTAGAAAAGAAAACATTAATTTCCTTTCTAAACTAGAACCAGAATTATTTTGGAGCTGGGAAGCACCTCTGAGAAATCACAGCTAACCTTCCCATTTTACAGATGGAGAAAGTAAAACTCACAACAACAAAGGCTGCTCCAGGCTACACAGTCAATTAGCAGTAGGTCTGCTGACTCCCCCACCCACACTCTACACTGCCCCACTGTACTTGTCAGTGACATGACCAGGTGAGGACAGGATCTTCCAAGCCTCACCTGCACTCCCCACAAAGAGATACGAAATGGGATTTGTACCCAAGTAGGGATGGACTTACCAATTTCATACAGATTCAGCCTAATGCCGCTAGTCAATCAGAGTAAGGATCAGCCAGTTACAGTCAAGGCCAAATCTGTTCTCCACTCTCTTCACCGAAACTCGGCCTCACTCAATCACACACATAGTGTCTCTGCCACTTTCAAGCTACAGTGGCTGAGGCAAGTAGCTGTGACAGAGACCATATATATGGCCTGGAAAGACTGAAATATTTACAGCCTGACCCTTTACAGACAGTGCTCTGACTGCCGATTTAGAGCTGGGGAAAATGTCAAGCACACGCTGCCAGGAATCACTCGGGGCTCTTTACATCAGATGGGACCCCTGCCCAATGCAAAAGGTGGGAAACAGGCCCAGTGAGAAGCAGGTCCCGTCCAGAACCACACTGCAGGCTCCAGCAAAGCCATGATCCTTCTGCTCCAAAGCTCTTCTGATACCCTCAGACCCAAGCAAGAAACCAGAGTCACAGCTGCCTTGTAATTAGCTACACTGACTCTAACAGGAGCAGGGATATTCACTCCCCTTTTCAAAGTGTTTTCATGAGGCCAGGCACAGTAGCTCAGGCCTATAATCCTAGCACTCTGGGAGGCCAAGGTGGGAGGAGCACTGGAGGCCAGGAATTCCAGATCTGCCTAAATAAGAGTGAGACTCAAATCTACAAAAAAAAAATAATAATAATAGAGCAAATAACTGGGCATGGTGGCATGCACCTGTAGTCCTAGCCACTCGGAAGACTGAGGCAGGAGGAACACTTGAGCCCAGAAGTTGGAGGTTGCAATGAGCTAGGCTAATGCTACTATACTATAGCCTGAACAACAGAGCAAGACTTTGTCTCTCAAAAAAAAAAAAAAAAAAAAATTCATGAAAGAAATCAAAAACAATAGGAAAATCCTTCTTGTATTTTCACTTGTAGATGGTCTGTAAATCTGACAAAACTATTCCCTAAGCCTTCGCTAATAGTAATTTCTCTCTCCAAAGTTAAGTACTTTCTTTCACTCATTCAAAAACTATACATTACGTCTGTAGATGAAGGTCTTAGAAAAATTCCTACAACTATAGGTTCAGCCCATAGGAAGCTCAGGAGGCCAGGCCATCCCCACATGGGGCAGCCTTGATATAGAGCATTGGTTATAACTTTAGAATGCTAGGAGCTCCTTATAAACTGCATATTATATTCTACAAACATGCTCTCAAATGTCTGAAGTTCCTCTACACAAGACCATTTCTTGTGGCACTGTTTGAAAATAGCACAAGATTGGAAATCTAAATATCAATCAGAAGGGGACTAGTTAAATAAATTATGGTCTGTCCAAATAATGGAATACCAAACAGCCATAAAAACAAATGAAGAAGCGCTTCAGGTCTGATATGGACCAATTTCCAAGATACATTGTCAAGCAAAAAACCCAACATGCTGACAATTGCATTAAAAAACATATATATGTATGAATGTGTGTAAATTTATAGATAAGCACACACATATATAAATATTCACAAATATATGCATTATTTATGTGTACACATTTAGAATATCTCACAAAGAATACGTACGTGAGAAGCCGGTAACACTGGTTGTCTCCAGGGAGGGGAATCAGTTGGCTGGCTGGGAGGGAGATTTTTCACCATATAACCTTTTTTAACTATTGAGTTTTTTGTTTCAATCTAATCAACTTTAGGAAAAGAAGTGTGTTTTTTTTAACTGGCAAATATGTAACTACTGAATTTTGAATCATGTTACTCTCTTTAAAATAATCAACAAAAAGTTACCCAAAAGCCACATACCTACAATAGTTCATCTAAAAGTGAACTGGAACTCTCTGCATGTACATTTACCTTTCACAGATCTGTGCTGTGCCAGGACCAGCAGCACTACTAAAACACATACACATAAACACACACACACCCTGCAGACTGGTTTGCTTTGGGACCGCCTCTCCACTGGGGATCCAGCGACCCAGGCTGGACCCTGTACTCTGCTCTACATGGGGCTTTAGGGACAACCCTCTCCCTACCCCATTCTGGCCAGGCCAAATCTAGTTTTCCATTGTCCTACTAGCTCTTGGCATATCAAAGGCAATGAAGAAATATTATAAACAGTGCCCAAAAGAGTACATGATATATAGCAGGTCTATTTACATGAATGAAGTTAAAGAGGAAATGCAGGAAGAATCAAGACCTCAGCATTCCTGACTTAAGGCTCTCTGAATTCATGTCTGGGGGGAATCACCATTTTGAAAAATTAGTTTATAGATAAGGATGTGCTCACAAAATGGCCAGGTGACCTGCAAAGATGACATAACCGGATAGCATACAGGATGGTCCAGCCCTCGGTGGAAATGAGAAGAAATGGGCCCTCCCTGCTCTGTCTACTAGGCCTCTGCATAATCCCCAAACACTGCGCCTTAGTACAGAGTATATGAGCCTTGGTCCTCATCCAAGAGGGCTTAGTCAATGAGTGACTTAGCCAGTGGATTTTGGAACAAGGCAGACGCCAAGGATTTCCTCTTCTGAAAACCGACCACTTCATGGGTCTTTTGCCTAGAGTGGATAATAATTACAGTTCTTTCCCAAAATACGGGTTGCTTTCTCCATCAACCTCATTTTCTACCTTTAATTTTGCATAGGAAAAACGGCAGCATGGTGACTTCCAGTTTTAGCAATATGGTTGAAGCCATGCAGCTCAATAAACAGAATAAAGATCTGTTACACGTATATTTCAGCTAGCAGGAAAAGAGAGCTCACTTGAGGGTAAAAAATTAGAGCCTCTGCAGACCAGAGCAAGAGCTGAGGATCAGCCGCCCACTGGTCTCTATAACCAGGAGGTCCTTGTTGTAGTGACGATGCAGTGAAGGACAGGAGGCCTAGGGCCTCTGAGAGATGAGAAGGGGATCGAGACCCTCCACTCACAGTGGAGGCCACTGGAGAGCTGCTTCTCTGGGAGAGGCTGGGCACCCTTTAATGCCTAAGAGCACAGGGGCCACAGAATGCTTCTGCCTCTACTGGAAAACAGGCACAGGAGTATAAAAAGTCTCTCCTGAGCATTGGTAACCAAATGCTTTCCTTCTCGCTGGGTAGCAGTTCCAATTTACGGTCCCCAAGTGACACAGGACCCCCAAGCTATGAAAAGAATACAAAATTGATCCTACGACCTGGTAGTCATACAGAAAACCCCTCTGGAAGGACAGCCTTGGCTCAGGCCGCACGGTTCCCTACAGCTGAACCTCTACTTATTATCTGAAATCACAAAGTGTGCACACACATAGGCACACAGACGCACCAGGGAGCAAAAGTCAGCAGTCACCACAAAGGCCACTATCAAAGTCAGCTTAAGAAAGGATTAGGCAACGTATAACAGAAAGATGAGACAGATAATGAAAAAACGAGTTGAAGAGACGTGGGAGATAAAGTAAGAGAGTTCCAGGAAGGGAGAGTGGAGAGAAAAGGGAAAGGCACAACCAGAACAGATTATGGGAATTTTCCATGGGAATTTTCCAAAACTATAGAAAAGCGTGACTAGTAAGACTCAATGAAATCACTATGTGTCAGAATGTGCGGGATATAACCGAACACAGAACACAGGTATAGAACAGAGCAGAACACAGGTACTCAACTCAAGCACCGGGGAAACTAATGCCAGTGTAAACCTAAGGAGGGAAGAAAAGGATAGAATGATGATATGAGAAGAAACCAAGAAGACAGGGAAAAAAATAATAACCAATCGACTCCTAATGCAGATCTTTGCAAGAATTAATAAACCTCAGGGAAAATGAACTATGAAGCAGAGAAGGCACAAATAAACATCAGGAATGAAAAGGGGGATGTAGTTATAAACACTGCTGCTAAATTTGAAAACAGGACAAATTAACACATTCCTGAAGACAGAGATAGAATGACGGAATTAATGAAAGATGACTCAAAAGGAAAGAGAAAACTGGAATTACTTCTGACCATTAAATAAACTGAATTAGTAATTTTTTATTTAATGTAACAAACAAACCAAGAAATTGGCTGTGGCAATTTTGCAGTTTGGGTTTTTCTAAACCTTCGAGGAATGGATAATCCTTAACATACACAAATATTTGAAGAAAATCCTTAACATATATTTGACATATACAAATATGAACATATAAAAATACGTACGAATATGTTAACCTATACAAAAATTTGAAGATAATCTTTAACATATACAAATATTTGAAAGAGGATTCTTTAGTACATGCTATGAGGCTAATTTGATTAAAACTTCACCTAAATATAGAAAGAAAGGAAATTTACAGTCTGATCTCACTGCTGAAGGTAGATTCAAAAATCTTAAGGAACATATTATCAATTAAATACAATGGTGTACCCTCAATCTGATTTAACCCCAAATCAATGATGTTATAGCAGCAGAAATTTATTAATATATTATTCCAGAAAGGGGATAAATTCATCATTGTCTCCATAGCTGCAGAGAAGCATTGACAAAAGTCAATGTTCAGTTAAGATGTCTTAGCAAAATAGAAACAAAAATGAACTATTTAAACCTAATATAGTAAATCTACTCTCCCACCAAAATTAAACATTATTCTTATGGTAAAACTTCAGAATTAATTCCCTTTCAAGTCAGAAACAAGAAAAGAGTATTCACTTACCACTCACCAAATTTCTGTTCAATAGCAGATTGAAGACTCTAAATGTTCGCAGTTCCTGAAGTGTAGCTGGTTCAAACTGAGATGTGCTCTCAGTGTAAAATGCTCATGGGAGTTTGAGGACTTAGATGAAAAAAAGAACATAAAATATCTCAAATATGTTTTATATTGGTTGCATACTGAAATGATAATTTTTAGATATATTGGGTTAAAGAAATATATTATTTAAAGTAACTTCATGTATTTCTTTTCACCTTTTTAAATGTGTGCTGTTGGGTTTGAATGTGTCCCCCAAGTTCATGTGTTGAAACTTTAATCTCCAATGTCACAGCATTGAGAGGTGGGACCTTTAAGAGGTGATTAGGTCATGATGGCTCTGCTCTCATGAATGGATTAATGCCCTTGTAGCTAGAGTGGGCTAGTTATTGTGGGAGTAGGGCCTGATAAAAAGCATGAGTTCAGCTACCTTCCTCTCTCTCCTGCATGTGCTTTCTTGCCTTTGGGCTCTCTGCAGATGGGATGATACAGCAAGAAGGCCCTGGCCAGGTTCCTCAACCTTGAACTTCCCAGCCTCCAGAACCGTGACAGGTACAGTCATACATCACATAACAACAGGGATACATTCTGAGAAATGCATCAGCAGGTTCACAGAGTATAGACCACACACCTATACACAGGGCTATATGGCATAACCTATTACACCAATGTTACAAACAACCTGTACAGCGTGTTACCATGCCGGCTGCTGAAGGCAACTGAAACACATTGGTAAGTGTTTGTATATCTAAATCTACGTAAAACCTTGAAATGGTACAGTAAAAATATGGTATGATAATCTTAAAGTCCACTGTCCTATACGCATTCTGTCACTGACCAATTCATTGCTCCGTGGTGCATGCCTGTAAATAACTTTTTAAAATTAATTACCCAGGTTGTGGTATTCTGTTACAGCAACACAAATGGAACAAACACAAGGTGCTTACCAGAAATTTTAAAATTAAATGTGTGGCTCACATTATGTTTCCCCTGGGTAGAGCTGACTGATCTGGACTTCACAGCAAGATGCAAAAAATAAATAAAAGAGACAAGAAGTGGAAAGGCAGGAAAAGTTTTCATCATTTGTAAAGGATAAGATTAAACAAAATGTAAGGGACAATTTAAAACTAGTAAGAGGCTCGACTCCCGTAGCATAGTGGTTATAGCACAAGCCACATACACCAAGGGTGGCGGGTTTGAATCCGGGCCAAGCCAGCTAATCAACTGCAACAAAAAACAGCCAGGCATTGTGGCTGTCGTCCCAGTTACTTGGGAGGCTGAGGCAAGAGACTCACTTAAGCCGAAGAATTTGAGGTTGCTGTGAGCTGTGATGCCACTGCACTCTACTGAGGGTGATATAGTGAGACTGTCTCAAAAATAAATTAATGAATAAATAAAAATAAATAAAACTAGTAAGAGATCAGCAAGATGCTAGAAACTGGATCAATATATAAAATTTAACAACATGCCTAGATGCCAGTAATAAAAACTTAGAAACTGGATATACCCACACCATTTATAATAACAACAAAAGCTGTAGGAAACTTATGAATAAATTTAAACAAAAAATGTGTAAGACCTTTATGGTACAAATTATAAAGTTAAAACATATAAAAGAAGGAATAAATTAAGAGAGAAAGACTGTGATCATGAGTGGGGAGAACTCAAAATAACAAAGATGGCAGTTTTCCCCAAATTAATCCATAAATCAACTCAATTCTATTCAAAACCCCAGCAAGGATTTCCACAGACTCTAACCAGTTGATCCTAAAGGTCTCTGGGTAGAACAAGAGTGGAAAAACAGCCAAAGACATATTTGAAAAAGAAACAAATCAGGGGATTCACCCTACCAGATGTTATACGTAATAAAAGCTGTAGGAACTAAGACAGTGTGAGATAGCACAAGGAGAAACTAATAGACAGATGAAACAGACACCCTAGAGACAGACAGACCTACATACAGAAGGAAAATTGATATGTGACAGCTTTCGCACTTAAAAAAAATCATTGGAACTCAAGAAATAAGAAATAACTGCTTCTCAAAAAAAAAAAAAGAAAAGAAATAACTGCTACTGGGACAACTACTCACAAGGAAAAATTAAAACACAATTTGATCCCTATGTCATGTCAAGGACAAAACAATTGCAGCTAGATTAAAAGACTACAAAAACATAAAATTATTTAAAATTTTTAAAATAGGGAAATAGTTGTATGACCTCAAGGAAGGAAAGGCCCTCTTAAGCAAGATACAAATACAAGCCATAAAGGAAAAGAATGATACCCTTGACTGTGTTAAAATGTACAATTGTTGTCCCAATGAGCCATATCATACACAAAGATAATGGCCAACCACAGACTGGGAGAAATGATTTATAACACATGTAAACAAAGAATGACTTGTATCTCTTAAAAATATTTTCAAAAAAAAAGGGCAGC
>NW_003852454.1:6376893-6385236 GCF_000181295.1 Otolemur garnettii | reverse complement strand
ATTACCCCAAAGAATGGATTTCACAAGCCCCTGACTGGAATAACTCTTCCCTCATGGACACAAGGAAGGTGTTCATTCATAATGGAATCACAATGTCTGCAATAATAAAAAGTTGTAAATAGCTAAATCATCTCAACAGGAGGGGAGATAAATAGGTTGTGGAATATTCATTCACTGTAGAGTCACAGAGCTTTTAATGCACAAATCAGAACTTCAGCTCCATGGATACATCTCAAAAACATAATATTGTGTCCAGGAAAAAATACATTATATAGACACACATAATACGATAACGTTTTTCCCCTGACTTCCTCTTCACTTTTTTAATGCCTGGTTAATATGAGGGTACATATGATTAGGTTACAAAATGCTTCTCTAAGGTTAAAGTCTGAGTAGTACCTGGGCCCTTCACCCAGAAAGTGTACTATACCCTTTGGGTGGGATCTTACCCAACCCTGACCCTCCTCTCCTACACTTGAATTTAAACTGAGTTTTTCTCTCAAGTGAGCATGTAGTTGTTAATCTACTAGTTTCAAATTAGTATCGAGTATGTGTGATGGTGCTTTTTCCATTCTTGTGATACTTTGCCTAGAAGAAAGCTCTCCAAATCTTCCTGGGTTGTTACAAAGATACAAAGTCTCCGCCTTCTGTATATCTGTATAGTATTCAGAATAGATGTACATACACCACAGTTTCCTGATCCATTTATGTCAATGGTTCTCAACCTTCCTAATGCCGCAGCCCTTTAATACAGTTCCTGGGGGTCGCGACCCACAGGTTGAGCACCACTGATTTATGTGCTAAAGGGCTCTTGGGTTGTTTCTGTGTCTTTGCAATTATGAACTGTGCCGCTATAAACATTCATGTGCAAATATCCTTATGGTAAAATGTCTTCTTTTCTTTTGGGTAGATATCTAGCAATGGAATTGCAGGATCAAATGATAGTCTACTTTTAGCTCTCCAAGGCAATACAGTAACATTTTCATCAACTTTTAAAATACACCCTGCATGGAAAGGAATATACATAGTAAAAATATGGAAACATGCCTGGGATGATAACACATAATGCCCTGGCCTGAGGTTAGCCCTGGGAGTTAGGCAGTATGGTAACGGGGTCAAGAAGAAGCAGATTGATATGGGCTTAAATTGCTGGATTAACATCAGGGAAGGCCATGGGATTGTGCACCCCAGTGGGGACTACCTTATCACTGACGTAGGTTAGCATAGGTAATAATAAAAAGTAAACTGTTAGCCAGTTTGATTATTGTTTTTCAATGCTCAATTCTCTAGAGACAGTGCACACCCCCTATTTTTTGTACCCAAGGCAGACCATCACCCACTTTGATAGGCCACAAATTGAAAACAGGGGGGAAAAAAAACTTAAGGTGCATAGAGGTATTAGCATTGGTTTCATCTTTTTGTGTGCTTAAAATATTTTATATATATCTGCATGTCTGTGTTTGTGTTCTCCAAAGACCAGACATGCCAAGATAAGGTACTTGCAGAGCTGCAGTACATGCTTGTTGTTCACTGGGGCCTGGGAGGCCTCAGCTGTCATCTGGCCCAGGGAGGCCAGGCAGGCCCACCTCAAACAGTCATCTAAGCATCTCAGCAGCTCTCCAGTCAACAGTTCCCTAAGCCTATATCTGATCAACTCCTACGGACACCTGGTGTTAAAGTCATTTCCTAGGCAGCTGGGTGAGCTCTGCCTTAGCTCTCCCTTCCTGTCTCAGCTTCTTTACCCATCAGCTGCACACAGCAATGTCTGCCCTCTCTCAGAAGTATAGAGCAGATCAAATGGACAACACACATGAAAGGGAAAGTGTGCTGGTGTGGAGCAGCCAGGCACGTGACTACAGCTGGCCAGTGAGGCTACAGGCCTATCCAGAGGAGGGGATGTGTCCACACCCAATATCTACTCACTGCGGACCCACATATTCCCAGCTGCCTTTAACCCTCACAATACTATCCCCATCACAGGTGAGGAAACTGATGGTCTGATCATTTCCCTACAGTCACCCAGCCAATACGTGTCACCCCCACCATTTGATCCCCACCTTCCACTTCTGGCTCCAGGCAGTGCTCTTTCACTCTGCCAGAGGTACCTGCACTAAAGACCACCACCTACCATGCACACACTATCCCCAAATCCTGCCCTCCATGAGTTGATAATCACCTTCCTTTCTTCAGTAAAATTTGCTTCTCACTGCTTTGGTATGCTTGTCAAAATAACAACATTTGCTCCAAAAATCAAAATGTTGTCTGTCTCATCATAACTGCACCAAAGTATTACATGTAAATAGTAGAAAACTAGAGTGAGAACCCATATGGGTTTAGCCATGAAAACCTGAGGCATTGCGCCAGTGAAATGCCATACGAGTACACAGCAGGGTCCTTCCTTACACGTTACCTCCTAGCTCTGGAAACCAGGACAACACCAGGATTGTGCCTGTGCATAATCCCCTACAGAAAGCTGGTAATGACTTGCACAGCATGGTAGCCATTACTGCATGGGACGCAGTCACCTGAAACAGTGTGCAAAAGAAGACCGGGAAAAAGGTCTTTGAGCAAAGCAGTCTAAAGAGACCTGGGCCCCATCTCACAGCTCCTGATTATTTGTTTTAACTAGATTTTCTTATTTTCCATGTTTCTGATGCTCTGCCGTCCGGAGCCTGACTGACTAGACAGAGACTGGTCTTCCCAGGGCTAGCATAGCACTCACCCAGTAGTGAATCTTTTAACCTAGCCAGATTCTATACTCCAAACCACCTCCCTTTGGGACTCTTACACTCTGGGAGGCAATATTCCTCTGTCCTGATCATTCCAGGGCAGGCAGCAAGCAACAGCCCCTACACCCTAGAGTCCAGTGACATTATTCGAACTAGTCAACCTTAAACCTGCTGCCCCAGCCTTGCCTGCCTGCTTCTTCCTATAAAAACCCCAATAAAGTCTCCTTCCCATGCTCTCCCCTCACTCCTTCTACCTCCTGAGGGACCTAGTGCTTCCCTGGTGGCCCTGTGTGATGTGAGGTGCCTCCTCCTCTGGGAACTGTGAGTAACAAACCATCTTTTCAATGGTGATTGTCTGCTGATGGGTTGGCCTCACCATACCTGAGTAATGATAAAACCTACCTTCTGAAACATTATTGTACTTTACATAGAGGATCCAGGGCGTGAAGGTACAGGAGAGTGAGCTCCCTGCGGCTATGAGGAGACATCACAGGTCACTTTGAAACCAGACTGAGGCCAGTGTGCTGCAAACTCTGACTTCAGCAGAGCAAGACAAGCCAACCAGACGCCCTATGTGTGAGTTTGCAGACTGCACTAAGGTGACTTTGAAGGCCTGGAAAATGGTTTCCAACTGAAATTTAAACCTTGGTTTGTAAATTCTGCTGAAAAGGAATCTCAAATTCAAATGGTAAGTGTCCCTAAATGTTCTTCATGTTTCCTAACTACCAGCAAAGAGGTTTGGGAAGGCTGGCTAATCTTCAGGGCCCTAGTCATGACCAGCAGGGTGGCATAAAGGGAACAAGGCGGGGTGGGGGTGGGGAGACAGGGGGTGATGTCCGAGCACCAACATCTACAGGAGACAGAACCTCTGAGCATTGCAGCACACTGAGGGGCTGCTCATCCTCAGTGGTGGACAAGGCCTCCAGTCCATCTTCATGATACTCCTGGGAAGGCAGCCTGGTTCTCTGGGGGCTCTAGATGGGGAAGCAGGTCACACACAGCCAGGGAAGAAAGCTGTGGGAGACAGATCCAAGCCTGTTGACCTGGTGCCCAAAACTCAGCCCTTGTTCCTGCCTCATTGTAAGACCCCTACCTGCTCAGGAAGAGGGCAAGCTGCCCTCTGCAGGGGGTATGTTGCTGAGGTTCACCATCTTTAGAAACCCTCCCCAGAGGCCAGGCCTCCAGCTGTGCTGCCTCTGAGCCCTCATCCCCAATGGGAAAAGCCATCTCCCTGCCCTGGAGCCCTTAGGACAGCTGAGGAGGAGAGAAAGGGAACTAGGGCAGGGAGAGAAAATTCAGGGATAGGCAGGTAGGAGAGAAAGGCAAAGGCCAGCAGAAGGGAGTTTGGGAGGCTTGGTGGTGGGGCTGGGAGAGGAGAGCCCCAGAGCAATTCACGCTGGCAAGACAGAGTGGGTAGATGCTCCCTGGTGCTCAGCCCCAGGTTTCCTCATTTGACCTCTGTACTCCAAGGAAGAGGTTCTTTCCCAGCTGTTCTTGGTCAGTACCCAGCTCAGGAAGGGTCTGAGAGAGGAAAGGGACAAGCAGAGCCCCTAAGCTGCCAGCCGCTTCCCCCTGAAGGACAAGCCCCTCCGACCTGCTGCCACTGCCCCTCCAGGGGCCTCTACCACTCAGGGCTCAGGGAGCTAAGGGAGCTGGGCTAAGGCAGCTGCCCCATTGCACAGGCAGAAAGGACAGAGCCAGTCTCCCCTCAGAGCAGACTCACTGAGTTTCCAATTGCCCAGACAGTCCACAGAGTCACATTCAGTCTCACCCTGGGGCAGAAGCAGCAGCCCAGGGGCCTGCAGCGTGCTCAGGCTAGGGCTGGGGCTGGGGCTGGGGCTGGGGCTAGGACCGGCAGGTGGACATGTCATTCCTCCACCAGGGCAGACAAGAAAGCCAACTCCTAGTCCCAGCTACTTGGGAGGCTGAGGCAGAAGAGTTGCCTAAGCCCAGGAGTTGGAGGTTGCTGTGAGCTGTGACTCCACTGCACTCTACCAAGGGTGAAAAAGTGAGACTCTGTCTCTACAAAAAGAAAGAAAGAAAGCCAACTCCTAACAGGCCTCAGTCCCTGGCACCCACCTCCTGCCTCAGGCAACCTCTGAGACCCCCCCCCCAGCTCCTTCTTTTCCTCTCCCCGCCACCTCTCTGAAACCTGGTTCCCAGTGGTGACTCACTGTCAGCTTACTGACCCGAGTCTCCTACAAACCCTGCCACTTGTCAGAGGCAGCAAATCCAATACTGATGAGCTCCCAAGACACAGAGATGAGGTGCCCAGGGGCCACGGGCTCTGACTCCCAAAGGATGAGCTGGTGCACCTTGTGCCAAGCAGGGACACCTTGGGGACCTCATCCACACTGATTCTTCTCCAAGCAAATACTACACTTATGTACATGGTTTTTACTGCTGGTTGTAAGAACAAACTAAGAAATTTCCTATGGTGCCCACAAGCACCATGGCAGACGCAGCCCAGGGCACACTGATCCCACTGGCCACTTCAGCAGCTATGACCCTGGGCAATGACATTCAGGATAGCACTGACACTAGCAGCATTAATTTAATCTTTTCTCCATGCTGGCACCATGGCCTGCTTTAATCCCCACAGCAACTCCATAAGGTGGGAGTCACAACTCACCCTACTTACACAGGCCTGGAGAGGTGGGTGACTTGGGAAGGATCAGAGTGGAATTCAAACCCACCTTCTCTGCCACTACACAGGCACTGCTGCCCTTCCTGCACAGTGGGGCAATACCTGCACCAGCAGGGGCTGGTGACAATCAAAGATTACACATGAGAAGCTCTCTTCACAGGCCCCAGAGCACTGAAAATGCTCCAATATGGAATCTATTGTTTCATTGAACACCTGCCCCCATCAAAACAAGGACACTTTAAGCCTTGATGAGTGTGAGCCATCCTGCTTGGAATGCTGGTGCCCTGTCCCTCAGGAAAACACAGGTGCATTCCAGCTGCCGCAGACACCTGTCCCTATGCTGCAAGGCCTGCCAGCCTCCAGGGAGGACTGGTCCTCACTGTGTGAGGGTTTATCTGGGGGACATCAGCAGAATGCCTGGTCACTACAGTTATCAGCACAGCTGAATGCCCAGCACAATGTCCTGTCTGTCCACGGGGCCCTGGACAGGGCCAGCCTGCTGCTGGGGACTGACCTTGTTGTGCAGAGGCAGACAAAGAAAGGGACAGAGAGAAAAACATGGAGAATGACAGAGAGAGACAGAGGGGAAGAAAAGCGAATGGAAGGAGAGAGATGAAGAGAAAAAGATGGAAAGGGGGACACATGAGGGAAAGAAAGTGACAGGGGGGCAGAGACAGGGCAAGCCAGGACACAGAGACAGAGAGGTCCAGGGACAGGGGCCAAATGAGAGAAACAAGGACAATGACAGGAAGAGAGCACAGACAGAGGAGGACAGAGGGGACCAGAGAAAGGAGGTAGAAACAGCCACCCAGAGAGGAGAGGGAGCCTGAGGCAGAGGGACGGGTAGGCAGCCAAGAGCCCCACAGGCCCAGGCTCGGGCGTCTGGGGTGAGCAACCCCTATCACCAGCACAATCCCCCGAGGGCCCATACACCCTGCCCTGAGAGCCCCAGACGACCAGCTGACCGTCCCCCTGTGCCCTGACATCAGGCAGCTGGAGACACTGCTGGCACATGGGGAACAGCAGCACCACGCCACTCTCCCCATGGGGACATGGGGCCTGGCAGGGATCTGTATATATCTGTGTATGTCTGTGTCCACACACCCACATCCCAGCGAGCGCATGAATGTAGCTCACATGCACAGGCACAGCAGGCATACTGCCCACCAGAGCCGACCTCTTCCACTCACCCCACACCCAGACCAAGGGCCCCCCATGCACCAGGCTCTGTGCCTGTGGGGGCTGGGGCATGGTGCAGAATGCAGGGGGCACAGCGAGGCCCTCCAAAGGGCAAAGGAGCTAGTCACTAAATGTACCCTAGGATAAGGACAGGATGAAGACACTACCCAGGGATGGCACTGGCCGGCCACTCAGCTTCCTCTTCTAGGATGGCAGCTGAGGGGCACAGCCCAGCACAGCTATTACACACAGCCTCATTTATTCCTCAAATGCACCCTATGAGGTCAACACTTTTATGACCATTCAGAGATGGGAAGCCAGGGCTGGGGTACTCATTCTACTTGCCAAACATGTGGAAGCCCTAGCACTGATCAACTCAAGTCAGCCTCATAAAGACATTATCTGTGGTCAGAACAGAGACTACCACAGTGTGCCCACTCTGGGAATTTTGTAGAAAGAGGTGGTTAGGGAACTGATCACCCACTTGGAAGCATTCTCTTTCTGGGGCTCTATGAACCTCTACACCAGGTATCTGTGATGGTGTGATCACAGGTGTGTGCATGTATGCTGGTGTGTGTGTTGTATGTGATATGTGATGGTGTGTGTGATAACACATGCATGCACAGGTGCACACATAACCATCCTTGTGTTCATATGTGCAGGCATGTCCATGTGTGTAAGTGTGTGAGGTATGTGTGTGGTGTGCAACTATGGATGAAAGCACATCACTCATGTGACAGTGTGTCCGTGTGCAGGAGTGTGTGCTGTGTGCTTCCTCCGTGTGCAGGAGTGTGTGCTGTGTGCCTCCTCTGAGTGCCCAGGCCACTCTCAGCCTGGTGGGGCCAGGAAGACCTTCCAAAGAAGTAGTGAGAAATAGTCACCATGGACAATCATTTTGAGGGGAGCTAGAAGTTGTGGTATGAGCAGAGAATTCATTTTAGTAACAAGAGAAGAGGAATGACGTGGCAAATTACAGTGTCTGACCAAATGAATTATTCCTTTCATTTTACCATCTTGTTTGGAGGAGAGCTTTAAACCTCACCTCCAAGCATATTCAGCAAGTGCTTACTGAGCGGATTTGGCTGTAATTAATATGAATTTAACTTTCTTTTCTTTCCCAAGGCACAGAACTGGAGGAGAAACAGGGCAGGGCAGATTCCTCTGGGCTGTGGGCTGGAGGAAGGTTTAATAGATTCACAGACCTGTGCAAGCTGCAAGGGCAGAAGGGAGAGAAAAAATATAAAACCTTTAATTGCTACTTCCCAAAATAACCTCAGTCCTCCTGCAATAAGCTTATGCTGGATTTTAATTCTTTTCACAGAGGAGGAAAAAAAATCAGATTTAAATTTCTAAAACCAACATATTTTCCACAGGGCCCGCCCTCAGTGTCTGTCTGGGGTTGAGAGCTCAAATGTTGTGGACATCTCCAGGCAAGGAACTCAGACAAGAGGCTGGCCTCACGGGCAGGTGCTGTCTCCTGGTGAGAGAGGAGGCAGAAAGAGGGGCTCAGAGAAGCCACCTGGCCCAGGGGGCCGCATCCCAGCAAGCTCTTCTCTGCACACAATGGGAGAGGGGCCTGAACCCAGGGACCCAAGATTCATTGAAGCTTTAAAAGTTCCTCGGTTTGTATCTACTCCCCAGACAATTTTTAATAATTTCATTTTTTTAATTGTGATAAAATATACAAAACATAAAATTCACCATCTTAATCGTTTCTAAGTGTCCAGTTCCCTAAATCTCAAGGTGTACATTCATGACGTTCTAGATCCAACTTCAAAACTTTTTCAT
>NW_003852454.1:6369668-6376364 GCF_000181295.1 Otolemur garnettii | reverse complement strand
AATTCTATTTTCTGTCCCCATGAATTCGAATACTCTTGATACCTTACATAAGTGGACTCTCACAATATTTGTCCTTTGTGACCAGCTTGTTCCACTCAGCATGTCTTCAAGGTTTATCTACGTTGTAGCATGTGTCAGAATTTCCTTCCATCTTAAGGTTCCATAATATTCCATTGTATCTATACACCACATTTTGTCTACACATTCGGCCATCAATGGACATTCACCTTTTGCCTATTTTGGATAGCACTACCATGCATATGGGTGTATAAGTATCTTGTCAAGACCCAATTTTCAAATCTTCTGGGTCTATACCCAGAGTGGAATTGCTGGACTACATGATAATTCTAATCATACAGCTCACAAAACAGGAGGCAAGAGCAAACCTGAACTCACGGGACCGGCACAATGCACGCACATGCAGTGACATACAGGCACGCCTGCCCTACCCTGCCTCCACCCAGCCTGGCCCTGGCACACCCAGGTAGCAGGCTGAGGCCGAGAGCACCACTTTAACTGCATTCACTCAGTCGCCCTGTCTCAGCCTCTCTTCTCTGTCCTTGTCTCCTCCAAGCTGAATTCCTTAAACTGGGGCCATGCAGATGCATGCTGGCCACATCTCCCTGTCACCCCGCCCTGCAGGGCTGGAAGCAGCACAGCTGTCTCTGGACAGAGCCTAGCCACGACCCAAGGCTCTGCCCTGTCATAACAAAGGCAGCAGTCACCAGGCAGCCTCTCATCGTGCCCAGCAGTGAGGACTGTAGGCTTCTCACCCCAGCATCCTGTTCCTCACTGGACACTGCTGGGCCACAGCTGGAGTGCAAAGCTCTGAACAGCCAAGGCTTGTGCAGGGACATCTGTAAACCAGCAGACACAGGAAGAAGCCTTCCTGTGATCCCCAGCCAGGTTATCC
Organism: Otolemur garnettii; assembly: GCF_000181295.1. Lineage (NCBI taxonomy): Eukaryota > Metazoa > Chordata > Mammalia > Primates > Galagidae > Otolemur > Otolemur garnettii. The sequence continues at coordinate 6,375,451 of NW_003852454.1, read as the reverse complement.
CAATGTCTCCAGGCCCATGGGACTCTGCCCTGGAGACAGGCACAGTAGGCTGGTGGGGGAGGTTCTTTGGAAGAGACAGAGGCTCCAATGGCTACAGGAAGCACCAGGTGGAGTACCTGGAGAGCAAGCTATAACCAAGGAAGGCTTCCTGGAGGAGGCAGGCAAAGGATCGGGGAGTGCAACTGGGCAAGAGGTGCACAGCTACTGTCAGTCAGTGTTGTTTTAATAAGGGGGAAGTGCATGACTGAAGAGGTGGACAGGGCCTTATCCTGAGAACCTGCGTTTTTAAAACCTGAGTGATGAGTTGGTTCCTTAAAGAGAGAATGAATTCTTTCAGACTCTAAGGATCTACTTCAATCCCCTCTAAAACTCTGAAATCATTGCAGTGCCAACAGCTGTGAGAAATGTTGTGGGGATGCCCTGGTCAGGAGGCAGTGCTGACAAGGCCATTTGAGTCCTGATGTCCCACTGCTGGGACATCAGGCTGTGGGGACACACCATCTCATGCAAGGCCCCCTGGGTGGGCTTAAATTCTCAAAGACCATGAGAACACTTCCTAGGAGCCATTTTGAGAGGTGCTGGTGTAGGCCCAGAGGGGGCACACTGGGTTTTCAGCCCTAGAGGGGGTGAGGGGCACTGGCCAGTGGTGAGTATTCAGAGGGACGCTCTGGAGCAGCTCAGAGGGAGGGCCTGAGGACCACCAGCCTCCATGTGAGGGAGGGGCTCTACCCCAAGTAACCCCCTGTGGCCAAGGACAAACTGGTAATAGTCAAGACTGACAGGGAGCCTGCCAACACCTCACCATTCTGCTTCTGGGCTCAGGGAAAAGACATGGTATTTTTTCGCTGTTCCTCTGTCCTGGCTCTCTCTTGCCCTAGCCACCTTCCCCATGTGACAGCAGTCCTCCACTCAGTGTTCACGGTGTCTGTCTGCCTCCCGCTAGCTGTGTGGCGGGGGTAAGTGACTCAACCTCTCTGAACCTAGGCTCCTTGCTGCATGTGTTACTGCTTCCCACTGCAACAAAGTTGTCCTAAAGTAAACCACCCTGGATAGGAACATTTAGGTTTCCAGAGACAGCAAATCAGAAAAACCATTTTTTCTTTATCAAATAAAATTAATTCACCACAGAATTCCATTAATTAACTGTCTTTGTGTCCATAATTTTGATCTGTGGATGGTTTTACAGAAACAGGGTGAACTGCACAGCAACATAGAAAGCTGAGAGCCACCACACACCAAATCCTACTGTGGGTGCAGAAAGGAAAGCCCCTCGCCCAGCCTGCACAGAGCTCTGCCCCTCTGCCCCTGCCTGCCAGACCTCTGCAGGACTGAACTTCCAAGGGAGGAGCATCCCATCCACCCCGCAGCCCTCCAGGACCCCGCCCCTGAGGCAGGGCCGGTCTTCCCAGAAGAAAATCCCAGGAGGCATATCCAACCCTGCCTCCCAGTGCCAGGCATTCCACAGACGTCCCCAGGACACCCAATTGCACGTGCTCCCCCAGTCCCACAGCAAAAGTGCTCAGAGCAGCAGCTCAAAAGGAATGCTACATTACACATTACCCCTTCCCCAGTGTCAAAGCACACTGCAGCACCTACTAGGCAAGAAGCATCCCACCCCACCTCTCCCATGCCTGCCCAAGGACTGGCACCCCATCCAGAAACACAGGTTCACTTAAATATGGGGGGATCTCTTCCCTCCCCATTCTACCCCCACAGCTTCAGTCCCTTACCCCCACCAGTAGGGCTAAATTTATAGATTTGGGATTGCTGTAAATTATAATGTAATTATACTGCACCAGGGGCAGCTTCCCATGGCAGAAATTAAAAAGCAATTCAGGTAAATGATCTTTAGCTACAGTGCAGTGTCCCTGCAGAACTCATTAAGTCCTGGGACCAAACGGCATAGCAAAGCTGGTGTGCGGCCGCTGCATGTCAAACACAGCCTTGCCCTGGAAACACACAGCAGGGCGCGGAGGGGAGGAGCGGGTCTCTCTTGGGATGCCCTTCACCTGCCTCTCACCGCAGACTCTGCCAGCACTTGTCCAGGTGCCTCCCCCAGTGCCCTCTCAGCCTCGACCAGGGGGATGCCCGCTGGGGAAGACAGAGGAAATGTGGGGATGCCTGCAGAAGAATCAGGGTAAAGGCAGAGGATGGGATCAGAATGTAGTTAAAATAAAATCAGTCGGGAATTAGCCATTTTGGATGCATTACTACCATTTCCTCGGAAGCTTTGAATTCCAAAAACCCAAGGAGTTACTTTCTGGTTTTCTCTTGTTTTGCTTTTAATTTCCTTAATCAAACCTTTCCTTGGTAAAGAAAAGCAATGCATAGAAAGACCCGGAAAGAGACAGGTTAACATACGAATCCTGGTCATCCCTGGGAAGCGGAATCAGGGAAGAAAGTGATGCTATGTTCATCAGGCATTTCTGTATTTGTCAAATTTTTAATTACTTTAATAATAAAAAAGCAGTAAACATGGAATTTGTAGAAACGTGTTTGTTTACTACCCTATGACCTTCAGCCACATACAAAGGGATGGGAAGGGTTGGGGGACACCATCTCTTTTGGTATTCATTGTAGCAAGTTCATGCAAGAAGCCGTCATGAGGGTCAGGACTGAGGGGACACAAAGGTTCTGGAGCCCCAGGGCCAAGCAGGCTGTTTCCTACATGCTTCTGAAAAGACCAATTTGTTCCTGTGCCTAGAGCAGCATCCCACATCCTTCTCACTGTCCAGGGCAGTGTGCCCACAGCACAACCCATCACACTCTGCCTGTCAGGCACCTTTCACTGATATGCAATAATCCTTGTACCCATGAGGGCGCTTTACAGATGTGGACACTGAAGCCCCAAGCACCAAGTGCCTTGTCCAAGTCCCATCCAGCAGTCATTGGCAGGGTAGGAACATGAACTCAACCCAAGTCTTAGCCACTACAGCCTTATGTCCAAGTCAGAGGTGTGGGACACAGAAAAAGCGGTAAATGAGCAGCCCAGTGGCTTCCCAGTGCCCCTCTCTCCCTGTCCCCATGGAGTTACAGGCAGACAGGAACCCCTCTGGGTACCTCCTATGGTAGACCAGCCAGGGGAAAGGGCAGGCTGAGACCACGAAGCCTAGGGGCAATCCCAATCCCACCCACTGCTGTGTGAAACAGGACTGCACCTGCCTCTGGGGGTCACGGCATGGACTTAGGTAACCTTGCAAAGTGGAAAAAAAGAGTCTTTTTGAGTAGACGCAGTGATCTCCAAGGCAGCCTCCTGTCACAGGCACCCCTTCCATTTATTCACAAGGAGGAGGGATGAGGAAGGGGCCATGGGCCAGACGTCCCACTGACAGTGTGTGTCCCCTCCACAGGGCCCACCAGCCCTTCTCTTCCTCATCCTCATGTCCAGTGAGGTTGGGCCAGTTGGTGGCTTACAGGCCCATCCAAGGGATTGACAGCCTAGGCCAGAGTGAGATCAACCTCCTCCCCAAAGCTGAGAGTCCTTTAAGTGGCCATCGACCCTGCAAGCCTCTTTCACAGAAATGCACTCATCATTTCTGCTCAGCTGAGCCACCAGCTCATCCCTAATTTGGGCATTTTTCTCCCAACATCCAGTCAAAATAGGAAAACAGATCACATACCAGGCCTTTTCTTGTCCTTGTAAACTCTATCCATTAATCCCAGGGACCAATTAAACCACCCTGTGTGCAGCTTTCCACCTGAGAGAACATCCCCTGCACAGACGCCCCCAGGAAATGCTGTCCCCTCACATCCCTGTGGTCACAGGCTCAGTTGGCCACACCAAGACACAGCTCAGCCAGCCATGGTCAGGGAGGAGTGGATCGTCCCAGGCTTGGTGTTCTCCGCCCTGAAAACACTTTTCACATTTCCTCGGAGGCGGAGTTGGGGGAGAGCCTCTGTCTTGGCGAAGCATCTGAAACCACGGGGAGGCCACACACTAGTTACTGAGTCGGCACATGGCAAACCCCTTGAAACGCCTCCTGGTTACAAACAGATTGAGAAAACATGTACTTAAGCCACTTTAGTAAACTGTTCCTTCGGCCATTCAGGACTGTAACCCAAGGGGGACAGAGCATCTCCTTGGAGCCCCCGAACTTGTAGGCAGGCCCTCCTGCCTGTTCCTGTGGCCACCGGGACACTTGAGTGTTTGTTTAAAAAAAAAGTCAGCTCCTTTCCCACTGGAAAGAAAAGCTACCCTCTCCAGCACCCACACCCTGTCTTTTTCCACCAAAGTTTTTGTCCCTGCAGAAGGAGAATTATCACAAAGAGAAGAAACACACAGATACACGGAGTGTGCACACCACAGCCAGCCTACCTGGAGACTGTTGGGGTGGGGTCCCCAGCCAGAAGCCCACCCCAGGAGTGCCTCAAGGCAGCTCTCTGCCTTCTCAGGCCACCAGCTTCTCTGCCTCCTGCATCAGCCGCTGACGTTACTGCCTGGAGAGGAGGGGAACTAATGCTCACCAGCTGGTTTGGTGGTTTAACCCTCTAAGCTTTCAGGGAACTCTGGCGTCCAACTGGGATGAAAGGGCACTGTCCCCCTAATAGAGGCCTCCAGGAATGGAGTGGCAGGGAATGCAGCAAATATGAGGGCAACAGCTGTGAGTTTTGATTCTCTAAGAAAGCATAGTCTAAGGCGGGTGAGGGGAAGAGAAACTGTCTCAAAACCCACCCTCGCTCCCCTGTCCTGATTGTAAGGGAGCCAGAGAGAATTCAGACTCAGCTAAAAGGACACCAGACAGAGGGCAAAAGGGACCAGCCTGGACTTTTCTGTTACCTGCCTTTATCAATGCCAGTCTTCCTAGGGCAAGATGCTTTGGGAGAAGCTGCTGGAGAAGGTCTCCCCCCGTGAAACGGTTAACAGTCCCCAGGTTCACACAATCTCAGCTGCCACCATCCCTCTGCCCATGTTCATGTCCTGTTCTCTGTGCCCTATTTTCTGCCTAGTGAACTCCTATCCAACCCTCAAGATCCAGCTCAGGCATGCCTACTCCAAGAAGCCTGCATCGCCTCTCTTCCCCTAGAAGCAGGACAAAGTGTCTGGAAATGATCTCTCTTGGAGTCATTATCATACAGAGATGCTGTCCTGTACCGACCAGTCTCTCTTCGTGGCAGGTGAACTCCCAGGGAATTGGATGGCGGGGTATTTGGCCCAGCACAATAACTGGCAAATGCCTGGAACTAGATGAAGGAACAGCCTATTGCAAAGTCCCTCAGATTTAATTACTGAGAACAAGACTCATGTTGTAGAATTTTCTATGCCTGACACTGGGGGTCAGTTGCTGATAGAAGAATAGCAAAGGAGGGGGAAAAAACGGATGGACAGAGAATACAAAAACAATCTCTCTCTGGGAGGCCAAGGCGGGTGGATTGCCTGAGCTCATGAGTTCAAGACCAGCCTAGGCCACAGTGAGACCTCATATCTAAAAATAGCCAGGCGTTGTGGTGGGCACCTGTAGTCCCAGCAACTTGGGAAACTGAGGCAAGAGAATCACTTACGCCCAAGAGTTGGAGGTTGCTGTGAGCTGTGACACCACAGAACTCTACCGAGGGTGACAAAGTGAGACTGCCTCAAAAAAATTCTCAAGGCTCGGTGCCTGTGGCTCAAGTGGCTAAGGCACCAGCCACATATACCTAAGGTGGCAGGTTCGAATCCAGCCTAGGCCCACCAAACAACAATGATGGCTACAACCAAAAAAAATAGCCAGGCGTTGTGGCAGGCGCCTGTGGTCCCAGCTACTTGGGAGGTGGAGGCAGGAGACTTGCTTGAGCCCAGGAGTTGG
>NW_003852454.1:6368542-6369478 GCF_000181295.1 Otolemur garnettii | reverse complement strand
TTTGAAAGTGTGGCACAACCCTCACCCAGCTGGAGGTCACTTGTCCTAAAAGGTAACTCTACCAGCTGTAATCAAGAACCCAGCAAGACACAAGAAGCCCCTGAACCCTGAAACCCATGCCCCAGAGTCCTTGCACTATGTAGCATATGGCAGAAGACTCCCTTAGGCCCTTTGTCAGTGCCCCCTGGACCTTTGGTTTAGAAACAATTCTAACAAAACTATTTCCCAGCACATGAGTCAGAAGTGAGAATATGATAAAGACAGCAGGGAGTGTGGGTGTTTATCTATGAGCAGAGGGTGGGAGAAGGGAAGAGGCACTGTGAGGGCAGAGGGAATACACTGAGGGGTCAGACAGACTCAAGTTCAAATTCTGGCTAAAACCACTTGATAGCTGGGTGGCCCTGGCAACGCACTATGAAAGGCCAGTAGGCCTCTCATAAATATCTAAATGCTTTGTGAACAAAACAGAATTGACTAATTGAATTTGGCCTTGAAGGAGCCTTAGGCTTTGGGGAGGGAGAAGATCTGGATGGAGACATTAGGGGACTGAAGGGTCCCTGCAAAGAGTCACCTGTGGGACCCACACAAACTCAGAAGACTCAAAAGTGTTTAGCCTTTGGGTTCTGGGGTGCAGGGAGGGACATACATGGTATTCAGCAGACCATCCTGCTCCTGCAGCAAGAGACACCTGGCTTCCTCACCACAGCACCCTTCTTACTCTGTAAGGACATAGCCCACGCCAGTACCTGAACCAACTCAGCCTTGCCTGGTGCAGGCCCACCTGGCTCTTGCTGTCTGCACCAGCCAAGGACCCAGACTAGGTCCCAATGGTTGAAAAGATCAGCACACGCCATTTATCTCTGTTTTAAACTGCTTGCACTAAATACTCCTGCTTAGGGAAGCAGAGCTATTTTCTTCTTGGATGGGAAACAAGAC
>NW_003852454.1:6368316-6368522 GCF_000181295.1 Otolemur garnettii | reverse complement strand
GAGTCACAGGGTAAGTGCTGAGCCGTCCACGCCTGTGGCCCTAGGCTTAAAGGATGCACCACCACAGCAGAGGGATGGATGCTGGGGCTCCGTGGAGTTCTCTGGTTCCTCCCACCACCTCTTTGCAGGGTGGGGCCCAAGGCTCAGGCAACTCTGACTGCCGCCAGGTGTAAGCACAAGGCCTAGGCGTTCTGCAGCCAAGACAG
>NW_003852454.1:6367469-6368031 GCF_000181295.1 Otolemur garnettii | reverse complement strand
AGGTGACATGGGGTTGGGGTGGGGAGGGAACACTGTGCCTCCAGCTCAAGCCAAGCCAGACACCAGACAGGCCGCTGGGTAAGCAGGATGGAGCTAAGGAGACAATGTGGGGGGTCCAAGGGCACAGACAGGTAAGAAGGACTCACCACACAGGCACCCAAGCCAAGGCCCATGGAAGGAGTTTGTGCTGAGAAGAAACGGGCACTGAGGCCCAAGCCTTGGGACCCTGACTCAAGGGAGAAGAGAGGACACACCGTTCAGGAAGAGGACGGTAGGATAGAAGCCCGGGGAGGAAAGGGACAGAGTGCTGAAGAGGCTGCAGGAAGGGAAGGAATGAAGTCCACAGGGAGCCCCTGGGGCTGAAATTACCGAGCCTGTCCTGACAGGTGTATGTGCCCAAGAGGGGTGGCCATGCAAGAAGGGTAGCATGTGGGCAGTGAGTCCAGCCAGTTGCTTCAAGGAATGCAGTGCAGCCAGGAAGTGCAAGGGAGCTTTGGGGAAACCCCTCAAGGAGGTGCTTGGGGAGGAGTTTACACGGAGGCAACTCTGCCCTGGGTGATGC
>NW_003852454.1:6366579-6366859 GCF_000181295.1 Otolemur garnettii | reverse complement strand
TTGAGGTTGATGGGAGCCCAAGAGTTTGAGGTTGATGGGAGCCGTGCCGCCAAGGCACTCTACCAAGGGCAACATGTGAGACTCTGTGTCGAAAAAGAGGAAAAAAAAAAAAAGAAAGAAACATGGTGTGTCAAGATTTGGTGTAGTATCAAAGATATCCAAATTGCTGAGACAGCTTTTAAAACATCCCCCTCTCTTTCTAACTCCGCATTTGCGTAAAGCTAGATTTCCTTCACCTGTCTCAACCAAAACAATATATTGCAACAGATTAAATGCAGAA
>NW_003852454.1:6362278-6366559 GCF_000181295.1 Otolemur garnettii | reverse complement strand
TTTTTTTTTTACTTTGGAAAATAGCTCTTTTCATAAAAATGGTACTTTTATTATTTTCAAGCAAATTCAAAACCAAAATATTTTAAATTTTTCTCATTTTAATTTTTTAATAAGGTAAATAGACATAACCCACACTTTAAAAAAAAACTCTCTGGGGTCCTCTGTAGTTTTTAAATGTACAGGGATCTGGGAACCAAAACACTTGGGAACTACTGGTATAGGGTCCAGGTACCTCCTCAGCCCCAAACATCATAGCTGACGTGGGGCAGAGGGGAGGAGCTGACTCTTTCAGCTACTACAGAACTCAGATATGCCCCCATGGTACCTGGGAGCCACAGGAGACAACTGAGCCAGACGGGAGTGGCACAGTCCCTCCGTTGAGGCAGGGCTGGTGGGGTGAGTGATGCTGTCTGGAAGGTAGCAAGTTGGGTTTAACTCTTAAACTCACCCCTAACTTTTGGACAGGGTTGGTCTGTGGCTGGAGAGTGATTTGCGGATCCTGTTACAGATAGGCTGCAGCGCCATAAAGGCCGAGGTGCTTTCTCTCCCAGGCTTCATTGTGGTTTTTTATGAGTAAACATTTCTAGATAAAGACTTACTGTCTGCAGAGACCCCTTTATACCCCAAAGGTAAGGGTTTAAGTGGCCTGAAAACTGCTGTTACTTATCTTTATGGCAGCTGGCAAGGGCCTGCTCAATGACAGAGACTTTCATTTCACTGTATATATTTTCAGTGACTGGTTATAAATCAGGCTCGTCCCCCAGGCTCACGATCTGGGTCTTCTCCATTCTAAAAGCCCAGTTGGGAGAACCATCACTGTCCCTCTCACGACCAACATCTACAATCCTCCTTAGAAAGAAATGACTCAGGACTGTGTCTCTGAGGAGTTAAGAGATCTTCAGGACCCTCACTCCCATTTCTGGCCCATTCCCCGGGAAGCAGCCTCCATCCATATCCTCTACCCCATCAAATCCTCCTCTGATAAACTCATTCTCAGTGAGGTGCTGTCATCTGACAACAGCCAAGTGGTCTGCTTCCTCTGTGGAAGTACCCACTGGAACATACCCATTCTTTCTTCAGTCCCCAGAATTCATCTTGAATGATGAAATCATACAGCACACATACAGGACACAGAAAGGGATTCCTAAAGCCCCAGAAATCACAGCCATGAGCCCTGGTGTATACCTCTTGGTACAGATGTCAGTTCGCACTCAAATCCCAGTGCTCTTTGCCCTTCAGTGCACACATCCCCATTTCCAACTACAAGCCCCACAGTAATTGAGGGTTTTCTCTGCATCCAAAGCCCACTTTGCCTAGTTGTGCAAGAGGCCTCCGTTGACCACTGACAGCAGGTGCTATTTACACCCTGGCTCCACTGACTGGGGCAGGATAACTCACACTGCTCTGAGACTTCCCCAGAGGGATGAAGCTGCAGGTGTCCTGGATGGTGGGTGGCTGGCCAAGGCACCCTTCACAGGTGCTCCCCTCTGGTCCCAACTTTCCATGCCCCCACACACCTCCAGACAAACCATGTGCACTGGACACCTACACTAAAGGCCTGCTCCCGAGAATGACTACAAGATATCATGTGCGAAAGAAACCTTAGAAAATGTGTCCTTCCTGCAATTCAGGGACAGTCTGAGAACATCTCCTGGGTAGGCAGGGAAGCTGAGCATGACCTTCTTCTCAGGATGAGAAGGAGGATGACGCTGACACCCACCCGGTGATCTGCTGGGGACAAGGGTGCACCCAAGAAAGGCAAGAGATGATGAAGAAACTGGCAGTGGGGAGCCAGGGTGTGGGGGGACCCTGATGATGAAGGACCAGGTGCAGCTGAGCACACAAGACCACTGTCTTCAGGATAATGGGACAGCACACATGTGACGTGGCCCATTGGCTCCAAGCAGCCGCCTGGCTGGGGAGTTTTTACACAAGCAGGGCCCAAAATTTCAGTCTGACCCCGGACTTGGCCTCTGCCTGGCTCAAGACACGACCCAGCTGAGGGAATCAGGCCATTCCCTGTGTGCAGCTGGGACACGTCTGGGACAAGAGTGCTGGAAGGCACATGGCAGCCATGCACAGCGACCACGTATCCAAGGTCCCACTCTGCCTCCCACCTTCTGGAAGAACTTCCAGAGGCTGCCCTTGCCCTTCTCCTGGCCCTAAAGTGGCAAAGCTCCTAGAACTACAGCACAGGGAAACATCTACTGTTTCGTTTTTAAGTTGCCAGAAGCTTCTGATTCCCCTTTGAGGATCCATGCCACCGCCAAGGTCCAACCACTCTCAGCCCTCCCAGGGTATCTTGCCAGTGCCAGTGACGTTCAATGCACCAACCGGTGTTAATGCCCTCCATGCCATGGCACGTGGAGAATTCTTCACGCCCTTTTCCCAGCCACCATACCCAACTTCACAGTCCTGGGGGTGGGAATCACAGGCACATGGAACAGAGGACTTATGTCCTCCTGTCCAGTTCTGGCTCTTGCCCCACCCAGTAAAGGTCCCATGACACGGCTGGGCACCCCATGCCTTCATGCCAGGCCTGGCCATGCAGGGAAGAGCAGAGCATCTCACCTTCACTGCCACCTTTCAGCCCCCATATTTGAGAGTGAAGGAAGACTGAGAGAAGTGAGGGGCAGGGGAGGGGAGTGCTCACCTGGGCCAGCCACAGAGTGCAGAGACGCAAACAATATGGCCCAGGAAGGGAAGTCCTAGGAATGGAGAGGCCAGGGCTAGCATATCAAGGGCAGCAGCAAAGAAAGGGGCTCCTTGCAACCTGAGGGACCAAGAAGTGTGATGTCCCCAGACAGAGACCATGGGAACTCCCCTGACAGCCAAGGGTTTCAGAGGGTGGGGAGCAAGCTGGAAATGCCTCCAGAGGACAACTCTAAGGGTGATGACCCTGGGGACAGAGAAGGGCCCAAGGTCCCCTGTGATGCTGTGGTCAGTCCTTCTACAGTCCTGCTGTACGATCTCACCTGCCTCTCAGCTTCAGTCCTCTGACCACAGCCCGAGGAGGGCAGCCATCATTCCCATGGCGGGGCTAGACCCCAGGGCCACTGCCTCCATAGGGCCCCCTCTAGCTGTTCCTGGGGAACCCGGACTCCCGATGTAGTGGGGCCCGGCCGTGGCATGTGCACATGGCTCTGCTGTACTGATGAACTCTGAGCCAGGGCTTCAACCTGCAGCTGGCTTGGGGATGAGTTTCCTTTCCCGCCCCAGCAGAGGAAGTGGTTTCCCACTGTGCCTAACCAGCACATTTAAGAGAGAAAGCGGCTTTAACAACCCTGGGAAAAGCTCTCCTGCCTCAACGAAGGCCAGGCTCTCAAGCCCCTGCCTCTCCCTGCTAGAATATCCGTTCTACACTCTTCTCTGTGTGGTTGTTATTTGGGCACTTGCTCTGTCTCCTGAGTAAAGTGCCAGTTGTGTACTTTGCCCATGTGTTCCCTGCTGCAACTGGGAGCTGGTAACAGTGCCTGGTGCACAGTAAGCCCTAAATAAACATGTGGGGAAAGAAGAAAGAGAAGGAAGAAGGGAGGCAAAGAGGGACGCAGGAAAAGAGGAAAAGGGAGGGAGAAAAATAATCTTCAGAAAAGGAGCGATATCCCTCAGGATTTCTTCTATGGGTTTGGTGTTTCAAGTCAATCAGCAAAAAGATTCATTGATTCTAAATGCCACTCCCCTGCTCTAAGCCCTGCAATGGCTCCCTATTTACCCACAGTCCATGTTCCTCCCCAGGGCATCCCAAGCAGCCCACCGCAATTCCAATCGCATTTCAGCTGCACTGCTCCTCCTAACCCGTGCGTGAAGCCCCCTCTCCAGCAGGCATTGGTCCTTGTCCTCACACATGCCCTCTGACTCTCCCTCCAGGCCTCTGCTCACTTCTGCCTTCCCAGCAGCTCTCCCACATCATTCAGCCATTAAGGAACCCCCTTACCATTGCCTCCCCTGGAACTTCCTGGGGTTTCCTCTCCAAGGCTCTCCTTTGGCACTTCTTGGGGAGCTATTTGTTTTCCCTCATGGGGACCTCGCAAGGAAATCTAGGGAAGGTGGCAGGCCTGGCTCCTCGAAATGCAACTCAAAGGATGAGGCTGAGGAATGGAATGACCAAGGAGATCTAGTTGCTTCTGGCAGGCCAGATTTCTGACCTGTCATCTATCAGAAAGTGTCTACAGGTACCCAGACCTCTCTGGTATCCTGCCACTCCTCCTGCCATCTGGCTGCGGTGGGGAGGGCATTTATATTTGGCCTGCTCTGCATTGCATAGAGCCACCCTTCTCCCAC
>NW_003852454.1:6356253-6362061 GCF_000181295.1 Otolemur garnettii | reverse complement strand
GGCAGAACCCCAGAGGCTGATTCACAGGGTGCATAAGACCCAGGCATAGCCAATGAGCATTCTTCCTGGACTTTTGCTGGAATCACCTGGAATGAGATACTCCTCCATCTGAGCTCACGGGTATGAGGACCACATTCAACTGCAGCAACTCCACCATCTGGTAAACAGAAGTTGTCTGGAATGACAAGCCCATGGAAAGTCAAGTAGGAGCTCGGAGACAAAGAGCCATGTCCCAGTGACATCACTGGAGCCTCAAGCTTAGCTGGTCTTAAAACCAAATCTAACCCTCAGCTTCCCAGTTACGGAGGCCAAGAACTGCCTGTGCCTTCCAGGAGTCTGAGTAGGTTTCTGTCTCTTGCAACCAAGCACCCTGACTTGGTTTCCATCAAAGATCTGTCTTTTCAGACCAACATACTATTGTTTCCTTGTATCCTCATACATTCCAAGTTTTCCTACCAGGGCACCCCATTAAGCCTGGGTGCCTGAGGCGCCCAGGCATAGAGCTAGGGAGAGGAGAGAGGATGCCACTTGGGCCTCCTTGAGGACAAGGTGAAGCCATGGGTAGACAGAGGAGGGATGGTTAAGGGAAGGGACTAACTAGGGGCTCCAGGCCTAGAACAGGGAGGTGGGAGGGTGTGCCAGACCATCACAGCCCTCACCATGCCAACCCCGGCCAACTCTGTCACTTCCTGGGACTTCAGTCTTTCTGGAGCTTGTCCTCTACAAAAGCTGCTCTGAACACAGAAGAGGGTCTAGCACATAAAGGCTGGAAGTACCACACAGCAACTGATGCTGGGGCAGAGGTCCCAGACCTTTCCTTACCAGGGTCCATCATGTGCTCACTGTGTGCCATGGGCAAGATCATCCCCCTCTCTGGGCCTCATTGGACTACACAGCCCTGAAAGCCACTCCTATTCATAAGCTGGCCCCTCTCCAGCTGTGGCCAGCAAGGCAGTAAGGAGAGCCCTGAGTGCTGGCTCCTCCAGGACAGGGACCCTGCCCCCGGACTCAATCACCTGGCCAGCAGGGTCACCCTGAAATGCTCACAGGCCATGCCTCGCAGCACCTGCCTGGCCCGGCAGCCCTGCTGCTGCAGAGTCTGCCACTGCCCGCGATCAATTATTCCAAGTCCAAGGGAGGATGTAATCTGGTGATAAAGGACTGGAAGTTAGCCGGAGGCTGGTGTTCTTTCTAAAGTGATTTACTCAGCTCCCCTCCAAACTCGCACCCTTAATGTAATTATTTACTTTGTCATTAAACACCCTCCTTCCACTTCAGTTATTTTTAGAGCTTCTGCAGCCTATAGAATTGGCTTGGGAGGCCCTCGTTGGCCAGGGAGCTGTGGGTCCCGCTCAGGCCAGGCCCAGAGGGTACAGCCTCCCTCCCTCCTTTTCCTTCCTCCCTCTTTCCTTCCTTTCACCCCTTCTTCCTCTCTCTCTCCCTCCTTTTTAAAAACCGAGATATAATTCACATACCATAAAATTTACGCTTGTAAAGTCTATAATTCAGTGGTTTTTAGTATATTCACAGCATCGCATGCAACCGTCACTGCTAACTAATTACAGAACATTTCCAACAGCCCAGAAAGAAACCCTACACCCACAGCAAACACTCCCCATTCCCTTCTCATCCCAGCCCCTCGCACCTACTAATCTACTTTCTATCTCCAGGTCGCATACATGGAATCACACAGTATTTGTCCTTTTGTGACCAGCTTCTTTTACTTAGCATAATGCTCTCAAGTTCATCTGCAGACATTCAAGGTACACCTATGTCATTCCTTTTTATGGCCAAATAATATTCCATTGCACACATATACCACATCTTGTTTGTTCATTCATTATTGATGGACATTTGGATTATTTCCATGTGGAGGCTATTGTGAATAATGTTGCTATAACATTCATATACAAGGTTTTTATGAATATAGGTTTTTAATTCTCATGAATATTTCCTGAAGAGAATTACTGGGTCCTGCCTCCCACAGCACACTCAGAGCTGTGTGAGCCAGGCCCAGCCTGCAGGCACTGCTGTACATGGTGGGCAACCGGATAGGTGCACACTGCTCTAGCTGCTGACCACACAACCAGGAGGCCCCAGGTCCTCTGGTACAAGTGATGCTGCTTTCCAGTGAGAATAGCAGCAGCAGCACCCACTGTCCTCCTACAGACCCCTGCCCTAAACACTGGCTGGGAAGCCTCATCACCCCATTTCCTAGATGGTGCAAGGGCAGCCCCCACACACCTGGATATGAACTCACACCTGCCTGTCCTCTAAGTGCAGGTGCCACCTGTTGCTTTTCTTATTACCAGCACAGCCTAAAGGGATATGACCAGTGTGGAGACCTCATAGTCTGGGCCCCAGAAACAGGACAAAGAGCCCACCTATAACAAGCCTCCACGACTCAGAGTTAGCAAAGCGTACCTTTGGCAATTTTTGCTTCCCTCTCTGACCCTCTTCTCTTCTGGGTTAGTTCCCCCAACCCCAGGTTCTCTAGTACCCAAAGGGGGTCACTGGGGAGAGGTTACAGGAGGACACCATGGGCCTCTGCATACACTCGGGGGTTAGGTGATACCAAAAAGGTAAGTGCCTGACAGTGGGAGTGCAGCGCTCAGTGGGGAAGGGGCTTCCCTGCCCTGGCTGCCATCCCACCACACGGTAACCACAGTGCTACTGGATGAGGCTTCTCCTGGATGTTCTTTCATTTCTGGAATGGCAGGGATTATAGAAGGTACAAAGCAGTGACCAGTATCTAATGCCCAGACCCCTACCCAACCCAAAACTTCTCGTAAATATTGCCACAGAAAATGGACAGAAAGTCAGATGGCAAAAGAAGCTGCCACACACCCATGTCAGGAGGTGGGGGAGCAACCACCAAGACCATGATTGCAACCTCCTCTGCCCAGCAACCTAGATACCTGGTCCTGGGCTCTCAGACTTCCCAATCCTCAGAACACACAGTGGCCGTCCATGCCCTCTATGAGCAAGGTCACCCAGGATGTACTCACAGCCGAGAGTGGCTTCTAAAGGGCTAGAGCACCTCTAGCCCTTCCCACCTGCCCATCGGCAGGAGGAGAGAGAGAAGTCAGCACCCAGCTGCAGCCAGAGCAGAGGGGGTGCAAGTAAGCCCTGCACACATAGGCCTGGCTGAGCCACCAGCATCCACATGTGGCCTTGGGCAACTGGAAGACCTACCTGGACACCAGGAAAGGCCACTGGACGTACGGCCTCAGACAGGAGTTTGTGCCAGAACCAGGGAGTGAAGGGGGGCCCTGGCCAAAGGGTGACAGAACCAGCCTCATCTACCCATCCTCCACACTTAGCACAGCCTCCCAGCCTCAGGACCTTCGTCCATGCTGTTCCTCAAACTAGAACGTAATTCCACATCACATGTCATGGGTAAACGGCTGCTCACTATGAAGACTCAGCTCATTCATGTGCTATCTCAAACGTTTATGGGGAGCATATGTGCTACTGTCAGGAAATAGTTCTATAATAACCAATCATAACAATAGCAAGAATAATAATAGCAGCAGCTACTATTTACAGCATATGCCAGGTGCTATCTAAGCATTTTATTCTCATCATTGGTAACCCCAGCCCTCAAAATACTTTGTCCATGTTTCAGATGAGGACACTGGGGCTCAGAAGGGAGGGAGAAGGACAAAGGTGCAAACTTCAGCTGTCCATGCCTTGAGTCCAGACCCCCAGACCACGCTGCACCCTGGAGCTAATCGTCTACAGACTGTTCCCTGGGGTTTGCCCTTGGCCCTGATGCAGTTTGTAATCATGGTTTTGGTGGTTGCTCCCTAGCCTCCTGACATGGGTGTGCGGCAGCCTCCTATGAGACTTCTGCCTGAGCAGTAAGGGCTCAAGGGCTATAGGCAGTGTTCTCAGGGTCCCATACAGACCCCAGTCCTTCCCTGCCACTTTCCTGGATCACTCCACAGAGCAGGCAATGCCCACGTCAGTACTGAGACTCAGAGTGTCTAGTTTCTCCAGGGGGCCACCAGTTCTCGGGCAGGGACCATGGTTCCTGCCTCTCCCCATCTCCTGACCCACTCTGGTGCCCCACAGAGCTTCACAGAGGGCAGCAACTTCAGACAGGCTGTTTTCCCTCTTTACCCCTCAGAGTCTCTTCAAAGAGTCCCCCAGGAACTTAACCTGCACATTTTGCAGGCATGCAGCCACCTGGGTGCCAGCCACCCCGGGCCTCCACACAGCCCACGATGGAGCTGCATGAGCTGATGGCTGATCCCCAGGCCCCCTGCATTCCCCAGGGGCCCTTCTGCTGCTCCTCCTCCCACCAGCACCTGCCCACTCTTCCTCCTTCCACGTGGTGAAGACCTACAAGTCCCTAAAGGCCCAGTTCGGATGCCGCCTTCCCTGTGAAACCCCATTCATTGGCAGCATTCGGTGGCATCTCCTTGGTGTCACCTCCAACTGGGAAGCAGGGTCTCTGTCATCACCACTTCTCTTGATCCATGTTCCAGAACCACCCACAGGACATGAATGAACATGGCGAACTCAGAGGTGCCCAGGCCGGGGTATCCCACATCTACCCCAAACACTGAGCTTGACTTCATTATCCTCAAATTGTTCCCAAGTTCAGAGGCAGTAAGACCTGGCCACAAGCATAAAATAAATTATCTGCTTACCCCCCCACCCCCACGAATGACAAATGGTTCTATTAGCAATCCAGATTGTTAAACTCTGATATAACAGAACGCAGGGAACGGGGACCCATCCATTCTCCCTCCAGCGCATACCGAGTTGTAAATAGGTTATTTTGTGTGTAAATAACACATTAAAACACAGCATTAGCTGTGTCTTTTGATAGAGAGGAAATTGTTACAAATAAATAATTCCGGACAGGAATGTAAAATAAGCCAGATTTAATAGTGCATGCCTGGTGCAGCCGTGTTAAACATGACTAAAATGATAAACCCCAGAATACACTAATAGTAAACTATGCACTGACATCAAAGTAATGAGGCTGTATTTTTACCAAGCTTTAGAAATGCTAAAATTAGTTTTGACAGAACCAAACGTCAGAAAAATGTTTCCAACATAAATACCATCAATTTGGGAAGTTGGGGTCTGAGTCGGGAGTGGGGCTGGGTTGGGAGACAGCTGTGTCCCACCTGATAGGAAGTTCCAGGGAAATCAGTTCTCAGTCCAAATGATACCACTAGGTGACTGTCTGCACTTTGCATATCTGGACCTCAGTTTTCACATCTGCAAAATGAATGGATTTGAACTAGATGATCCCTAAAGCTTATTCTAGTTCTATATGTGGAAATGACTTCAAAGCCTCCCCCAAATCTGCTTCAGTTTAACATCCTTGATGAACCACAAGAAATGAGGCAGAGCCAGCCAGGTGTGGCCAAGGCCCTCGGAACACACAAAACAAGTCACCAACACCGTCCTCTGATACTTTCACTCTGGGTGGGCAGAGCCAGAGAACAGAGTGATGCAGAGGGGATGTGCAAATAAATGTGCCCGCCTCCACAGCCAAGGGGAGCAACAAGGCAGGGGTGGGGGATCCCCCTAGTAGGAGCCGGGAATAAGCCTGCTGTGCTGGGGGTGGGGGTGTTTGATTCTGAGAAGCAGCCAATTTAAGTGGCATTTAGAGCACAGCAGTGAGCATGAGACTAGGACAGGCAAGAGGCCTGGGTTTATGTTAACATTTACTTCTGCTAGCCACGCTGCAGACCTTGTCCCACTTACTTGCACAGTAGCCAGAAGGAGTTACCAGGACCATCTCAATCCACAGACTAGAGAAGTTCAGTGACTTGCTCAGACATG
>NW_003852454.1:6354159-6356125 GCF_000181295.1 Otolemur garnettii | reverse complement strand
ACAAGGAGGAGCCTTCAGCCTCATCTCAGCTCCAGGCACACCCAGAAAACACCTAGGTGCTTAGACTGCACCCCACTTCCTGGGTAAGCCAGGCTGTCAGGGAGCCAAGTTCTATGCTCTGGACAAAGTCGGATGGGAACTGGCTGCTCTGTGTGGCCCAGCTGATTGAACAGCAATCCTGAAAATCACTTAAATAAGAATAATTGCCCACTTAGTCACACCTGAGTGCATCCCAGGCCCAAGGCAAAAGTGTGTGGCCCTGGCAGAGAAACAGGTAAGCCAGGGAGGCTGGCCCACTCCATAAGCTCCCTGGGGTCTATGGGGCCTGGGGTGGCAGGAGAAGAATGTCCAGACCCAGCTGACCCTCACACCCAGGGGCAGCAGAGCACACCAACCCACTGGACGCATAGCTGGCATGACAGCATCAGACTCAAAAATCATTTATTAAATGTTAACTGCACTGAGGGGCAGAGGGAGGGGCAGGCACAGTGGTAAATAAACAGAGCTCTACACACCTGAGCATCCTGGAGGGCAGGTGGAAAACACAGAATCAGAGGGCAAAGGCACCACGGGCTCTGAGGGATGTATCAATGGAAGGATGTCAGACAGATTCCTATGAGTCATTTAAATATTCTGGTATTTTCACATTTCAACACAGACATGGATGCTTCATCACTAAGCAAACACGTGTTTCAGAGAAACTTTGCAAGAAGCCAACAGGGCCAGTGAATGAGACAAAGGGGCTGCCAGGGTGAGTGGTTAGGACACAGGCCTTTGCGGCGTCAGAGCACTGTGCTGAGAGCCGTTCAGGGCTTAACCTGGCTGGTCACTGCCAGTACTGCCAGTGGCAACCAGCTAATCCCCCCAGCTGAGATTCTTCAATACTCCCAGGGATTCAGTCCATGTCATAACCTAACTATATCCAATGACCTACCTAAGAAATCTGTTAAAAATGCATATGCCTAGGCCCGGCCCTGGAGGCAGCCTGGGAGCCTGCCCTGATCACAGTCTGCTCAGGACAGTCTAAGTCTCAGCCAGTTTGGGCAACCTCTGGCCTGGTCCCACCCTCCAGTGTGCTGGGGGAAAGACTGGGTCAGATAAGCCAGAGACCTGCACAGGGCAGCCACCCAGGACAGCCTCCAGTAAGAAAGCAGAGCAGACAGGGACTCAGGGCTGATTTTCAGCCCAGGGCTGCCATCACCACTCTTGAGTACTAGGACATCAGAAACCTGGGCGTCCCATCAGCTGTCGGACTCAGCTGGCCGGTGGGAAAGTTACCAGTGAATGAGAGACCTTCTAAGTCAGGCAGTGCCTGCAAACCCCCCAGAAAGGAAAACCGGTATGAATAATAGTAATAGTTACTAAAGCAAATACTTCTCTTGGATCTCACACAGAACCATCTCTGTGCCCAACACTTTTCTAAGACTTTACAGGTGCTAACTCAAGTCATTCTCAATACACTGTGAAGTATCTGGTTATCATGATTATGCCCATTTTACAGATGAGCAAACAAGCACAGACCTGCCCAAGGTCAACAGAGCTGGGAATTTACCAGGCAATGTGGCTCCAGAGTCTGCACTGCCTGCACCGGGAGAGGTGGCGGCATCACAGCTATTGTCCACACGCTGTCCCGTCCAGCATGTGTGAGCACATTCAAAGCCTCCTGAAACTCCTGCACAGCAGCTCTGTGTCTAACACCCATTTTACAAATAGAAAGACTCACCCTACCTCATGTAGGCAGAACACGTGGTCCTCCAGCCTAGAAGTGCACGGAAATTTAAACACAGATTGCTGGGCCCCACCCCCTGCCACAGGCTCAGATTCAGCAGGTGGGGCCCAAGAATTGGCATTTTTTTCTTTCTTTTCTTTCTTTTTTTTTTTTAATTGTAGAGACAGTCTCACTTTATCAACCTCGATAAAGTGCCATGGCATCATCACACAGCTCACAACAATCTCCAACTCCTGG
>NW_003852454.1:6340927-6353999 GCF_000181295.1 Otolemur garnettii | reverse complement strand
GTTTGAACCCACCACTTTCGGTATATGGGGCCAGTGCCCTACCCACTGAGCCACAGGCACCGTCCAGAATTGGCATTTCTAACAACCCCCAGGAGATGCTGATGCTGCTGGTGGGGACGACACTGGGAGGTCACCTGGCCCGGGACATAGTGGAGGTTCAGTGAGAGAGGTGGATACTCGCCATTACAGGCCCTTCCTAGGACTTCTAAAGCCTATCTGGCTGCTTGATTTCAGAAACTAGCACAACTCTGAGAGCCAGACCCAGCTCCAAGTTTCATGGATCCCGCCTTCCACACTGTCCCAGAGACTTGAGTAGTCCCTGGTGCTCAGCTGAGGCACAGAGAGAGAGGCTCAGAAATATTTTTGGAAAGAAAACCCACAGTGGAAGAGAATAATAGAACAGCTTTTGGACAGTTTCAGTGTAAAGCAATGAGAAACATCTGAATCGAATTGAGTTTAAAATTACACCATTTTATAAAAATTAAAGAGGGGGAAAAAATCTGGGCCAAAATGTGTTTTTAAAGATTTATGGCCTCCAAAGTGTTAGCACAACAGCAAAAGAGTCTGGGAAAGAACCCACCCTGCACGGCGGCTTCTGCAGTCTGCTCTTCTGGGCTGCTCCCGCCAGATGATTAAACTAACCTTTCCCTGTCTGACCACAGGGCTGCTTTTTCCTTTGGTTGGACCTGGCCCGGCCCTGCCCTGCTCTGCTCTGCAGACATGTTTCTCACACACATTTTGGCACAGGGAGACTCTGGGTGGAAACCTCCAACCCTCAGTAGGTCCAGCTTCCCAGACTCCTAAGGGAAGTCGGGTATCCGAGACCGGTCAGGTCAGGTGAATAACTCATGGCCCCAGACCTCAAAGAACTGGCTGTCTGGAAGACAGGAGGTACCACTAGTGCAGAGGGACAGATAAAGGAAATGAGACATGGGGACACACAGGGAGACCCTCCAAGGCTAGATGCTCACCCCAGAATGTCAGTAGGGCCCAAATCACCACCACACAACCTAAAAGCAAATACCTAAAGAGGCTCTCACCAGGGAGAGCCAGGGACCCCAAGCTCTGGTCCCAGCACTCTGTTAAAGCATCTGGTATCTTGGGCAAGCCTCATCTGGGCCCAGAGCTGACCTGCAAGGTGGGAGCACTCCGGCCCAGCACTCAGAAGCTCCTGCCTGGGTTTTCCAAGCTTTACCACTGGGGACTCCCGCCTCCCTCCGTCCCTTCTTACTCAGGACTCTCGCTTTCTTTCCCATTTCAGTGGGCCTTGTGACCACTTTTTTCACTAATATTAGAACATAAGCACATTCCTCTCTGTAATGATAAAGTCTCAGCAAACATTTTCCATGGCTTCCGTCATGTTCCATCCAGAACATGTTCCACAGCTTAAATAATCAATCCCCAATCAAAGAATAACTAGGCTGTTTCCAATGTTTTACAGATATAAATAATACAGACATGAAATCTTTCTGCCTGCAGGTATGTTCCCTGTTAGAATCAATGGAAGTTATACAATTCTAAAGGTGGAATGGAAACACTTGAAACTGGTGACCCAGAGTGGAGGCTGGATGGGGGTCCAGCGGCTGGCCTGGAACACAGGCTGTCCCTCACACCTGGACACCGTACAAGTATTGGTGAGCACAGCCCAATGGATATAGGGGTTGTGTGAACCACCCCTCTCTGCCAGACAGCTGCAGATCCTGGTGAAAACTATGAGGACATCACAGGCTTTGAAGGAATAAACTGGGCCTCACAGATGCCAGGTGTCTGATGGTCACCTGCACGGCTTCAGGGGAATCAACTCAGCCATACTCCTACCCCCAGCAAACAGACCAGATCCCCACACAGGCTAGGTCCTCCATCTTTTCCAGAAACAACACAGGAAGAGGGGTCCCTCAACTAGCAATTCTCAGCTCCCTGGACCCCTGCCCAGTACACATCTTGTGGCACTGACCCTCTCCCAGACTTTGGTGCCGTCCTCCATGGCCCCCACCCAATGTCCACACCCGGTCACTTCCCTGCAGGTGGAGTGTCCACCTCCTCAGTAGATGGGGCAAATGCTGCTGCTCCCCAAAGCCTTACTCCTTGGCCCTGCTCCTCAGTGATCCCAGCCTTTCCCTTACACGATTCAGGTCCCCAGGAGACCCCTGGGTGCCCCTCATGCCAGGCCCAGCACCAAACGCTGAGACCCAGGGCTAAATGCAAGAACATCCCCACCCCGAGCAGGTCCCACACAACCCACCTGCCTGGCAACTCCTTCCATACATATGTGCAGGTCTACACCCCTCCCTGGAGCCTTCTGGGGACTTGAGTGTGTTGAGTACAGGAGGATCTTGCTCATAGCACCTTGGCCACCATCCAGTAACATTTAAGGGCAATCCAATGTTCTGAGACCATCAAGACTGGACAATTGTCAAATCCCTTCACGACACAGATTAGAAAACCAAGATCCAGATGAGTACCATCTATGCTGTACCAGCTTCCATGGCCACATCCACAAATGCAGCCACCAGAGTCCACAGCAGTAGACTATCTTCTACTTTGCTCCAGGCAGGGACAGTTGCTCTCCCCCAGTACAGGATGACCCTTCCCAAGTAAGCTGCTCAAAGGCAGTGGCAAGGAGCGGTGGATGGCTGAGAAGGCTCTAGGGTCTCTGCGACCCTTCAGCACCACACACACCTCATCTGAGACTGAGGCCAACAAGCTGCCTGCCTACGTCAAACCCATCCTCTGCTGGAACCTCATCAGCACAGCTGCCCCAGGGGCAGGCAACAAGGGCAGGCCTCCTGGGGTGAGGGAGAGGGTGGGTAGAGGTGGGTGGCAGGTGCCTCAGTGAGGCCGCTATACTCTAAACTTTGGACTTCTTGCCTGTCACACTCCCCACCTCCCAGCCAGACCAAGAATCCCTCACGCATCTGTCGTTATTACACCAACAGTGACAGCCAGGTCTGATGCTAGAGGGGCTCCCCCCCAATTACATCCTAATTACTGTCTAATTACTGCCTAAGTCTATTCTCTGCTGCTGTGACACATCAGTAAATTGCGCCATGGTGGTTCATGATCCATTCATGACTTCTGAGAGGGAGGCGGCTGACAGGGCTCCTGCTGAGAATCTGGGGCAGACCAAAGACACCTGAGCTCACTTGGGCCCCAGAGCATCAGGCAGAAGGACAGTGTGAAATGTTACCACAAGCCAAGGAAGGCGCAGATCCAGGGAAATGAATAGACCTTGCCACCCAGGGACAGGCTCTAGCTCTCTGCCTCTCCTCCCCTCTCCACCCTCCCTATGTGGTGGGCCACCTTTGGCTCTGGCTCCTCCCACAGCTCCTGAGAGCTCCTCCTCCAGCTCCCCTCCCCAGCTGGTCCTACCTCACAGAGGAAGGGCCCAGAGAGCCCCCATCCAAGAGGACAGGGTTGGGAGACATTGTCCAGATCAGGAAGCTTCCCCGAGGGAGTCTAAAGGTCGACTTTGGATCTTCCTTCCCTGTCTTGGGCTACACATCCCAAAAATGACTTCCAACTTAGAATCACATGCAAAATAAAAATAAATATACTAACAATGACCTACAGTTCCTCAAGTCCATGCTTAGAAACATCAACTCCTCAGGCCCTCCAAGGGTCTTTCCATTTCCCTGAGCTCTTGCCCCATGCCTTGCCAGTGTGTGCTATGGACCCGCATCATCTCCACATCGGACAGAAATGCCAAAATTCAGACCTGCCCTGACTCAACTGAACCAGGGTGTGCAGTGGAACAAGATCCCCATGACTGTGTGTACATCAAAAGGGGAGAGGCGCTGCCCAGCACCCACCCAGAGAAGGCGTGCTGTCTTCCCTCACTGCTTTCTGAGCTGAGCCTGAGTGGCAAGAGCAATAGGGCAGGACTAAACACACTTGAATACAAAGGGAAAGAAAAGAAATCTAAGTCTCTCCATTCCTTGGAGACAGAAATAGTTCTGTGGCCTCCAGATGGACTACACAGACACAGGGGAGGTCTCGCCTTCCCGCCAAACTTCCTCAACAGGGATGCTGGCACCGATGCACCAGTGGAAACCAGAAAGTATTTCTCTTTAGGGGAGCAAAATGAGAGGCTGTGGCTCATGTAGTCCCTTCTGTTATAATTAACTTGGCCAGAAATTCACCTAAGATACTAAATTCTGTACCTGACCCTCTAATTACAGCCAGAAGGCATCAGGAGACAATTACTTTCCAAAATAGTCCTTGGCGGGCTAGAGGCAAGGAGGAGTTCTCCAGTACATCTTGAATGTGCCAGCTGCACGCACCCAGGGCCGCCCAGCAGCCACGGAGCCTGGCCTCCCCTTCCTCCCTTTCCTCCTGCTCTCAAGCCTCACCCTCCTCCCATTTGGGGTGGCCAGACCTCCAAGCAAACCTGCAGGCCACTGTCACAGTGCCTGGGATTCCCAGGAGCAGGGGCGCCCTCTTCCTCGCCCTCCATAAACCCAGCACGCTTCCCCAGCATGGATCACCACTCTAATTAAATCCTAACGGGCTCATGAAAAACACTCCTGCCGCCCTCCAAGTGTGCGAAACAGAAAGTACCTCCTTGGGCAGCTGCAGCCGTGGCAGCCACCGCCAGAGGAGAGGTCTTTTTGCCCGAGTCAGGGAAGCTTCTGCCCTCCAGGATCCCACTTTTGGCTTCCTGCTTCTCCGCGGCAGTGGTCGAGGCTGATGTCTCCATCTCAGCTGCTCATCGTCCTGGGTAGCAGCCCTAAAAGAGAAGACAAAGGCACTCACCAACACTGCACCCAAACCCAGCCGGAAATGCTGACCCACATTCACGCCACCGCTTGCTTCTAAAGCAACCAACTTCATCCTCATTCTCTTATAATTGGGAAGGAGGGTTTAATTAATTTTGAGAATTATTAGTCCTGAGATTCATCTGGTCTTCTGAATAACCTTCCGGACAACTACTGGGCATGTTCATCATCTTTTACCCAGATTTTTATTATAAAGTCTAAGCAACAAGTTCCCACCGATGTAAGTCGTGAGAACTACCTTGAGAAATGAAGTCAGAAGTAACAACACAGGATCACCGGGAAAATAAAAATGAATATAGTAAGAATGGTTACTCAAAGGAAACCTAGCTTACCTGATCACCAGATCCATCCTTCATTTATTAATTTGTATGTTCATTCCTTCATCCATCATTCAACAACTTTTCATCCTTTATTAACTCACACTCAGTTGACATATTTTTAAGCCCCCCTATTTTACACCAGACAATATGCCTCGTGCTGAAGGTACAGTACATGAGTTTGCATTCTACTTGGGAGACAAAGAAAGGGGGGAATCAATGTAGGTTTAATTTCAGTTAGCAAGAGGTAGCAGGGGAAGAGAAGGTAGCACAGCAGCCCAGGGAAGGGCTAGAGGAGCAGAGGGGGCAGACTGCCCTGCCTCTTTGAGGCTGGGGTGTGATTCCTGCTCAAGGGGACACCCCACAGCAGCCAGAGTGTAGAGGCGGGAGCCAGGGCCCATGGAAGAAGGCCAGCTTCTCTGAGGAGTGCAGAGAGGGGAGGCATTGGAGGGTTTGAGCAGGGTGGAGGATGGGATACACCTCCAAAGTAAAGGGATCACTTCCCTACTGTGCAGAGTGGACTTTGGGGGGTCAGAAGCGCTACTGCAATGACCCAAGGAGATGCACTGGTGGTTTGGGTTAATGGGTCAGTGGTGGAGCTGGTGAGATGAGAACACATCATCCTGAAGGCAGAGCCAGCAGACCCAGATGAGGGTTAGATGTGGGATGGGATGGAAAGAGGTGACATGGTTAAGAGGGTAGGGATCAGCAGGAGGAAGGACACAGGTGACATTCCTGTCTCCAGCAGGTGGCAGATCAGATGCACACATTTTTCTGACATGCTTCACCATTTACAGACACTACTAATACAGTATTTGTACCATATACTACAGAATAGAAATCCTAAAGTAACATTTTCTCCCCAAAAAAGGTGGTGGCAAAGGCAGCTCAAATACTTGGCTGATCTCCTGAATAAGTGAGGAGTGGGGATGTTTATACAGCCAAACAGGAGGGGAGTAGGCTGGGAGCAGACCAGGAGTGTAGTTGGGGGCCATGAAGTTGGTGATGCCCCCAAGCCTTTGGAGACCTGCAAGGGTGCTGTGGAGCAGGCTGGTGGGAATTGGATTGGGAGCTCAGGGCAGGGCTGGAGGCTAAGGCGGGACTTTGGCAGCCACTCAGGGACATCTCCAAGGGGGTGGGAGGGAGGCAAAAACGAGAAAACTCCAACTCTGAAGCCTGAGGGAAAGAACAGGAACCAAGCAAGAAGAGAGAGTAGGAATGGGCAGTGGGGGAGGTGGAGGAAAACAGAGGAGTGTGGGGTCCTGGAAGCCAACCCAAGATAGACACATGCTCAGGAGCAGGAGCGACTGACTCCACTGCAGGCCACTGAGAGTTGGGCAGTTTGGGTCTCCTGGTGGCAACCTGGGCCTGGGTGGGGGCAAAGAGCAGGTTAGAAGCAGGTGGAAACAGAGGCATGGGTGATTTTGTCAAGAGGTTTGCCATCAAAGAAGCAGAGAGATGGGGCAACCACCAAAGGGGGATGTGTAAGGAGGCAGGAGCATAGTTCACATGGCAGGGAGGGTCCTCCAGATAGCTCATGGGTGGCTGAGAACAGTCACCAAAGGCAGCAGGAAGCTTCATCTCCAGAGGTCTCAAAGTTAAATGGACACTTAGGTCTTCCCAAGTAGAAAATCAGAGTGTACAGGTGTGATGGAGAGGGACCTAGGAAGGAGGCCCCAGTTGTGCAGGCTGTGTCTGCACACACCTGTCTGTCTAGTCTCCACGATCTTTTAAAACTCCCTACCTGGAAAGCCAAAGACAGTCAGGCAGATGAAGAGAGAAAAATCTCCTTGAGGACTGTAGTGATTTATGGGGTTCCCTGTGACCTAGAGATTCAGGGATTCTTGTCTGCTCTTCTAAGACCATTTTTAAAATCTGTCACTGAAGACTTTGGCAATTTGAATGGCCCACTAGCAACATACCCTGGCTGGTGCCTGCCTCTCCTTTGCTCCCTGAGCCTGGCCACGGGCATTACCTGACTCAACCATCTGTGTGCCCCCTGTGAGTGCTGCCACTTTCCCCTTCCACCCCTGCCCCCTTCCCTGGTGGCACCTCTCCTAGCTGGAAGCCTTGTGACAGGTATTCTTCCCTCTGGGTCCTGGGGCTTCTCATATATCTAGTCCCCTCCAGGTCACCCCCTGCCAGTGCCAGATAGCTTCCCCCAAACCAAGTCTCACCTCATCCCTCCCAAGACCAAGGTCCTTCTGGCCCTGGCCCTGCACACAGCCAGGCCTCCACTCAAGCCATGCCACCTCTTCATCTTTCTGTGTCTAATAAACTCCCTGCTCTTTCAAGATGACACTAAGACATCACCTTCTCTGGGAAGCCTGGCACCCCTCCCAGCCCACAGTTCCCACCCAACAGTCCCATTCTAAATTCATTAACACCTCTGGGCCAGGAGCTATTCAGAGCAGCATCCTCACAGGCTGGGCTGGGACAGGCTGGCACTGGGCCACAGTTCCGAATGCCTATCAAAAAAGCTCTGAACGGACCTCTGAAACAGAGGTTCCTTTAAATGCAAGCAATTCTGTGGACAGTCTAGGGTTTCCTCCCAATAAGCTCAGGTGAGAGAATTTAGGCCCAACTTTGAAACAGACCTTGAATTTGGAAATAGGACAAAAATCAAAATAACAGCTGGAACAACAAACCTTTAATACGTATTTACTAGGTGCCAAATGCTTTACAGGGGTGAGCTCATTTAATCATCAAAACATTTTATATAGCGGGAAACCAGTGCTGAAAGAGGTTGGGTAAAATGCCCAAAGACACATTCCTTAGAAGTGGCTGGGCCAGGCCTTATACCCAGGCACCCTGGTACACCACAGTGAGCTATCCCTTGAGCAAGAACCCCAAGTGTAAAGGGACATGCACCAGAATTCCTTGGCAGGCAGTGAGGTAAAGTGACTATGGAGCCATTCAGAGGTGGGGGAAGCACTTTGTGGGGGGCCTGGGGTCAGAGCAAGAGTAGGCATGGCCCCTGCCCTAATGCCCTATCCAAGACAGCACGATTGCTGGATGGGAACCACCAGCCAAGGGCTGTGCAAAGGCTGAGGCTCATCTAGGGCTGCAACTGCAAACACTATGGCCATGTAGGTGGCACCGGTCTGCATGGCACAGGGAGGAGTTTATAGTTGCATACTCATTCACTAACTCTTCACTTTGTGACTCCTTAGTGACAGCTGGCTTCATGCTTCACTTCCCCCCATAAGTAGGTGTCCCTCCCTTAGGATTGAACATTCCCTCTGCCCCAGCACCTGTCATACAGTCTGGTCATACTTGCTGTGTGTCCACCTGGCTCCTTGCTTGACCGTGACTTCCTTGAAGGCAGTGATGGGCCTCCCACTGCTCAGTCTCCAGGTCCACCAGAAAATGTGCTCAGTCAAGTGGATAGGTGGGGCCAGAGAGCCGGGTCTGTGCCTGGGAGACTTAAATCTCTGAGGACCAGAAAACTGCAGAGGACTTAGGGCACCCTCAGAAGAGGAGCATGTGACCAAAACCTAGGGTTTGAGTGACCAAGCCCCAGCTCCAGCCTCAGGGATGGGTGGACAATGCTCCTGCAGGCATTGATCTGACCCTCTTCAAATGCCGATGGAGAAACTGAGGCCCAACAGCTCAGAATACTAAGACTTAGTGTCAGGGATGCCAAGAAGGAAAGAGCCTTCAGAAGGGACTGTGACAACTTTTGTTAGGAACATCGGAGACTGGAAAGAAGAGGAGGCTATGGATGTTTTCATAACAGCATGCTATGGTCTGAATCTTCTGTCACTATACCCCCAAACTCGTATGTTGAAACCCAACCACCCACAGTGATGGTATTAAAAGCTGGGCCTAGCTCAGCGCCTGTGGCTCAAGTGGCTAAGGCGCCAGTCACATACACCTAAGGTGGCGGGTTGGAATCCAGCCCGGGCCTGCCAAACAACAATGAAGGATGCAACCAAAAAATAGCCAGGTGTTGAGGTGGGCGCTTATGGTCCCAGCTACTTGGGAGGCAGAGGCAGGAGACTCACTTGAGCCCAGGAGTTGGAGGTTGCTGTGAGCTGTGATGCCACAGCACTCTACCCAGAGCGACAGCTTGAAGCTCTGTCTCAAAAAAAAGCTGGGCCTCTGAGAGGTGACCAGGCCATGAGGGCCCTGCCCTCATGAATGGGACAAGTGTCATCTTTTCCCATTCATGTCCCATGTGTCTCTCTCATCATGTGAGGATGCAGCTAGATGGTTCCATCCCTGAGGAATGGGCCCTCCCCAGACCCCAACTCTGCCTGAGCCCCCATCTTGGACTTCCCACCCTCTAGAGCTGTGAAAAACAAGTTTCTGCTATTCCTAAGTTATCCCATCTATGTATTTTGTTATAGCCACCGGAACGGACCAAAACACAGCAGCTGCAGCTCCTTCATGCCAACACCCCGCCTGTTATGTTGGTAGAGCAGATAATTCCCATAGGGAAGGAAGCTGCCACTCCCGAGGGTAATAAGCTGTCCAAGGCCACTCCCCAGGGAGGGAGAAGAGCCAGGTCCACTGGCCAAATGCTGCCTGAGGCCTGAGCATGTGGTCACTCCAGGACCAGGTGAACAGAGTGAGGAAGGACTCCTGACACCCAGACTGGGGCTCACAGAAGCACCTAGGAGTTCATGAGCGCCCATGGGGAGCTAATCCAGCAGGGGGTGGGGGTGTCCAGAGAGCTCACTGTGCTCCTGGCCTCGCCCTCTGCAGACCAGCCACTGCCCTCCCTTCCCATCCCTGCCTGGAGAGGAAGGCAGCAGACAGAGCCAAGAGCCTGCGCAAATCACAGGAATTAGCGGGATTAGCACAATTTCTGGGTAAACACCAGGAGCCCAGGGTCCCAGGCAACCACTTTCACTCCCTGAAGCTCCTCTGAGGAAAGACTCCACAGCCCAGTGAACAGCCTTACCTGGACCTCTAGAGCCCACCTGGAGATGGTGGGGAGGGGTCGGGCTCCAGGTTCCCAGGCCTAAGCTGGGGCCCAGTGGTCTGTCCTGGGATTGTTCCCACGGGGGCTCCACAAAGCTCTAGAACAGGAGGGGGCAGGGCCATAGCACTTACAGTGGGAGGAGAGTCAACACCCTCACTTTACCTCTGAAACTCAGCTCTCACCACTGTCCAAACAGTGCACAAAGGAAATGCAGCCGCACTCTCTGGGACTCTGCTAAGGGGAGGCGGAGCACTGGACCCAGGGCCAGGAAAAGCCCCCTTCCCATTAGGAGGTTTACCCAGGTCACCAAGGCCTGGGGAGGAAAGGGGGCACTGACAACAGTAAGAAGCTCCAGGAGCATTCCTAGGTCTTCCCTTGGAGATTCTGACTCTCTAGGTCTAGGCAGAGGGTGGGGGACAAAAATCTCTGCTTTTTAAAACAAAGTTCTACAGGTGTTTCTAACCCACAAACAGATGTAGGAAAAACCCAATGGGGTGCTCGTAAGATCCCTTCAAGCTTCCAAATAATTTGTAGATTCCAGTTAAAGCAAGATTGTGCAACCTGATGAAAAAAATACATTTTTATCTTGACTGACTTGGAACTGGAAGTTGGTATCTCTCTTGGGCGTGAACATGGAAAATAAACCACAGTGCCTGTGGGTCCACCAAGACAAAGATGTGTCCATACCTATGTTCACCACAGCTTCCCACTAATGGCAGGCACTGGACCCCACTGACCCTGCCACCTGATGAGCACACAATATTGTACCACAGCTGTGGTGCCTTTAACCTTCGTCACTATATTCAGTATGATTGGTTTCTTTTGCAGCCCTATTTATTACATACATTTACAGGATTATTCTGAGTCGGGGCCCATAGGCTTCATCAGGTTGCCAAGGGGTCCATGGCACAGAAAAGGTTAAGAACTCTGAGTTAAAGGACTGGCTTGAAGAATTAATAATCAGAGCAGAATGAGCAAATCACCCTGAAACCTGAAATCCCAGACACCCTCCTGCCACCTGGCTGCTTTGAACTCCTCTAACGAGTGACTCACAGGAATTAGAGCATTGTTCCCCAGGCTAAATCAATCTCCAGGAGAGAGATGAAACCTACCAGCGATTGCAGCCACCTCGGGGCCATGGTGTTCTCGTCTCCTCTCTGATCTCAGCCATGCAGCATCCATGCCCAGGACCCACACGCATGGGCACGCATGGATGCGTGCACAAACACAGGCTCACACACTCACATAGCACACAACATAGACAAACAAACCACATGCACAGTCACACACAAGAATGCACACACACCCCCACGTGCACACAGAGACCACATTACAGTAACACATGTACAGAGGCACACTCATACACAAGGTGGTACATGCAAACATGGATGCACACACCACCACATATGCAGCTACACACGTGTGTACACATGTAACAGACACAGTCACACACTCACACCTGTGTGTACAAAGATACACACAGATCCAAACACACATACACCCCTAAGATAGAGATAATAAACGCCCGCCCTGCCTTGCTTACAGATTTATTTTTAAGATACAATGAGATAAAACATGTGAAAAGATCCTGGAGAAAAGAGTACAATGCCAGTGAAACACAGATTAAGGCAAATAATCCTCGTAACCTCATTAGAGCTAAAAGGAAGCAGCAGCCTCATGGTCCAAAGGCCCTGGGGACTCAGCCAAGTGGCTGAGCAAAGGCCCCTTCCTCTCCCATCAATCACATAGTGTCTCTATCTGGAAAACAGGTATCCTACAGGGTGCCCTAGACCTAAGGGACAAATCAGCCCAAGGACACGATGCAAAGGCCAGCAGCATAGGAGCAAGGAGAAACTCCAACTCCCCATGTCAGGGGCACAGGGGAGCCAGGCACGTGTCCAACTCAGTCCCTACTGTCTCTCCCCAACCAAAATTTACACTCATGCTTCCACCCAGGGAACATGAAGGTCCCCAGGACTTTACCAAGCTAGGACATTCTGCTGGCCCTTTAGGGCCAACAGCAGAATAATCCTATCTTAAAATTAATGCATTTGATTCTCCCAAATGGAGAAGTACATGTGTGTCTGGACCAGCCAGGTCTACATCTGCTGTGTATCTTTGGCTATGTACTTCGCTCTAAACTGCAGGTGATCCCCTGTGACAGAGTACCCTCCCTTCCTCCCAGGGTGGCTGAAACTGCCATCAAGGCCTTCCAAGCAGTTGCAACACATATTACAGCAGCTGGCCACCATGGTCTGGCCCAGGGCTGGCCAGGCAGAGGAAGCTCTGCAGACAGGCACCACGCTGCAAGAAAAGATCACCTACCTGCAAGAGCCCAGAGGGGACAGTCAGGGCTTCTACCAGAGCCACACAACTCCATGTGGGGCCTCAGACTGAGGCACGCACATTCTGCCCTCTCTGTCCACCTGCCTGTTCTGTATATGAACCAAAGCCTAGCATGGCTCCACAGACACCCAGATAGCAGCCCCAACAAGGGGCTTCAGGCCTGGGGTAAGCAAGGCTCAGATGTAACCGAGTTTGGGGAGGGGTAGCTATGTCAAAATGCTTGTCCCTGGCTTCTCCTTTTTCCACTGCACGACATGGGGGGGCACACAGTTCCTACCTGGGCTGCCCCTCTTGCACAGGTGGTTCCCACAGTGTCCATGCCTCCACCCTGGGTCCCTCAGGGAGAGGGCAGACTCAGGAGGCAGCCCAGATCCTTCAAAAGATGTTTTCAACCCTAGACTGGAAAGATGTGGGGAGAGGGCAGGGCTGTAGGGTCCTAGCCAGCCTTACAGCTGGCCCTTGGCTCCCTGTGCCTGGTATCAAAACGGTAAAGAGCACAGTTCCCCTCTTGTTGGAGCAGACACACTTGCAAAGAGTTCACTGAGGTCTTAAGACAGTAAGTGCTGGGCTCGGCGCCTATAGCTCAACTGTCTAAGGCGCCAGCCACGTACACCTAAGGTGGCGGGTTCGAATCCCCAGCCCCGGCCCACCAAGCAACAATGACGGCTGCAACCAAAAAAAAAAAAATAGCCGGGCGTTGTGGC
>NW_003852454.1:6306328-6340784 GCF_000181295.1 Otolemur garnettii | reverse complement strand
CAGTAAGTGCTAAATGTCAAATAAGTAGCAGTGAGTTTATGTTCCTGGAGTTTAACAAGGAATGGCCACTGTCTTGGTGGGGGTGTACTCAGGGGCGTCTTCCTGATGACCACCCAATCTGCCCTGAGGCTTCAGATCTGCCCTGGGGCTTCAAATCTGAGAATGAAAGAGGCTTGTACTTGGCACTACAAGGGGCAGGGAACAGCATGAGCAGAGGAATGGAGAAGGCCTCGGCACACTCTAAGGAGAAAGAAAAAAAAGTAGAGGTCCACCAGCAGAAAGATTGGGTGATAATCCAGGCTAAAGGGGAATGATGGGAGGCTGCAAGTCCCTGGGAAGGACAGCCTGGGAGAAGATTGAGGTTCAGGAAGGCTGGGGATGGTCCCCCAGTCCCTTGAGTCTCTAACACGTTTCTGCAGCCCCACACGGCCAGCCTGGCACCTGCTGATGCCCACTGCTTCCAGGAGCTGCCACCCAGGAGCCTGCAAGTTGCGGGGGGGCCCACTTCCCCCCATGCGATGTGGCCAGAGCTGGGCACCCTGCAAAATTCACCCTCCCCGTGGGTGCACCTGCTTCTTTATCACTCCTGAATTATCTTTCCTAGTACAAAGCTCCCTAATTTGCGCAGCCCCTGGGCTTACTGGTGTTCAGGAAAACAGATAATTAACCTTAATTCACTGATTTGCTGGGCTAGAACTGGGAAATGCAGCCCCTCCTGCATTTTGCCTCAGACAAAAGGAGATGGGTACAGGTGGGTTTTTCTTTTGGGAGGCTGTGGGTAATTTCTACGTCGTGGGCAGCAGTTGAGATGGCCTCATGACTTTCATTTGTTTCTATTCAGGTTTCTTCCCAGAAAACACAGGCATCTTCAACCCCAGTTTTTGCACCTCCATGCTATCCTGCTGGAGGCCATCTTCCCTCTCTGCTCTACTGAAGATGCCATGCTTTAAAACCCGGGCAGCCTGGTTAAGTGTAGTGGCTCAACACCTGTGATCCTAGCACTGTGGGAGGCCAAGCTGGGTAGATCACCTGAGCTCAGGAGTTTGAGACCATCCTGAGCAAGAGCGAGACTCTTTCTCTAAAAAAAACATAGCCAGGTGTTGTTGTGGGCGCCTGTAGTCCCAGCTACTTGGGAGGCTGAGGCAAGAGGATCACTTCAACCCAAGAGCTTGAGGTTGCTGTGAGCTATAACACCATAGTACTCCATTGAGGGCAACAAAGTGAAGTTCTATCTTAAAAAATAATAAATAAATAAATAAAATAAAACCTAGGCAGCTGCCCTCCTTCCTAGAGTCCTTGATGGAGCTAACCAACCTCCTTGGGCTGCAAGTGTCCGCATCAATCACATAGTGGGATTAGCACAATTTCTGGGTAAACACCAGGAGCCCAGGTGACACGTTCAGAGGAAGTCCAGTGAATGCAGACTCCAGAGAAAGAATGTGCGTATTTGCCTCCCACCTCCACTGCTTTTCCCTAAGCCTTGGTTTCCTCGTCTGTAAAATGGCAATGCACAGCACCTCCCTCCTGGGGCCTCACACACACAGGGCCTGGCACCATCATCCGGGCAGCCTGAGCTATCTGCCTGCAGGCCTGAGGACAAGAAAGTCTATCCCGATGCAGTGCTGAGGGCCACTCCACCAACAGGAGGCTCCCAGACCGGAAGCCCTATCCCACCCCTTCCTCCACCCACCCAGGCGCCAGTACCTCTGGGGTCTGACGTCAAAAGTCTCAGGTTGGCACCTTTTTTGTAATACGCCTGTTTTGTTCAATTCCAAATTCTGTCACCTTGCTCCCTGGAGAGCCCTGAAACCCAGAGGGCTGGGGGCTCTCTCTGACACCCCCTACCAGCAACCCCCCCCCACCCAAGCAGAAGGTCGGGATATGCTCTGAGGCTGCCGTCTGCAAGGGGAACAAGGGGCCCACTGTGTGGCAGCCCCGCCAGACCCAGATATTTTAACAGCTGCTTTGTGTATTCCTGAGGCACGACTCCTGAGACGGAGGAAAAACAAGCCTGGCCTCTGCCCTGAGGAGGGAAAACACTGCCCAAGCAGGCTGCAGGCAGGGGCGAAGGTCTCCCCAGGGTTCCAGGGCTGCGCAGACAACCAGAAACAGGCCCCGGAGGCCGGGCACACAGGAACCACAGCCACCAAGACCCCTGTCAAGGGCCAGTGAGTGAAGAAAAGCCCTGGTTTCCTCTGAGTTGGCTCTGAAAGGGTACAAAGGACCCGCCAGGTGCCCATAGGATAAGGTCCAGGTCATGGCACCCAGGCCTCAGGATCTAACCTCTCAGGGCTCCCAGCCCCACCCTCATCCCACCCCACACCCAGTCATGCTGTCCCCTGTCTGGAATGCTACTTCCAAAACTCACTGGTGTCACCTCCTCAGAAATGCTCAGGGCCTACCACCCCCACCAGGCCAACTGAGGGATCCCTCTGAGGTCAGCCTTCTAACTGTATTTTAACTTCCTGTTTAGGCATCTGTCCCGTTTTATGGCCTCCTCAGACACAGGCACAGTCAATGTTCAATGACTGACTCAGAGACTGAACACACAAATGATCTCAGGCCCCTAAGTCTGCAAGAATCATTTTCTCCTGTTGGCCTTCCCTTGGTTTCAATACCCACAGGGGCCTCAATGCCCCTACAAGGTCAGGATGGTAAGTAGGTTTCAGCTCCTGGGACCCAGCAGCACTCTCCAGAGAGGACTAGGTTGAGGACAGCATTGGTGATCTCTCAGGTTGAGAGAAGTGCAGTAATCAATTCCTAATGTCTGCTGCATGAAGAGCAATAATCTACTGGCAATGTCTGCCCCGGGCTGGGCAGAGTAAACAGGGACTTCATGGC
Source organism: Otolemur garnettii (assembly GCF_000181295.1). Classification (NCBI taxonomy): domain Eukaryota; kingdom Metazoa; phylum Chordata; class Mammalia; order Primates; family Galagidae; genus Otolemur; species Otolemur garnettii. The sequence continues at coordinate 6,337,943 of NW_003852454.1, read as the reverse complement.
AACACATTACTTCCCTTAGACCATTGTTTTTCAACCATTTTTATCTCACAGAACACTTGAAACTATAGTTAAACTTCCATGGCACACTTAAATTATGTTGATTAAAAAAAAGAATAAAAGAAAAAAGAATATACTTACTGTGCTTTGAACTTCTTTAGAAAATAATTTAATTAACAATCTTCAAAAATTTTCGCTGCACACCTAAGATCCTCTCACGGCACACAGGATGAAAATCAGTCTTAGACTATAAACTCCCTCAAGCAAAAGATTTGCCCTGCATAGCGCTTAGCAGATGTCCTACTTATTTACTGAACACCTGCTGTGCTCTAGGTGCAACCACTTCCAAAAAAAATGAAAGAGTGCTCATCCCTTAACAGGTGCTTTTTGAACCACTACACACTGGGGCTATTTTCTCGCTGTGGAACTGCAGGTTGGGTCAGGGACATGGTGCCGGTGACCTTTATAGGCCCTTCCAATCAGGACACAAACAGCAGGGGTAGGAGGCTGTTTGCCGACCCACAACAAATCTAACCTCTTTAAACACCATGGCCCAAGTGACAGAAAGTCACAAATGTTTTCCTGAGAAAAGTGCTGGGCAGTCCTGGGACCCCACCTTGTTGGTGGCAGTTTTGAACTGGCCATAGGGAACGGAGCTTCCCGCCCCTCAGAAAGTGCTGAAACTCACCCAGGTAGTAGAGACAGTCCTTTGGCTTAGTCCTCCTAACGACCCAGGGGACTGTGAGGTTGTCTCTCAAAGAGCCACCCTTGGACCCAGACTGTGTCTCCCTAACCCCTCGGCCTTTTCCCCCTGACCCAGCATCTGGCACCAAGAAAGGCCCCCAGGGATCATCTGATGCAGCCCCTGTCCCGGCAGGGCAGCCTCAGGGCAGCCCCTCACCACTGATGCCCAGCAGCTGACTGCAGTTCACATTCCTCCCCAGCCCAGACTGGCTGTGCAACTCTGGGTACACGTCCTCTGTCTGTCTCTGGGTTCGGCACCTGTGAGATGGATAGGTTGGGTCCCTAGGAAGAACAGTCATGCCACGACTGGGTGGAAGCTGGGTGGAATTCTGACATGTGGAAGATAACACACAGGATCCAAGCAAATGGATTCAAACCACCTACATTAACGGAGAAGCAGCTGCACTCTGGACACCAATCCCCAGACCTGAAGGCACCCTCTCCAAAAATGGTACTGGGCCTGGGGTAGTGGCAAGGCAGGCAGTGGTAGGAAGGCTGAGTGCAGATCCAGGGTGGCTGTTCTGCTCTCAGGAAGTTCCAGGGAGAATGGGCTGGTGTGTGGCCCTGGCATCACCTGGTCCAGTCTCTTGCTCCGACTTGCCCTCCCCACACCTCCCAGGCAATGCCTGCACCCAGCTCTTCTGTCTGTGCCTCTGTGGTGGGTGCTGCTTCTGCCAGGCTCAGCCACAGCTTTCCTCAGAGTCTGCCAGCACCACCCTGGCAGCAGAATGCCACCCTTTCCTTGCAAAGAAGCCAACAGGAGTGCCCTGGCTGCAACTGAGATCTTCATGATGAAGCCCAAGAAGGGCACTCCAGGCTCACCTGCTAAGCTGCTCTGGCCTCTCCTAGGGCCCATTTTCCTCCTTGCATGCCCAGGAACCCACACGCTCTCCTTGACTCCCAGTAGCCCCGGGGACCTTTACTAGCTAGCCTAAGGGAGGCAGGGAAGTCTTCCTTGGAGAAAGGGATGAATGAGTATTTTCAAAGGAAGAACAGATCAGCTCCAGAAAGGTCTGCTAAAGCAGAGGGGACCACACCAGATGGAGGGCAGTATCTGGGCAGCAAGCAGAAGGCAGGGCACAGAAGAAACCCTGTGGTTTAGTCCTGGAGGTCAGTGCCCGGCAGACAGGTGAGCACTCACCCTTCAGGGATTCCCCACTGGCTGTGAGTAACACCCAAACTCTACATCTGGGCGCTTGATCCAAGGCCTATGCCTCCCCTGCCTCCGTGGCTTTATTTCCCACCAACTCCGGCTTCACCCTTATGGTGCTTCTAGATGCCTGAACCCCTAGACCAGAGGTCCTCAAACTTATTAAACAGGGGGCCAGTTCACTGTCCCTCAGACCGTTGGAGGGCTGGACTGTGGGCACCAGAACGAGTCGGCTGATAAGCAGGACAGGCAGCGGCAGCAAAAACACCCAGTGGGCAGATAAAATGTCCTCAGTGGGCCAGATAAATGTCCTCGGCGGGCCGTAGTTTGAGGACGCCTGCCCTAGACACTGCCTGTCAGGCCTCTACACTCACACTCTTCCCCCACCTAGAACACCTTCCTTTCCATCTGATTAATTTCTTTAAAGCAAAGGCTGGTGTCACTCCCCCATACGCACTCGGTCCATTGTCCCAGCCCTCCTAGCCCAGGCAGAGGCAGTGCTCCCATATGGCCCCGTGTGAGCCTGGGCAACCCACCACACAGCTCATGGCAAGGTTTCAACTATCTACTTCAAGGTCTGCACTCGGAAGGTTCAGCACTTTGACTTTCATTCCCAGCCTTTGGCATCCCACCTGGCACACGTGCCACGAGTAAGAACCTCCAGGGTGAACCCACTATTACAAAGTCAGCTGTCTCCTGGACGATCCTCCAGCACTGTGTCTGCTGCTGGCTACCACCTAGGAGATGGTCAGCAAGGGATGTTTAATAGACCCCCAAAAAACCTGCCAGGAAGCTGTAGCCTGGCTGGTTTCTCTTGAGAAGGTCCCAGACAGATTTCACCAGCTAAATAAATGCATAATAAATCACCCCACTCGTTATTTGAAATTCTACCATTAGAGAGTCACTTCTTTGTAGCTTATTAGTTTTCGAGAACAGTCTATCAGAATGCAAACTGCCCTGGAATAAGATCAGACCTTAAGTGGTTTCCATATAAAAAGTTATTTTCTCTAAGTCAAGGGGGCTACAGTACGGAGAGGGTTGGAGGGGGGAGGAGAGCAAGGTGCCTTTTGCTGCCGGCTGTCCTTGGCTTAACTGCCAGCCCACACCCTCCTGATGAAAGGAACATGTCTCCCTGCTTGTTCCTGCACTTGGGGGTTTCTTGGCATGACACTCTATGGAGGATTAAATGCCTTTGTAGTGGCTGCCTGCTCTTTCCCCCTCTGCTTCGGTGATGATGCTCTCCAAGGCACACTCAATCAAGCCCCTTTTGTTCCTGGGGCCTTTTGAAGGCTTCCGGAGAGGAAATGAGAATGCTCTTTAAAGCCAATCTACAAGGAGACCTACAAATCACAGCCTCCTTGCCAGCCCCCACTGTGGCTTGGCTTCATGAGTCAGAGTGCCACAGGTGGGCTCAGCTCAGGGCTCCCTGACCATGACTCTCCCTGGAAAAGTGTTCAGGGATGTTCCCAGCCTGCATGAGAGGCCGGGATGCCACATGAAATCTCCTCCGGATGCCACATGAGATCTCCTCACACCAGAGAGTCCTTCAAACTGACAAGAAGCCATGGAGAGGTAACAGGTTTAGGTGCCCCTTTGTTTACAAGATTGCCACCTAAAGTCATGACTGGCAGCCGGGTTCCCAGCCCCAGGGCTTAGCTGATGATTGCAAGGATACATGCCCCAACTTCAGGAAGAAGTGGTCCAGGCCTTCTCCAGGGCTGGGATTCGTGACTTTCCGCATGGTGGCCCCAGGCCAAGTCCTTCCAATCAACCACCCACGGATGGAGATACAGTCTGCCAAAGGAGCCCGCCAGGCACGGGAGCCTCGTGGAGGTCCCAGAGATCCTAAGAGAGCCAGTAGTCAATCTCCCACCCTACTCAGGAATCCTCTACAGCAGCAGCAGTTCTCAACTGGAGGAAAACTTGCCGCCCAGGGACATTTGGCAATGTCTGGAGACAGTTTTGATTGTCTCCAAATTGTGCTATGGTAGCCAGAGGGTAGAAACTACGGATGCTGATAAATATCTGACAATGACCAGGACAGTCTCCCACAAAATGGAGAATCACTCAGCCAAAACATCTATGATGGGGAGGCAGAGAAACCCTAACCCCAAGATTTCTAGACACTTCATCATCCCAGTGTGTCTTGACTATGCCCCCTCCTCCACGCCTCAGGGATGGGGACCCCACTACCGTATGCTGTAAAGAGGTAGCATGATGGAGCAATGGCTCCGAAGCCTGGGTTAGCCGCTCACTGCAAACTGTGAGCAAGTAAGTGACTCAGCTTCTCCACACCTCGCTGTCTTTCCATGGAAATAACAATCAGATGTTTCAGGACTGTAACAAAGAAGCTCACCACGACCAAACATCTAGTACTGTACCCCCCCCCCCACAAAATGCACTTAAACCAACGAGACTTATCCCAGTGACCGCTGCCAGGCTACCATCTGCCATAAAACATCTGCTAAGTCCCTGGCCTGCCTCAATGACACCGTCACAGATAAGAAGAGACATGAAGATGTCCCCTGCAGGATTAACTACACTCTAACACTGACAATGACCTGCAAGTGTAACAGGAGGGAAATCGTTTCCAACATATTGCTAATAACAGCAACACAACTGGACAGTATTACAGCTATTTCAGGTCATTGTTAGAAAGACTTAAGAGAAGTATAGAAATGTTTAAGATTACACGATAAGTAAAAATAAAATATAACTGAACCTAGGAAAATGAGCCATACATACAACAGAGGGACAGTATGTGGGGGGAAAATCTTGTGTTAGGATAATAGAGGATTGGGGTAATGCTGGAGTTTTTTGGTCCTTTAATGTAAAAGTCATTCTGGAGCAGCTCCTGTGGCTCAAAGGAGTAGGGCGCCAGCCCCATATGCTGGAGGTGGAGAGTCCAAACCCAGCCCCAGTCAAAAACTGGAAAAAAAAATGTAAAAGTCATTCTGTTTTTTCCATTAAAATGCTATTTGTTAATGAATACAGAGAAAATAATATGAGAAACTACAAATCCAGCCATTACTTCTGACCATAAAGGGGAAAGATGTAGGAGAAATCTCAGAACAAGCTGATCGTGTCCTCAGCCAGCCCCAGGGAACACCCCAGACCTCAGAGGAGGGAGGGTGCTGCTGCTTCCTGTGCTCTGACCCCAGCAGGACAAGGGAGGGACGGAAGGGAAATCTGCCTCTGCCCACCAGGATTTGGCTCCAAAGCCCCAGCTTCATTTTTCTTGAGAGTCCGTAGCACTCACCTTATCAGAGGCCACTTTCCCATGTGCCTCCTCACTCAAAGAGCTCACCTTCAGGCTCAGCACCCGCAGCTCAGTGGTTAGGGCACCAGCCACATACACCAAGGCAGGTGGGTTTGAACCCGGCCCCAGCCTGCTAAACAACGGCAACTGCAACAAAACAATAGCTGGGCATTGTGGCGGGTGCCTGTAGTCCCAGCTACTTGGGAGGGTGAGGCAAGACAATTGCTTAAGCTCAACAGTTTGAGGTTGCTGTGAGCTGTGACACTATGGCACTCTAGCAAGGGTGACATAGTGAGACTCTGTTTCAAAAAACAAACAAACAAAAAGAGCTAACCTTCAGTGTTGGGCAGCGAGGGTCGGGCAGGGCCAGGCCAAGCAACAGCACCTGCAGGCCTTACCCCTGCTAGGGGCTTAGCTCCCGTTCTCCCAGCTCATCCTCCCAGCAGGTCCAGAGGTGGGCACAGCTAGAGACAAAACTAGAGCAAATAAAGGTTTGTGCCAGTGCAGAGTGGAAGGGATGTGTGAGCTGCCGTGGGGAAGCCCCCGAGGACTCAGATGTGCTGGGGCCAGGGCAGAAAAAAGAGGGATGAGCCAGCTCCAAGCTCCAGGACAGCTGGCGATGCCACAACTGTGGCTAGCCAAGAGCCCCGACCATTTTGTAATGGAGGTGTATGGAGTCACCCCACTAGCCTCCTGATGTAACACAGCTGAGAAATATGACAGAAAACCCTCCAATTTTCACAGGGCTTCATTGGGAGAGGGGAGAAGCACATCTCTAATACGAGTGTCAGAAGGGACAAGCCCCAGGCCCCCTCCATCTCTAGGCTTTATGCTAGAACCAAGGTCAGAGCTGGGGCAGGAGAGGGGAGAAGGAGCTGGTGTTGACTGCTGCCCAGGGCCTGAAGCTCAGCCAGCAGCTGACCTGGGGGGTGGTGAGGTCTCAGGAGCCAGCCACTGTGAGGTGTCATTAAATCTAGGGTAGTCCTGACCCCATTGGCTCAGCTCCAAGTGGCTCAAGGGAAGAATCAGGAGAGGGGGTGTCCACCAGAGCCTGGCTGCTGGCTCTCTTACTGGCATGTCACTCCATCTGTTCTCAAAGTGCTCCTATAGCCGGCCACTTATCAAGAGGCCAGCCCCTGGGGACAGACAGGGGGCCCCACACTTGAAGCCCAGCCTTGGACCTCTCAGAGCAAGGCTGAAAGGCAACAGTAGACACAGCGCCTGCCCAGCACCAGGGAGAGAAGCACAGGGGGCTTCCTGGAGGTGGTAACATCTGATCCCAGTGTGTAGGGTGAGTCCTTTAGAGCAGATTGGCAAGGCCTAGAGGTGGAAGGTGAGACAGGTGCTGACATGTGCAGGTGATGGGGGCCTGGAGCCAGCAAGCAGAAGAGTGAGAGACTGGGACACAGTGAAGTCTTGAGAGCATGTGCTGGGCCAGAAGTCTGGGTCTTATTCTGTAGGTACTGGGGATTCACTGAAGGATTCAGAAGAAAGGGATGATGTGTTCAATGTGGAATTCACACAGCAAGGCTTGTGTACATCATGACAAATGCTCCCTGACACTTTCCAAACTGAGGGCCTATGGCAGATGGTTCTTAGGGCCCCCACAGACTCTGTTTATCCCCTGACCCTGCAGCTTCTAAACCCTGGGGCAGGCACCAGCTGTGAGAGTGGGCTTGAGGGTAGGTCCACCAGCAAGTGTCACTGTCACTGAAACTCCTGTTGAAAGGCAAGGTCATCTGTACTTGGGGTACTGGAGGCCACACCTCCTCCTACAGCACACAGAAAATGTTCCTCTGAGAAGAACCGTCTGAGAGGGCAATGGGATGCCCAGGCCAAGTGTACATTCTCCTGGGAAAGGAGGGACAGCAGATGACCAAGGTCTGGCAGATGAGGTGCCAGGCTGTGCTCTGGCATTTACCAATCGGGGAATCTTGGTGGGAGGGTTGACTTCGCCAAGCTGTGGTTCATACATCTGTAGTTGCCAATGACATTGTCTATCCCACAGGGCACAGGCCTCCCGACAACCAGTCTGCTCAGACCCCACACCATCCTGCCTGCTGGGTAGGGAGTGAAAGACAGCCTCCCACTCCACCAAACAACTCAGCAGGTTCTGCCTTGAGCTGTGCTGAGCCTCCCTCCATCCTCCCTCTGTCCTTGCTCCTTTCGTCCTTTCATGTCCAGTGCTGGAGGGACAGCCAGGACTCTGCATCTCAGTAAAGACAGTAGTCTCTGCTTATTAGGAAGGAAGAGCAATAGATGGCCCTGCTTATGGTGCAGGGCGGGGCTCCCAGCCCCCTGGCAGAGCTCAGCAAGGAGACCTTGGTCTCAACACGTCCTCTTCATCTGAATTCCAGGAGAGTCTGCCTTCTGGTTCTAAAGGGTGTGTGTTCATAGCGCTGTGTGTGTGTGCACGTGTTAGTACTAGGCTTCTCGGATAACTGCTAAGTAAGACCTGAGTAATAGGTGCCTTTCTGAGAACTGAGCCACGCAAAGGTATTTACATGCTAGGAAGAAAAAACATTGTTGTGCTGAATCCACATTCCTTCACCATGCAGTGATGTCTACTGGGCTGAAAAGGATGCATGTGTTGTTGTCTTTCCCTATTTGCCTAAACACAAATACACGCACTCAAATGTGTGCATGTGCGCGCGCGCACACACACACACACATACAACCTCTGGGCTGAAACAGCTGTACTTTACCAGGTTTGGGAAGGAGAAAAGAACCCAAGACAGCGGTTCAAGCCTGAGGAGAAAGGATGGTACAGAGATTAAGCACAAGGCTTAGGGGCAGGCAGCCCTAGAGTCTAACCTCAGCCCTGCCTCTTATATACACTTTGTGCCCTTGGGTAAGCCAGTTAACATCTCTGTGTCTCACTTTCCCCCCATAAAGGGTGACTTAGATAATGGTATACCTAGCACAGAGAAAGCCCTCAGTAAATGTCTACCACTATTATGATTGAAACATGACACCCTAAATCCTCTTGCTGAGCAGGCAGGGTGGAAGTCACTTTAGGCCCAAACCCTCTGGGCAATAGCCCCATACTGCAGGCTGGTCTACCTCAGCTCCTTCTCCAAGCCATGCTAGTGGACTCTGTGGCACTTTCTTCCAAGCACTACCATGCTCAACAACTGCAGCTTGCAAAGCTGTTAGGTGCCTGCTAAGCCAGGAACTGGCTGCAGGAGGTATTGCCACATGGCCCAACCCTGGCCAAGTGCTCACACATCTCCTGTATAAGACCACCTGTCAGCAAGATCTCAAAGGTAACAGCCTGTATTAGGCAATGGGACCAGCTGGCCCTCCAGACCTTGAAAACACAGCTCAACCTCCCTGGGCCACAGTTTCCTGATCTGTAAAATGGAATAATGACTCTGACATTATAGAGTAGAGAGATGTCCATCTGTCTGCCTATAAATGCCTCACCTGAGAAGCTAATGCTCATAAGCCCTCTGCACAGCGCTGGCACAGACATTATCTTGGTTTTCATCATGCACAGGAAGGTTGGGTGGGCGTACAGGTGGGGGGAGTTCATCTCTTCTCTTTGCCTTGTGCTGTGCCCTGAGAGCCTGGGGCTTCTTAACCCAGATTCTCCACCTTCTAATTTCCCTTGGGAAAATCTGGCGGCCCAGTGCCCAAATCAAGTATGATCTGGTCTCAGGTCACTTGCTCCTCTAGTTCAACTCCAACCCTTCCACAACAAAACCAGGAGCATGGCTCGGCACCCATAGCACAGTGGTTACGGTGCCAGCCACATACACAGGAGGGTGGTGACTCAGGGCAGCTAACCAACAATGACAACTAACAAAAAATAGCCGGGCGTTGAGGCAGGCGCCTGTAGTCCCAGCTACTTGGGAGGCTGAGGCAAGAGAATCACTTGAGCCCAAGAGTTTGAGGTTGCTGTGAGCTGTGACACCACAACACTCTACCAAGGTGACATAGTAAGACTCTGTCTCAAAAAGAAAACAAAAAAACCAGGAACATATTTTACAAAGTTCTTGTGTTTCCAAGCCAACATGGTGGCAAGACAAAGAGGCCAGAGGTCCTGGGTTTATGTGATGGGTTGTACCAGGTTGTCCAGCATCTTCCTGGCCGTGCAGAGGCCCTCTGCGCCCTGCCCACCAGCGCACACCCACAGCCTGATGTGCAGACACTGAACATAGGTAGACAGGACTTAAGGTGACTTCAAGCTGTCTCACTCCATCAGCTCCCACATGCCAGCCCCTCAGATGCCCCATGCACATGCCCTATATTACCTGATCTAGGAACCTGGCAGATAACCCACTAACCCCTAATTATTTTCTCTGGCTGTGTAGGTGACAGCATGAGCTGCTGGGATTGAATCAGGACCATAGAGTCACAGGAGAAGAGAGATGTTTCAAGGAACTGAGGAGGAGGAGCAGCCTGGGCTACCAAAGATACAGCATTCCTTCCATGGCCATCAGCTCAAGAGGCCACAGACCTCAGCAGGAGAACCGAGAGCTGGGTGGCACAGGCTCTGACTCCTCTGACTTTTTTCAGCCCTGTCACACTATGCTGAGCAGCTGTGAGCTGCCAATCCGATGTTCAATGCCACCAGCACAGGTGGGCCCAGCACGGTCCTGAACAAGCATCGGCCTTGCCCCATGGAGATGCCTGCCTCCCATGGCCCCTCCACAACTTCTGCACCCAGAAAGTCTTTGTCATCCCCCCACCCCCATCCACACGCTGGAATCCTGAGCTCGATGAACAGCCTCAGTGGCCAAGTCTAGGGCAGCAGATAACCCAGGCACTCTCTATTGTCCCCTCGAAGAGGGCATGCCTCACATGACACATCTGCCAAGACTCCCCAAGTTTTATCTCTAGCTGCCATCCCACTTCTCCCTGGTTGCAGGGGTGCAGGTCTCAGTCTGTGTATCCACAGGGGACTCCACATCCCTGAGCTCTGAATGGCGGAGAAGGACCAGCAGAGCAGGAAATGAGCCCAAGGGACTGCAGCCCCACAGTCCCTCACCAGGGACTCACGCCACTGCCTCCCCTCCTCTTACCACAGTCACACTGGCCTCACCCGCACACACGCTCACTCCCTCTCACATACTCACCACACAGCATTCACACACGCTAACACAGTCACACTGGCTCACACACACGTCTGTACTATCACACGCATGGCCACACACATCCATACACATACTTTTTCATACTCACACATTCACTATCACTCTGGTTCATACTCAGAGGCTCATACACATCCATGCACATGTGCACATACACCCCAACAGCACCATCCCATGCAGGGCACTCATTCTGCACTGCTAGGGGCTGGGCTGGCAGGTGGAGTCCTCTTGGAGACAGGTGCTCTCAGCTATGGGAGGGGAGTTGCTCAGGCTCCCATGCAGACCCAGGGACCCTATGTTGACCTCACAGAAACTAGCTATACCCAGGGATGAGCTCAGGACTAAGCCCTAGGTTTTGGCTGGGCCTCCTAAATCCCACCCTGCCACCCACATGACCTCTGCTTCCCCCTAGGTTTACTGTGGTACCCCCAACCCCAAGCAGACCTCCTCTATCCCCCCAGGCAGGCATGTCTAAGACAGAGAGGAGGCCCAAAACCTAAAGAGGGCTAGGACTCCGCTGGGAACCCAGAGGAGATATATCAACCCATTCAGCCACTGAACATGCCGGGGAAGCAGGCAGACCAGGCTAGGGACCTGACTGAGGGCCAGCCTTCCCAGAGCCCACCAGGCCTCCCCTTAGAAGGTAACAGTCAAGAAAGAATCAGGCTTGGAGCAGGTCAGAGCTGGATTCCAAGGCTAATAGTGCCCAACCTCTCTGAGCCTCACTCTCCCTATCAAGAAAGAAGGAATAACACGACCCACCCCAGGAATATTAAGTGTGTCAAGGCCCAGTCCCTAATAGGCGCCCAATGTCTCCCCCGTCTCTCCTCTCACCCGCCCAGCACCTGACGGCTGTGGCCCAGGTTCAGCAACTTCCATCCCTGGAAAAATGGTGGCCAGTTCAGCCCCCACCTCAGTGTGCCTGCTGCAGCCCTGCCTCGATGATGGGGCAGTGCTAGCCCCTGAGGAGGCTGAACGGGGGACAGGCGGGAAACAAAGTGATAGAGCCCAGGGGAAGAGCCAATTCTATGGCTAGGTGTGCCCCTGGTCACACCCTACGCAGCACTGCATCCATGTCCTGCCAGCCTCACATCCCCCAGAGGGAGGCCCTGCTCTTCCCTTGGCATGTGAGGAGGCTGAGCCGTTTGCCATGCTCATATTTCACACCCAAGTCCACAAGGTGTTCCAGTGGATCTCCAGCATTTTGCTCTACTGCCTCAGAGGATCAGCTTTTTTAAACTGGGGTGGCTGTTCCCTGGCTGAACAAACCAGGAACCTTTAACTGCTCTATGGGAAGAACCCTGGTAAGAACCATCAGTGCCCTTCTAAGAGGTACTCAAGGAGCACAGCGCCTCCACTCCACGGCAGACACTGGTGGGCTTCTCCAAATACCAGGAAAGGTGCCTCGCTCACCTGTAGAGCATAACCTCGCTGTCCACATTGGAAGCCATCCCTGCACGGACACCAAGGAATGGCACCAGGAGAGGTAAGGCTATATAAATAACATGAGCGTCGTGGAGCATAATTATTAAATGTTGTCATTTCGGAAGAAAATTAATTAGCAATAGCTGTAGCTGTCTTGTGTCTGCTTAAGCAGCGTGCATCTCAATTAAAATTTAATTGCCACAGCTTCAATCACAGTAGGTTAAATGGCTTGAAATGCTGAGCAGGCTCATGTCTACACAGAGCTAAAATTAGTATAGAGCAGAGGACTTGTCATGGAAGGGGAGGTGGCAGGCAGGGAGGGGTCAGAACAGCATGGTCCCACCATACCCACATCCTGAAGCCTGCTGACCCTAGCAAGAGGTAGCATTTCTAGATGGAGAGCTGTCTAGAAGATGGTTCCTTGATCTCCCACACAAATCTGTTCTTGGGAAAAGAGATGTTAAGCCTGGCATTAGTCAAGTGAGCTCTCACAGAAACCCAGGCTATGGGCAGACTTTGGTCTGGGGTGGAAAGGCCAACAAACAGCTGGCAATGTGCCATCCACCAAAGGAAGCAAGGACTACCAATTCCCATGCCTACAGGGTCCAGCAGGGGAGCAGGCAGGCCAGGGGCAATAGGGAGTGGTGAGGACTGAGGCAAACCACAGGCCCTACTGAAAACCACTGCCACTGTTCCCTTCCGGCCAGAAGTTCCCAAGCAAGGATAAGGGCCCAGTGTACTAGGCCTCTTTAAAGAGTCAGTGATGGGAGTGGGGTGATGGTTATATTTCAAAATTCCTAAATTTTAAAACAGAGTGTAGGCCTAAGGCATTTACAAGCCACAGGCTATCAATTTTTGACTTCTTGTCTAGGAATCTATGCAACAAATACACACAAAAAGGTGTCATCTTAGGAAGGAGATTAGTGATTGCCAGGGGTGAAGCGTGATTGCTAATGGGCATGGGTTTGGGGATTGATAAAAATGTTTAGAACATTTAGATAGGGATGATGGTTGCACAACTTTGTTGATTTTCTAAAAACCAATTTAAAGGAGTGAATTTTACAGTGTGTATTATATGTCAATAAAATAGTTATTTACCCCCCAAATGAAAAGCTTTCACCTCAAATGAACAGATTTCTCAGCAAAGCATATTTCTCTGGGTTGGATCTACACAGATAGCAGGGAAGCAGCCCCGATGTTACTTAACGATGCTCTTCTAGATCATCAGACGGTACCAGGGAGCCTGCTCCTCACCTCAAATCAGGATACTTATAAGTGATGGGTGAAGGGCAATGGGGGAGGGGGGAGGACCCAGGAAGGAAAGAGGGTGAGGTTCCTCTTCTAGAGGACCATCCCCAGCAAGCTCCCAGTTGTCCTCCAATACCATTCAAGCTTTTCTCCTCTACAGTGGTGCCCCGGCCTCATCCAGCTCATCGTCCTACTCCACTGTGAGCGCGAGGCTGTGCTGCCAGTGTCACAGTCTTCACATGCCTGCACAGGCAGCTCTGCTGCCCTGGCCACTCCCCCAACCTGCAGCCCCCTGGGAGCTACCTGAAGGCAGCTGCTCAGTGGGCAGCAAGGTCTGTCTTCTCTTTTTCTCAGCACCAACCAACGCCTGGCCTGGCACAGCCAGTGGCAGCAAGAGACAGTGCCAATGTCTGGCACAGCATCCGGAAAAAAAGGATGCAGGGTGCATTGGAGTGTAAGGCTGAGGAGCCTGAATGAGGAGCCCCCAGTGGCCTTCCCCTCCCTGCCCAAGCCATCACTGCTGGTGACAGGATGCCCCACATAACAATATGCGGGACTCTCCCCGGCCCAGGCTGCACAGCTTGCATTTCCTCTTTCAGAAAAGCAGAGTCCCAGAAGGCCGCTCACCATCGGGCATACTGATAGCCTAACCTGTGCAGATGCTGCAGGCCTGTGACCCCAAGACCCACTCTGTCTTCCCTTCCTCCCCAAAAGTGCTTAAAAAACTTCATTCAAGCCTTGACAATGTTCTGCTCTGACCCACTTGTTCCACTTGAAGCAATCTACTCCACAGAGAGGTATCAGAACCTGTCCTTCACAAAGTTGTTTGTCACAGGAAAACACATACGGACAAAATAGTGAAAACAATTCCAAGTGGCCAAATTAGGGGCTGGTTAAGTAATCACAGCTTGTCCAAATGATAGGGCATTAGTCATTGAAAATAATATTTACAGATTTATATAACCTGGGAAAGGCAATGTTAAAATACTAAGTAAGGAATCTAGGACACAAAACTACGCGTGTGGGAGGAGGCTGTCTTAGCCTTGAAGGAGGGCCCCAGAAGGAAACCTGTCACCTGTCCTTGCTGCTGAAGAATAGCATGGACAATGCCTTTTTTTCCTTCTTCATTTATACTTTCCTGAACTTCCCACATTATTACCTTGTGCATGGACTGTTTGTTTGTAATTATTAAAGAAACATTCTAAAACATTTGTTCAAAACAAAAGATAGTAATCCCCCCACCCCTCAGCAAGTGTCAAGAGCTAGGCCTGGGGAGGCTTGGCAGGGCTCCTTCCTACAAGTAAGCCTGGGTATTCCTGGAGACTCAGAATTAATTGTTTCTAGTAAAACATTCACACTGCCATTTACTGAGTGCTCTCTGGGTGCTGGCCCCTGTGGATAGCAAAGTGACTGGGGCTCAGTGCCCTCCCAAAGCTTTGCTGAGTGGAAATAAAAAACAAGGAGACCAGTAATTTACTGCACAACAGGATCCTGAGTCTTGGCAACCTGGAGGGGGGAAGGGAAGAGGACCCTTGGGACTGACCTAAGAATTTGAACAGTATCCTGTCCCGAAGTGTGCACAGGGCCAGCACTGACAACCCCCTCCTGGTCCATGGCAGGCATCAATAATCAATCACAGCACTGTTTCCTAACTGCCCATGTGTTCTTTCTTGCTTCTACTAATCAAACTATTGTAGCCCAGGAGACAAAACCGAGCCCCCATCAGCCTCCATCTGTAAGTAGGGGCAATGGGTGCCCAAGCCAAGGAGTGGCATGATCACATAGCATCTGACAGGGATCACTCTGGAAACAGGGGAGGCCTGGCAGCAGGGAGGGCCAGTAGGGAGAGAGTATACAGTCTGCAAGCACCAGGGGCTTCTACTTTGCAGGCCCTCATCAGGAGGGAGAGCCTCACTGCCCACTCTATCACCAGCTTCTACTCTCCTCCTAACTTTGAGAAGTCCTGGCCCAGCAAGCCCAGGCACCCCCTGAAAAGAAGAGGACTGAGTGCAGCTGAGCAGACAATTGCTGCTGGTCACAGCACCCCCGCCCCAGCCACTAGGCCTGCATCAGGCAGCCTGATGTTGGTATGTACAAAGCCCCCTGCAAGACAATCGTGCCTGCGCCCCTGAGCAAGGACTCATGACCTCCCAGCCAGAGCAACAGTTAGAGCCACACTAAGTCACGCTGCTCTTCCAGAGCGTGTAGCTTCCAATAGCACGTATCCTGTCTTCACGAGAGCCTGCAAAAGGGAAAGGTCCTTAAATGACTCCTGAAAATTATAGGAGTCCTTGTAAATTGAAGGCTGTTTAGTAATAGCCTCATTGGTCATTTTACAGATGCGAAAGCCAACATTCAGATGAGCCTGTGGTCACAGCTAGTGGGGCAAGACAAGCATCCACCCCCATGCCCAGCACTAGCTCGAGTGGGGCAGACTGTTAAGCCTAGGTGGCACCCACAAGACACCTGCTAATGGGCCAATGGGTACAAGGAAGGGCAAGGCTTAAGGTTAGCCCTGAGCTGCTGACCACCACCCTCTGTGCCAGCCCACTGAGACCCTGCAAAGCCTGGACTCATGAAAAGCCCACAAAAGGTATTCTAGGGCAGGATCAAGTTCATGTGCCATTTCCAGTTTGTTTAGGCAGCTTTCCAAAAACTATCTCTGATTCACTGCCACAGAGCCACATGTGGCCAGGCAAAACAAGGATTCCTGGTAGGTCCAGGCCTGAGCAAAGATGGAGCTCATAACTGAAGTCTGGATGCAACTCAGACTCGGCAGGTGAGAGTCTAAGGGTGTGCACAGCAGCCTGGCAGGTAGGTGGGGTTAGCACTGATGGCTGGGCCCAGACAATAATAATAATTATGCCCCAGAGCAGTGGCTCACTCCTGTAATCCTAGCACTCTGGGAGGCCAAGGCGGGTGGATTGCCTGAGCTCAGGAATTTGAGACCAACCTGAGCCAGAGAGAGACCTCGTCTCTTAAAAAAAAAAAAAAAAAAAAAAAAAACAGCTTGGTGTTGTGGCAGGCACCTATAATCCCAGCCACTTAGAAGGCTGAGATAAGAGAATCACTTAAGCCCAAGAGTTTGAGGGTGCTGTGAGCTGTGACACTACGGCACTCTACTGAGGGCAACAAAATAACACTCTGTCTAAAATTAAAATAATAATAATAATAATTACACTTAGAAAATGCCCACCCAGCACCTAGCACACTGCTGAGCACGTTCCATTGGCAACCCTCCCTGAGCCACACAATGCTGTGGGGACTACCAGCCCATTTTCAAGATGGGGAAACTGAAGATCCTTGAGATTCTCTACCCAGCCCAAGATTACACAGCAGGAGAGGAACAGACCAGAAATCACATCCAGGTCCCACCTGTCTCATTCCTGCCTCAACTCACCTGCCCATCAGGAAGCAAGCAGCATGTGGCTGTCCTCCACACAAGGACCCCAAACTCCAAATACGAAACACCTTCTCTGGTGTCATTCATTCAGCCATAGCTCCTGAGAGCCTCGATACCCACCATCAGCCAGGCACCAGCATCAAGCTGGGATAGAAAGACAAGGGTTGCTGCCATTCTCAATGCATGCCTAGTCCAGCTCGGAAAGTGGACATGGAAACTGTCATCAGGGCTGGAGCTGAGGGGCCACCATGGTGAGTGGAAAGGGCGGCAGAGCAAGCATTCCAGCAACAGGAGGCAGCCAGGCAAGGCCTAGAGAAAAGGAGGCAGGGATGGCAGGGCAGCCATCAGAGAGCACAGTGGACGTTCTGAGGGGCTGAGAATGTGAAAGTTGAGAGTCAGGGAGCTTCATATGGGCCCACCAAACTGTATTCTGTGTGACTTTGGTCCCTGAATACACTAGTACACAGAGTGGGTGGTGCCTGGAGTCAAACCACTGGCTCTGGGTCCTAGAGAACTGAGTGTCAGGTTTCCTTCAAAGCAGAAGGATCCAAGTCCCTCCACCACTGCAGGGCCGGGGGGGGCAGGAGGCAGCATGCACACTCTCATCAGCCAGGACCTGCCCAGCCAAATGGCCTTCTAGAGGCCTGCACACACATGCACACCACCTTCCACACACTGTAACTAACACATTCGGAACCCACGCACAACCAGACACACACTCCCAAACAGGCAGAATCATACACTCACAAACACACAACCAGGAATAATACACAGGAGTGCTGAGCACAGGACCTGGCACAAAGTGGACACTTAGCAGAGGCACGTTCCCACGATCACTAGTATTAGACGTAAAACTGTTACTATACCATGATGGATGCTATAGCTTTTAATAAAAAACATGCCAGGGCAGCGCCTGTGGCTCAGTGTGTAGGGCGCCAACCCCATATACTAAGCCTAAGCCCAGGAGTTGGACGTTGCTGTGAGCTATGTGACACCACAGCACGAGGGCATTAAACTGAAACTCTGTCTCTACAAAAAAAATAAAATAAAATAAAAAACATGCCAAATACGTGGCTCAGATGAGAGTTAAGAGAGTTGGGGGAGAAAGAACCTGGGTGGATTGGAAGTTACAGGAATGCTGGGACAGACGTGAACTGAGCCCTGAGGTATACCAGCAGCACTCAGCACTAACCATGGTGGCAGGCAGGACGGTGGCAGTGATGGGCCCAGCACTTCCTAGACAGTCTCTTTCTCATACCGCACACAACCACATGAAGTATACTGAAGTCTCTGTTTCCAGATGAAGATAAGAGGCTCAGAGACAGGAAGAACTTGCTGAGGGCCACACAGCTGGCTCACTGGACAGTAGCCACGGCTAAAGTCCAGGCGATGGCAGCCAGAGCCCATGCTGGCCTCCACTGTAGGAGCAGGGTGACCCTGGAGAAGCTATGCAGACATGACCTCTCACAGTGGGGGTAGGGGCTGAGGAGAAGGTGGGGAGAAGCCCCCGCTGCTCCTGTGCCCCCATGCCAATTTGGTGAGTGTATTAAAAAGTTTCTTTTCAATTACCTCTTTCTTGAAAATTACTAATAGTACTCTGATGGAGATGCGATTTAATTTCCCAGTTGGCTTGGAAATAAGGAGACCCATAATTGTTTGACCCTCTCACCAGCAGCAGACAGGGAGGGAGGGTTGGTCCTCAGAGGCCAAATGTGAATAAAAACATCCCCGCTGAACATGTTCACCTCTGGGCACCAGACGCAGCCCACCTGCACCCCAGTCCTGCATCCTGCACCCTGCCCAGTGCATTGAGCATCAGTGGTAAGACAGTTACTCCACTGCACAGGACACTGCACTCCACTCCACCCCAGGTAAAGCAAGCAGTGCTCTGAGCACGCCATGCTGTGGCCACCTCCCCAGGGCCCCCTCCCAGCCAAAGAAGGGGCTTCCACAGGGGCCCAGGCCCAGCGCACACTTCAGTGGAACGGAAAAGAGGGAGCAGCTCTCAGTTAGAGCCTCCTATCTGTCTGCCAGGCCTTGAAGGCCATTTCCCATATCACACGTCAACCCCTCAAGAAGGACATGATTGTAGCACCAGACAGGTGAGGGACTGAAAGCCCAGCACCCAAATTCCTGCAGGTGCATCCATACCCCAGCCTCTGCTCCCATCTCAGGAGCAGGTGAACACAAAACCCACCCCCAGGGAGGGCTCCTGCCCACTCAGTGACACTGAAGACCTGGGAACTGGACCTCTACAGCAAATATCCCCAAATAAATCCTCTGCAACCCACCCCAGGAATGTCACTGGAACCCTTCAGAATCTATTCCTATAATAATGCAATAATGATTGCCATTGGTTTCTTCAATGCCAACTCTGTCATGTCATGTTATCCCAGTGACTCCTAAAAAATCACCCTGCAGATGAGCACAGCTTGTCTGCCCTGTTACAGATGCAGACGCTGGGGCACGAGGATGTCCAGCAAGAGAGTCAGATGCCACCTATGCTCATGCCCCTCCACTGTCCTCACGAGCTCCCTGGCTTTCTCCCACTTCCGTGGACACAGAACCTCAGGCTGCAGAGGAAGGGCCCTTCCTTCTCGTTTCTGAGGTGTGGTCCCACCTGACCACTGCCTTTTCTTCTCTGCTGAGGGCAGCTTCCACACAAGCCAAGAAGATGCTCCAGGAGCCCTCTTCCCTTCGTAGGTGAGGAGCCCAGGGTCAGAGCCCACAGGGCCTGAGGCCCTCTACACCCCCAAGGGTGGGCACATGCTACCAAGCTCGGGGATGGGGGTCAAGCTGGCCGCTCTTCACACTGCCTGGGGGGCAGGAAGTGATGAGCCACCCACTCATTTCCTGGAGAGACTGATGTGTCCAGACAGGCGCCACAGCTGGACCGAAGGCTATGAGGTCACAAAGGGTCAGCCGGCTCCAGACATGCCAAAGAACAGCAGGAATAACTCATCCAGCCTTGGCCCTGCCAGCATGAACTCTGAACCCTCCCCATCGTGATGTAAGGAAACATGATCCAGCCACGCTGGAGAGGGCAGACGAGTCCGGAGACCTTGTCCACAGAGGAACTTTTGTTTGGAAAACAGGCGTTATCACTGTGATAAATGCCGTCTGGACTCCAGGACAGGCACTTTTCATGCTTCTTTTTAAATTCCAAATTCTCTCTCCACGTCCACCTCTCCTATCTCATTCAGCACACGCCAAAAGGAACTCAGGAAGCAAACTTCAAAAACACAAGGAGACAGGTCCCAGAGGCAGCTAATGAGCTCCCTCACACCTCCACCTGACTTCCACGGACACAGAGCTCTGAGAGACCCCCCAGGACCCACCCTGCCCTGTGGAATCTTCTCCTGAAGCCTGTTCCCCAGACAAGCGCTGACAGGCTCTAATGGAGGAAAGTCACCTCCATATTGTCACTGACAGACAGGTGAGGGGAAAGGAGCAGTGACAAAGGGCCCTCCCGCCCCTGACCTGGGCACAGACCAGCCCACAGCCCAGCCAGCTAGGATACAAGGCCAACCAGGCCCTTCCCCTCAGGGCCCCTCCACTGCCCCCTCCACCCCCCAAGGGCTGACCCTCTTGCCCACCCCACAGCTGTCTTGACCCTGCTGCCATATTTGTCTTCTTTGGACCTATTGCCAACACTCCCTTTAGCCATCCATTCCTCCATCTGGGGACTGGTCTCATACAAAGGCACAAAGAGGCCACCACCAAAGTCAGCAATGGCCGTGCATCCAAGGGAGACTCTGCCCTCTACCAGGGGCACCCAGGACTGGGTTTGGGACAAGAGCTGAAGGAACATGGGAGAGGCTCAGGGGTCCCAGACTGGGGTGTCTGGAGAGAGGGGGCAGCAGACAGGAGCCCTCAGCCCCAGGGCACAAGAGTATGAGGGAAGCCTCCTGAGAGGGACAGGAAGGAAAGAGGGACGCAACCCTGGCCTTTCAAGTGTAGGAGTCACAGGGCCCAGACCCCAAGTAGCCCTCACCATACACACCAGGAATAACCACCATCTCAGCTGCTTCCCCTGGGCATGTGCCACATGAATGAACTGTGAACAAATGAATGAAATGTCACAGCTCTTAATTTCCTCAAGGGACACAGAGGCAGAGCTAACACAAAGATACTAGCTCTAGCTTAAAAGCCTTTGGGGGGGAGTTGTCAAACGATCCTTTACTGAAACATTGTCCTTTGTACTTTTCAACTAGCTCGGCATTCCACGGCACCACTATTGATATCATCTATGATGTCACAAGGATGGCAGCCATCAACATTGCAACCTACAGACTGGGCCGTCCCCAGTGGAGCACTTAAACATTAGGGGGAAACGATGGCTTCTCACCCAGCTCCATGTTCTGTGAGTTTTAGAAAAGCCGGGTCAACACGAAACAAGCTTCTTTAGCATAGGACTTCTCAGAGCCTTCAAAACAGCAACATGCACTTTTGAGATCCACGAAAATCACACAGCCTGTGGCTTCTCCCAGCTCTTTCTGCCTGCAGCAGCCCGTGCAAAGGGGAGCTGTAAACAGGAAAGACTGGGAAGCTCTGTCCTCTCCCACAACACAAGGCGCAGGACACTGAGCTGGGCTCACGTGCAGCCCCAGGTCTGTCCCATCCCCAGCTGTGACCAGCCTATCACTCTTACTGGGAGTGGGGAGGTGACAGAGACAAATTAAGGTAACATTTTTGGAGGGCCAGGGCTGGGTTTAAACCCTCCACCTCCAGCATATGGGGCCAGCACCCTACCCTTTTGAGCCACAGGTGCCACCCTTAAGACTTTATTTTTTATTTTTTTTATTTTTTTGCAGTTTTTGGCTGGGGCTGGGTTTGAACCCACCACCTACGGAATATGGGGCTGGCATCCTACTCCTTTGAGCCACAGGTGCCACCCTGAAGGTAACATTTTTAAAAGGCAAAATTAGAAGCAACAGTTCTTTAAAAAAAAAAGTTATTCCTAGGTCATAGGATCATCTGTAGCATATCTAGCATTGTTAGCAAATCGCTGGGGACCCACCTCACAAGTGTGTCAAGAAACTGGAGCCATGGCGCCCATAGCACAGTGATTAGAGCGCCAGTCACATACACCAAAGTTAGAAGGTTCGAACCCGGCCCAGGCCAGCTAAACAACAATGACAACTGCTACAAAAACTAGTTGAGTGTTGTGGCAGGCTCCTGTAGTCCCAGTTATGTAGGAGGCTGAGGCAAGAGAATCACTTGAGCCCAAAGGTTTGAGGTTGCTGTGAGCTGGGACACCACAGCACTCCATCAAGGGTAACATAGCAAAACTCTGTCTCAAAAAATAAAAAAATAAAAAGGAAGCTGGAGCCACACATTCTGCTCCTGACAGCTTGGGAGACAGATCCTGGGTCTCCTCTGAGCAGTCTCACATCGACCTTATGCAGCATAGTGGAACGCAACCCCAGCATAACCTTACACAGGACTGTGGAAGGCGCCCACAGCACCATGGAAGGCACCCACTGCACCCTGGGCCAAGGGCACCACAGGAATCGGGCTGCTGTACCATAAGCCCACCAGTCAGCTCTGGCACCTTGTTTGAACCTTTTCTGTGTCCAGTGCCATCGAGGCAGAGTCTGTCCCCCTGGAACCCCGAGAATTGGAGACATGTCTAGTGACAATACAGGAGAACCCAGGAGGCTGGGGGGACACCAAGGGCCCATGTAACTAGTGGGGCTCTTCTTGGGTAGGAAAGTACTTAGAGATGTCCAGGCAATAGTCTCGCCCCATAGAGACAAACTCCTCAAAGCCCCCCAGCCAGGTGGCATGGGAAAGTATAAGTGGCTGCCTGCTGACAAAACCCACTCCTACAACAGAGCCTGCTCCAAACTCTGAAAATGATTTGGGGTTTTAGCCCTGACTTGCCTTTCACTGTCCCACCCCTCAGACACATTTCCAACAGGCCAAATTCCCATTCCACCACCATCAATCAAATTCTCACTGAAAGGCAGTTCCTTTTATTCCCCCTGCCCTCAGTGTTCTCTGTCCAACAGCCCAGTCACCACGGAGGCCTTCAAGTCCCCTCAAGCCAACAATGGTCTCCATCCATCCATCCACTCATTCATTCATACATTCATTCATTCAGCAAATGTTGATAGTAGCTGATAGATGCCGACGTTCTTCCAGATTAAAGGGACACAGAAATGAGACCCAGTTAGCCAATGGATTGATAGGAGTCTGTCCTGGGGGGTGGGGGGAAAGCACAAAAAAGGCCATAGCCAATAGGGCCTGCAGTGGAGATGGGGAGGGCACCTTCAGGGAACCCAAGGTCAGGGCAGTTGAAGCAACAGGTAGACAGACACCAGAGTGCAATGAGAAACAAGGCCTGTGAAGGGGACAGGCCTGGCATACCAGGTTCTAGAATATCCCAGGGTTTTGCCCATGCAGTCCCACATCTGGAATGCCCCATCCTTCTCTCCATCTCGCCAAACCCTATCCTCCAGTCCCAACCAACAAATACCTTCTTCCTCGGATGCCCCATCCCCAAAGTTCCAGAACACTTAGCTCAGGACTTTGCCAGAACCAAAGGCCTGGAGTGCTCTTTAGCCCTGCACCTCCACTGAAGGTGAGAACAAGGGCCCAACAAAGAGCTGCCTCTGCCTCTCAGCAAGCCTTTCTTTAAGGGGGGTTAGGCAAGGATGGGAGCCAGAGGCCCAGACATTGGTGCTGAATCACACCATCCATGGGCCCTCAACATCACTTTGTGGGAACACATCTGTGTCCATCCCTAGGGAACACTTTGTGCCACCTCCAGCAGAACCCTTACCCCTTCACATCCTGAGGGTGTATTGATTTGTCCACCTTTCCCCACTCCAGCCCTCACCACTAGGGGTCTTTGAGGGCAAGAACCAGGTCTTCTTCAGTAGTTTATCCCTAAAGCTCAGCACTATACTGGTGATCAATAGATGTTTGTCAGAGGGATGAGTGAACAGAGAGATGGACAGACAGATAGATAGATGAGTGAATGGATAGATGGACAGACAGATGTGTAAATGAACAGGTGGGTGAATAGATAGGTGGATGGATAGACAAACAAATGGACGAATGAATGGATGGGTAGATGGAGAGATAGATGGATGAATGCATGGACAAAGACATGGATGAATGGATGACTGGATCAGTGGATGGGTGGCTGGATGAATGGACAGAAAGATGGATGAATGGATATGTGGATGGACAGACAGATGGATGAATGGATGGGTAGGTGGACAAATGGATGGAT
The DNA here is from genome assembly GCF_000181295.1 of Otolemur garnettii. NCBI lineage: Eukaryota > Metazoa > Chordata > Mammalia > Primates > Galagidae > Otolemur > Otolemur garnettii. The sequence continues at coordinate 6,314,378 of NW_003852454.1, read as the reverse complement.
GAATGGATGAGTGGATGGATGGGTGGATAAATGGACAGATGAATGGATGGGTAGGCAGATAAATGGATATGTGGATGGACAGACAGATGGATGAATGAATGGATGGACAGATGGACAGATGAATGGATGGGTAGATGGACAGACAGAGGCAGAGAGAAAAGAAAAGGGAACAGAAGGGGGGGAGAAGTAGAAAGAACACAGCTGAGTCAGTCACGGATGAGAAGTGCTTTCCTGAAATCCTCCCAAGATTCTTCACCTGCCCCTACTCAGGATCCTCCTCATGTTTGTCTTAATCATGTAACTGTGGACCGGGGTATGGGAGAGAGAGCAAAGCCTCAGCACCAGCTGGCCTGGGTATGAATCCCAGCTGACATTCTTGTAGCTGTGTGGCCTCAGGTGCTTTCTTTAAGGACCATGATGCTCCTGGGTTTTTTTTTAAACACCACAATAAGGCCCACCAACAGGGACCATTGCACGATTAGATGCTAAGAAACTCAATGAGAAATGCAGGCAAAGTCCCTGACACACTCTGAACCCCTTGAAAAGGTTGGCCTCAGGTCCACCTACTTCCCAGGCCCAAGGTGATGCTGCCCCATGGAGCTCCCTAACCCAGAAAGCCCTCCTTAGAGGCCATGACTGCCACCAGCTTGTGCTGCTTGGTCTCATTAGGTCCCTGGGAACAAGGACCGCCACCTCCTTGAGCTTCCAGCACACCAGAATGGCAGCCATGCTGTGCTGAAGGCACATGGCACCAAGGACTTACTATTATGCCATTTTGCTTAATGTTCTAATTTGCCCCTGCAGAAGGGAAACAACCTTTCCTGGAGGCTGCTGTCCCTGGCTGAGAGCCAGGTACAGTCCTTCCCCAGTGAGCCCTCACCCCGCCCCCTCCCCCAACCAGCCATACACCAAGGCCATATCCTTGTCCTCTCTGCTGGGATGCTGGGACACAGAGAGCCCCAGGAGGGAAGGACTTGGCATTCTGGAAAGGCAGAAAAGAGCTCCTGCCCAGTTCATCTGGCAGCCAGGCAGCTGGAGGAGCTTGAAGGAGGCAGAGGAGGGGGCTCTCCTGGGCTGGGATCCCTCCCCAGCTGCATGCTACCCCTGTTGGGGTCCAGCTGCAACTTCCCAGGTAGGCCTGGCTAGAGTCAATCTGAGAGCAGGGAAAGAGCCCCCACCCACTGGGCAGTACTTGGCTAGGAGGACACTCTGACTTTCTGGGCTCTGGGATCCCAACCAATCCCCCTGCTCTCCTTGCTCTTCCCTCTACTTACCCCCCTGAATGTCCCCACCTGGCTGATATGTCCCCATCCCTGGGTTAATTCTCTAAAACTTCCCATCTAGTCCAGCTTCTAGCCTGAACAAAGCTGGTGGAGTCTGGTAAATAAGGTGATCTTACTCTTTGGCCACCTGCTTTTCTCCTGCCCCTCCTTCTCTTTTATTGTGAAAACCAGTGAAACCTCACCTAGATCCAAACCAGCCATGGATGGGAAGGAATGTCTGGCCACAACATTAGCTGCGGCAAACCCAAGGTGTATTCCAGCCCCAGCTGTTCTCCCTCTCCTTCCCACCCGGCTTTCCCTGCACAGGACAAGGCCCTCCTCAACAGACCTCACAGTCGCCCCAAAGGATTGCACAAGAGGGCATTCAGGGTCAGAAGAACCTTCCCAGGACAGGCTTAAAAGAGAAAAGCATGTCTAATGAAGAAGAATTAGAGGGTGGCATTCCACAATGACCTGGAAATGTTTATGATGGTTTGTTTTGATTTTTGAAAGGAGGCAGACACAGAACTTTGGGGCATGAGAACAGAGTCGAAAGAGACAGGGGTGAGGTCTAAGAAACTGGAAAAGACTGACCACTATGGTCCAAGAACTGACTCAGACACAATGGCACCAAACATGGGGCTGGTGGACGGGTATGGCAAAGAAGAGAGGGACACTGCATCTCTAGCCTGGGATGAGTCATCAAGGAGCTCAGGTGATGATTAAAGTATGGTTACCTCCCCAGAATAATCTGAAGACACACCTTCCTACACAGGTGCTAACAGGGAAAAGTCCCCCAAATCTGCTAACACAACCTTCACTCCGGGCCTAGGGAGAAGGTCTTCTCTGCCTCTCCATCCTGAGAAATAGCTTGCCCCTTTTGGTCTTAGAAAGGTTCATAGTTTCAAGCAACCCCTCAAAGTCCTGGCAATGACCTCTGGGAGGACCCAGACTTCCTTGTCCTCTCACCAGAGCCATCCCCCTGGCCCGACACCATGAGAAAGATCCGAATCCTAGGACACAGGTTTAGAGTTGGGATGGGCCCTACAACAACTGAACATACCCCCTTCATTTGACAGATGCAGCCACTAAGGCCCAGGGTGGCTGAGCTGACATGACCTGGGAGAAATGCCACCAGGACATTTCTAGACCACAAGGGGCAGCTGTAAGGACAGAATCCTCTCACTTGACCAATCCCCACACCTGTGGACAAACAGACTGGGCTCTCCAGATGCAATGTTGTGAAATGTATATTGGATCTTCTGTCCAGTTTCCTGGCACACAGCTCCTGGAATCCTTGGAATCTTCAAAGTGATACGTGTCTTTCTGTATGTTAATGAATGACTGGTGGTTGGCAGCCCCTATTAGCTTCTGGCTGGGGCTGTTCACAGTAAAGACCAACCTCAGGGAAAGGAGAGGGGCTAATAGTCCAGTTATCAACAATGGCCAATGATTCTTCAATCGCGTAATGATACTTCCATAAAAACCCCCAAAGAATCAGGTTTGGGGGCTTCCAAATAGCTGAATACGTGAAGATTCCAGGAGGGTGGAACACCTGGGGAGGGTAGAGAGGCTTCGTGATCCTCCCACATGCCTTGCCGTGGGGGGTCTCTCCACCTGGTGTTCACTGCCTCCTTTGTAATAACCCTTTATGATAAACCAGTAAACGTGTTTCCCTGAGTTCTATGAGCTATTCCAGCAAATTACAGTAGAACCTCCATAGTTGACCACCTCCGTACACCGACAACCTTAACTTTGCCTAATTTTTACAGACTCGACATGCACCACAAGTACATATCAGCACAGCAAGCCTAGTTCCTTATGTTGACCACCTCCATGGTTGGCCAGCTCATTACAGTCCCCTGGGAGATCAACTTACAGAGTTTACGCTATAACTGAACCTGAAGAAGGGGGTCATGGGAACCCCAATAGATAGCAGGTCGGTCAGAAGCACAGGTAAGACAACCAGAGGCTTGCAACTGGGCATCTGAAGAGGGGTGGAGTAGGCTGGGGGCTGAGCTCTCACCCTGTAGGAACTGGCTGTATGTCCAAGTAGACAGAGTCAGAACTGAACTGAACAAAGGGACACCCAGGAGCAGAGCTGCTTCATTGATGTGAGGGGAAAAACCACCTGTTTGGTTTACACACGAGTCTCCTGTGTTAACTGTGGAATGATGGGACAGGAGAAACTGAGTCTGTTTTTTCCTACAGTCTGAGACTGGCTCTGTTGCTGTGCTTGTTGACCAGATAACCTCCCATGGCAAACCACACCCCTTCAGGCAAGGGGGAAACCTGCCAATGTGGTGGGTGTGGGGAAAATCTCACAAGATAGGCACACTAAGGGCCTGGCCCCCAGTTGCTATGTCTGCCTTTCCATAGGGTGAGGTCAGGCCTGTTGGACCTTAGCCATGAGTCAGCCTATATGTCCTTGGATAAGCTGTCACCACTGCACTTCCCTTCTGTCCAACAAGAAGACTGGAGTGGCAGGTCTCTAGGGCCTGCTGACCCTCACTCTGCATCTCCCACAGCTGCCCTGGCCTGGCCTTCCGGTCAGTGGGCTCCCTACGGCACGCCCACAGCCCTCACCCCAGGCCAAGGAGGACCAGAGGCAGCTTCCCCAGCTGCTGGATGATTTATGGCCTCCTCTGGCAACCTCTCCACAGGCTGGAGGCCCAGCAGAGATTTTCCACTGTTGCAGCCATGCTCAGACATTACAGGAGCCTTGAGCCTGGTCCTGGCTTCCTCTCTCTTAAGCACACAGGCAGGCCAGGGGCCCAGGCTGAACATCTGTGCCTAGGACCCAGCACTCCATCACAGGGGAGGGCCCTGCAGCCAGGCCTGAGAGGCCCGGACTGGAGGGAGCCAGGCCTTCTAGCCAGCGCCTTTCACTCCAGGCCCTGCCTACTTCCGCTTTCCCGCCTGCTCTCCCCATGACAACATCATGAAGGAGCGGCTGGCAAGCCCCAACACTCTGGGGTTTTCTGCCCTGACGCGGCTCCCACGCTCTGCTGTGCACACAGCCTTGGACAAGCTGCTGAGATTGCGTGTGGTACTAGAAGTAAAACGCAAACCTCTGGCCCACACAGATAGCTCTGGGGCCTGGCCCCTCAGGGCCCTGGACAGGATAGGTGGTAAGATGTTCCTGCCCTTTTCAGCTTCAGGCTCTTCCCCACTCATCCCTCCTACGCCCTCTGGCCCCAAATTAGAAGGGTCTTCCCAGTGAGAAAAATGAAAATTGAGCTTTCTGCTTCCAGTCAAGATGAAATAACAGGATCCAGATTCTGTCTCCCACCTGAAGCCATCAAATAGCCAGACAAAACATCTGAAACAACGGTTTTCTCAGGACACCAAACATAAGGCAATAAAGGAATGAAAACCAAGGAGGTGAGCCGCAGACTGTCCCAGTTTACTGCCTGAAGAGCATTTCCAAGCCACGGGCCAGGGAGAGGTGACTAAAGGAGAACCTGGTGGATTCCTGAGCGGAGGAGATGGAGTTGAGAGTCCAGGTCAGGATTTCCATGACGGATTACCAGAGGGGGAACAGCTGAACAGAGGGAGGACTGCAGGGTATTGCAGAGTACTGCAGAATACAGTCAGCACATGCTGCTCTTTCCCCAAGGCCAGGGAAAGAAACAGCTGCAGAGACGAGTGAGAACAGCACCCAGTGCACATGGCCAGTGCCTGTGCCCACCAGCCAAACTTTACAACCTCAAAGGTCACAGAGCATTGGGTAGGCATAGAGACCTCTGAAGGATTTTGCTTCAACAGGGAGGAATAATTAGCCCCAGCCTCTGGTCCCATCTAACAAATCTTAAAAGAAAGATTAAACTTTCCAAGTAAAATAACTATCTGCCAGAGAAAGCTCAAGGATATTTACAAGAAAACAAAAAATATATAACACCTACCAAGATAAAATTTATAAGGCCAGGTGTGGTGGCTCACACCTGTAATCCAAGCACTCTGGGAGGCTGAGGCAGGTGGACTGCCTGAGCTCACAGGTTCGAGACCAGCCTTAGCAAAAATTGAGACCCTATCTCCACTAAAAATAGAAAAAACTAAAGCAAGAGCATAGCTTGAGCCCAAGAGTTGCAGGTTAATGTGAGCTATGATGATGACACAGCACTCTACGTAGGGTAATAGCTTGAGATGCTATCTCAGAAAAGAAAAAAGAAAAGATATTTGTGAACTTCAAGAAACAGTAATAAAAACTATCCAATATTAAAATCAAGAGAAAAATAATTAAATAAGAACATATGAGCTGTGCAACAACTTCAGGCTGCCTAATACACATGTAATTGGGGTCCCCAAAGGAGAAGTGGAACTAAGAATTATTTGAAGATATAAAAGCTAAAAAGTTTCCCAATTTAATAAAAACTACAAACCCAGCCCAGCACCCATAGCCCAGTGGTTACAGTGCCAGCCATGTGCACCAAGGCTGACAGGTTCAAACCCAGCCCCAGCCAGCTAAGCAACAATGACAATTGCAACAACAACAAAAAAAATAGCTGGGCACTGTGGTAGGCACCTGTAGTCCCAGCTACTTGGGAGGCTGAGGCAAGAGAATAGCTTAAGCCCAAGAGTTTGAGGTTGCTGTGAGCTGTCACGCCATAGCACTCTACCCAGGGCAGCAGCTTGAGACGCTATCTCAAAAAAAAAAAAAAATCACAAAAGCAGCCAGGGCAAAGAATATTATCAGAAATAAATAAATTAATTTGATATAATGACAGAGGAGTTCATTCATCTAAAAGACATAATAATCCCAAACATCTATGCACCTAATAACAGAGCTTCAAAATACATAAAGCCAAATTGAAAAAGTCATTTTAAAGTTGAAAATCAATCAGCGCAATTTACCATATTATCCAATCCAAAATCAAGAACAAGAAGAGGGGCCACTCTCACTACCTCATAGGTATCACTGTACTAGAGGTTCCAGCCAGTAAAACAAGGCAAAAAATTAAATAAAACATACTCAGTTTATCAAGAAAGAAGTAAAACTGTCTTCATACACAGATGATATGACCTAATTAGTATATAAAATCTGACAAAAATCTACAAAAAGCACAATATAAGAGAAACATGCAAAAACCAATTATATTTTTAAATACAAGCAAATTGAAATTTATAAATACCTCTTATAACAGCATCAAAAAAATAAAATAGCTCAGGGTAAATCTTTTTAAAAGATGCATAATACTGGGCAGCGCCTGTGGCTCAGTGAGAAGGGCGCCAGCCCCATATGCTAAGGGTGGTGGGTTCAAACTCTGCTCCAGGCAAACTGCAACAAAAAATAGCAGGGCATTGTGGTGGGCACCTGTAGTCCCAGCTACTTGGGAGGCTGAGGCAAGAGAATCGCCTGAGCCCAGGAACTGGAGGTTGCTGTGAGCTGTGTGGCACCACAGCACTCTACTGAGGGCAACAAGGTGAGACTCTGTCTCTTAAAAAAAAAAAAAAAAAGATGCAAAATACCTGAACACTAAAAGCTACAAAACATAGCTGGGAGAAAATAAAGAAGACCTAAATAAATGGAAGGACATTCCTTACATGGGCCAAATGACTCAATATCATTAACATGTCAATTCTCTCCAAATTTATCTGTATTCATCACAATCCCAATCAAAATCTTAAAAGCAGGACTTTTGGAAAAATTGTCAAGATGATTCTAAAATTCATGTGAAAATGCAAAGGACCTGGAGTAGTCAAAGCAACTTTGGGGGGAAGGGGAGAAAGAAAAGCTAAACAGCTAAGGCTTCCTGATTTCAAGATTATTACAAAGCTACAATAACCAAGAAAGGACAGTTTGGTGTCAACAAAGGAAAATAGATCAAAAAATAGAATAGAAAAGTCCAGAACAGGGCCACACATATATGGAAAACAGAATTGTTTGCAAAAGTGCAAAGAGAATAATGTTTTCAATAAATAATGCTGGAACAATTAGATATTCATATTTTGAGGGCTTTTTTTATTTTTTTGGTTGAGACAGAGTCTCACTCTGTTGCCCAGGCTAGAGTGCTATGGCGACATCATAGCTCACAGCAACCTCATACTCCTGAGCTCAAGTGATCCTCCTGCCTCAGCTTCCGAGAGTGCTAGGATTACAGGCATGAGCCACTTCACCCAGCCAATATTCATATTTTTGGGGTTTTTTGTTTGTTTGTTTGTGTTTTTTTTGCAGTTTTTGGCCGGGGCTGGGTTTGAACCCACCACCTCCAGTACATAGGGCTAGTGCCCCACTCCTTGAGCCACAGGTGCTGCCTTCATATTTTTTAAAAAAGAACTTTGACCCATATTTTGCACTATTTACAAATAGTAACATGTTAACAATATGTATCACAAACCCAAATGTAACTAAAACTTTAGTTCTTTAAAAAATTAGGAGAATATATTATCTCAATTTAGGTGAGGATTTCTTAGATATAATTCCACATTGTCTATAAAAGAAAAGTTTGATAAACTAGGAGTTAATCAAGTTTAAATTATTTGCTCTACAGAAGACACTATTAGGAAAATGAAATGATAAGAAGGCTCGGAGCCTATAGCTCAGTGGCTAGGGCTCCAGCCACATACACTGGGACTGGCGGGTTCAAACCCAGCCTGGGCCTGCCAAACAACGACAACTACAAATAAATAAATAAATAAATAAACAAAATAGGCTCAGCACCTGTGGCTCAAGCGGCTAAAGTGCCAGCCACATACACCTGAGCTGGCAGGTTCGAATCTATTCCGGGCCCGCCAAACAACAAAGATGGCTGCAACAAAAAATAGCAGGGCATTGTGGCAGGCACCTG
>NW_003852454.1:6273480-6305779 GCF_000181295.1 Otolemur garnettii | reverse complement strand
AAAAAAAAAAAAAAGACTGGGATAAAATAGTTGCAAAGGAGGTAACTGAGAAAGCACAAAAGCAAAAGATTTGCTCAGAGTCTTTACCAACGAGGACATGCAGATAGCAGTAAAGCACACCAAAATAATCACAATATCATCAGTCATTAAGGAAATGCAAATTAAAACCACAATGAGATATCACTACACACCTGTTTAAAAATGGCTAAAATTCCAAAGACTGATCATTCCAAGTGGTAACAAAGATATGGCGGGAACAGAACTCTTGTACACCACTGGTGGGACTAGAAAATGACACAGTTGCTTTGTGAAATAGTTTTGTGATTTCTTAAAAGGTTAACATACCAACCCTCTGACCCAGACACACCTACCATATGATCCAGGCACTCTATTCCCCAGTGTTTACCCAACAGAAAAAAGAAGCATGCACCCATCCAGTGACTTGTACAGAAATGTTTATAGCAGCCTTATTTGTAATAGCCCTAAACTGGAAACAACCCAAATGTCCATCAAAAGTCATATCCATATGATATCTGTATATCCATATGATAAAACACTAATCAGAGCCAGGGCGCGGTGGGTCACACCTATAATCCCAGCACTCTGGGAGGCTGAGGTGGGTGGATTGCCTAAAATCACAGGTTCAAGTGAGTGCCTGAGCCAGACGGGCATTGTAGAGGGCACCTGTAGTCCCAGGTACTTGGGACAAGCAAGAGAATCGTTTAAGCCCAGGAGTTTGAGGTTGCTATGAGCTATGACAGCACAGCACTCTAACGAGGGTGACAAACTGAGACCCTGTCTCAAAAAAAAAAAAAAAATCACTAATCAGCAATAAAAAGGAATGAACTATTGAATACATCCTATATGGGGGTCTTACTCTGTCACCCAGGCTGGAGTGCAGTGGTGGGATCATAGCTGGCTACCGTCTCAAACTCCAGGCTCAAGCAGACGTTCACCTCAGCTTCCAGAGTAGCTGGGACTACAGGCATGCAACACCACACCTAGGTGGTTCCACTTTTATAAAATTCAGGAAGCAGATCAGTGGTTGCCTGGGGAAGGTGATGGTGGCAGGAGGACAGACTGCAGAGAGACATGAGGAAACTTCTGCGGATGATGTATAAGTCCACCATCCTGATTGTGGTGATAGTTTGCATACATAAGTGAAAAGTTATCAAATTTTATGTTTAAAATAAACCTCCACTGAAGTGCAGTTTTCCTTTCAACTATCAGATTGGCAAAGATCAAAAAGTTTGATCACACTCCCCATTGGTGTGGTTATGGGGAAAATAGGTGCTCTTATTCGTTGCTGTTGGGAGTACAAACTGTGAAAAGTGATTTTGCAATATCTATCCATATCACAAAAACATCCATCCTTATACCCAGAGACTGCATTTCTAGAAATTTCATGTAGTGAAATGACATGAGGTTATTCAATGCAAACTTGTTTATAGTAGCAAATGTTCTTCAACAGGTATCAGATTAAAAAAAAGATGTGACCACGCAGTGGTACTCCTCTCATCCATAAATAATGGGGAAGCTCTGTATGTGCTCACGTAGAAGGGTGAGTGAAAAAGGAAAGTTACAATACAGGTTGCAAAATACACTTCTGCTTATATATGAAAAGGGAGAAAAATGACTACATATTAATGTTTATGCTACTTGCATAAAACTTATTTCTGGAAGGATACACAAAAAGCTAGTATCACTGACTATGGTGAGAATTATTTGGATGGCTGGGCTACAGAAGTAGTAGGGAAACTTTACAATGTATATATAACCTTCATGCTTTCTGAAATCATTAACCATGTAAATATGTTACTATGCAATATGCAATGTTACTATGCAATATGTACTATGTGCAATATGTTACTATGCAATGTAAATAAATATTAAAGATAAGTGTTAAATGAGGTTGATCTATACACAGGAACAGATGCAGAAAGAATGCCAAGATATTGCTAAGTGAGCACAAAGAAAGCAAATTGTGAACTCTATGGCAGTACAACCCAATTGGTGTAAAAACAAATGGTCACACAATAAGATATTATTCTATGTCAGTTGAGAAATGGCAGAAACACACACATCCCCAATATCTCTTCCTGGGGGACCTTCTCACTCCACATGATAACCTTTTAAAATCTGTATCATGTTTACATCAGAAAGAAATTTGATTTATGGGTTGCTCTCCCCTGGGGCAGTTGCATTTTTTAACCACTTGCCCAGAAATATGAATAAGAGCCTTAAACGTGACCTCACCTTTGTTCATGAAATCTACCTCTGGACACTCACCCAAAGAATACAATCAGTTATGGGAAAACACTAATGTGGTACTCAGTGAAAAAAGCAAGTTACAAAACAAAATACGTGATGTGACCCCATGAATGTAAAAGAAATTAGTAAACATGAATAGAGAAAGGTCTAGAAGAACATCCTCAAGGTGCTAGGTGGTTCTCCACAGAGAACACCAAGAATGCAGACCTGATGTGGTGGGTGGCTTTTACTTTTCTTCTTTTTAATTCTTTTTTCATAGTACTTTATAAAGAACCTAGTTTTGTTTTAAAAGGAGAAAGTAGTGCATATTAATAATCTCAGAGTATTTCTGTACAAAGGTGTTTTGGGGAGAATTATTTATGACAGAGAAAAATTAACTTTGATGTCCAAAACAGAGGAAGTATTTTGACACAACCTACAGCAAATGCTTATCAAAAAAATATTAAGTAAAAATTACAGTATACAAAACCATGAACTAGAGAATCCCAAAAGCATAAAGTAATGAGGGAGGAATGAAAGAGGGGGTAAATATACATAGAAAAAAAGACTACAATACAATACAACCAAAAGACAAAACAGAGCAAAAAAATCTAAGCAAACATATCTGCTATTTTAGTATTTGGGCCATCACAGTCCCTAACTTGAGGTGAAGACCAGAGAGAGGCCAATGTTGGGCAAGGGAGCCTGCTAGGGCCATCGCAACTGTCCTATCCAGCAGAGTACCAGCTGAGCAGCCATAGGGACTGGCCCCATGGGAGCCACACAGTCACCAGCCTTGTGATAGGACATGTACCCTCTCTGATCCAAGGGCTAGAGGCCATCATCCTGGCTCAGGAGGGATCTGGCTGAAAGGAAAGGCCTCTCCAGAGGAAGGCAGAGGCGGGAAGCACCTGGTCATCACCCCCAGACCCAGAGCAGCCCCCAGCAGCCCACAGGTGAGATACGGGACCCGGCACCTCTTAGAAACTCTCTCTCCTAAATAATAGATCCCTTTCTGGCCAGGGACAAGGGTACTGAAGTATCCAGGTTCTAGGAAGGGTGGGCTCTACTGCCTGCCTAGATGTCTTTCAGCAGAAACTGAGGCCCCAAAGACAAAGACTATGGTGCACAGTGTCACTACACACCAGATGAGAATGAGGATTTTGCTCGGCAAAAGCCTAAATGAGTCACCTGAATGATGTGGTACCAAATATGTCGTGCCTGTGTGGACTGCCTTTTAATAACAATAACTGAGGGTCACTGCACACTTACTATGTACCAGGTACTCGACTCACACTAACTCTCATCCTCACCACACCCGTCTGAGATGGGCAACACAGTCAGCCCCATCTCACAGATGAGAGAATGGAGGCACAGAGCTGGATTTGCAGTCGGTCTCCAGCACCTGCTCTCAGCCCATTGCTCCACAGAACCTTCCTCCGAGGAGGCTGAAGGTCTCTACATAATGTCTGAGCCAGATGGATGGTGCCCTTCAGGAGGAGCACCAGCCAGGGCACCAAACTGATGCCTGCTGGCTTGTGTGGGACAGTGCAGACTAGCCAGAAAAAGGTGGTGGTGAGCTAGCCTGGGAAAGACCGAGCTCAGGGAAAATGCTCACAGGTGACAAAGGGGGACAAGTAAGCAGCCCTCTTCCTGAAGCGGGAAGTGCAGGAGGCAGGCTGAGACAGGATAGGCCCATACTCCCAAGCAAGCCATGGGGAATACCAGAAGGGCAGTCCAGGGACAGAGTGTCCACTTGGCTCAGACAAAGGCTGAGCCCTGCCCTCCCCCAAGAGGACAAGACAAACCCCTATCCTGGTGGATGTTCTGGTGGATGGGAAACCGACCAGGACAGGGAGAGAGCTGAGATGCTGACATTCTATCTTTGGGACCTTGAGCAACTCCAATCAGACCACAAAGGCTCACTGGCATCTGTAAAATGCAAATGATAGTACAGACGCCTCTGGGTTGTTACCGCAGCACATGGCCTCCAAGGCCCTTTCCATATTGGGATGGTGCAACAAAACTTAAAGATGAGAGCACTTCCCAAGGGGCTGCTACATCAGGGGCTGCAACCTAATTCAAGAAAATCAGTAAAATAACCATCAAGGAGTCTAAAAACCCCAAATACAACCCTTCTCTGATCACTAACAGGGAGACTGTGATCGTAGGCATTGACGGTCAAGCTTACACAAGAGATCTGTTCTGTGAAATAAAGAAAAGGCTCAGGGAGGGACCCAGCTTGCCTGAGGTCTTGTGTGATTTAAAGGCAAAGTCAGGGCTCGGAGCCTATGGCTCAAGTGGCTAAGGCATCAGCCACATACACCTAAGATGGCGGGTTCAAATCCAGCCTGGGCCCACCAAAACAACAATGACGGCTGCAACCAAAAAATAGCCAAGCGCTGTGGCGGGCGCCTGTGGTCCCAGCTATTTGGGAGGCTGAGGCAGGAGACTTGCTTGAGCCCAGGAGTTGGAGGTTGCTGCGAGCTGTGATGCCACAGCACTCTACCCGGGGGACAGCTTAAGGCTCTGTCTCAAAAAAAATAAAAAATAAAGACAAAGTCAGGCTGGAAGCCGGGTTACCTCACCACAATTCTAAGGCCTCATCCGTGAAAAAAAATCCTACCTCTCACCTAAAAGCCCCCCAAGATGGGTATAAAAATACTGTACACAGAGATTGGGGGAGGGGCCAAACAAACAGTAACTCAATCTTAGATTTGTAAAGAATACAACTCTACCTACACTAAAAACTAATCACTAATAATTGCTCTTCCTTTCTCAAATCAAGGAGGTAAATCTGGAGACCACTTGGTTGGCTCACATTTCTTAAAAGACATGTCAAAGAAAACAGAACAAATGCCATTTTCTCCCTTTGAAACATTTCCCCAAATCCATTCACAAACATTTACTAAGCACAAATAAACAGACAATAGTTAGACCGTATTAATGAGCATTATAAGCAAGGTAATGCCCAAGGACAAGCAAGAACCTAGGGACGGGGCAAGAAAGACTCTACAGAGGACGTGATCCTTGGCCTCCTGGATGAGAAGAAAGGTTCACCAGGGGCCATCAGAAAAGGCCTTTAAAATTTCCATAGTCAATAAAGAACAGATAAATAATGGGTAGATGAATGGATAGATGAATAGAGAGTGGGATGGATAGATGGGTGGATGGGTGGATAGATAGGTGGATAGGTGGAGGATGAATGGACAGATGGATGGGTGGATAGGTAGAGGCTCGATGGACGGCTGGGTGTGTGGATGGACAGATGAGGGATGAATGATGGATAGATAGATGTTGGACTGATGATGGATGCATAGATGGATGATAGATAGTGAATAAATGGATGGATGGATGAGGGATGCAAGATGACTACCACCCTTAAATCAGCAGAGGTGTTCCTGAGGATCACAGTGACGAGTGTCTGAGAACCAATCATTTCTTCCTCCTTTCCAGCAGGCATCCCCTCCAATGGCACAAGAGGAGACCCTGGGGAGTGTTATCTTCAGGAAGTAGGTTAAGAACAGGTGGAGAACTGATATCGCTCTTGCCTACAAATAAATGGGCAGGAGGTGGCAAGATGAGAAGAGATATGTGTATATTTGCTGGGAATTTCCTCTTTTCAGGAGTTGTACCCAACCAAAGTGGCAAAATAAGGTAACTTGAAAAACTGAATTAGCCCAAACCATACAGGGGGAGAATAAAAAGACAAAGCTGATGACCACCTTGTTGCACATCAAGATGCCAAATATCCCAGCCTCAGAAAGAACCTGGGACCACAAGTGCGTACACTCACCCTTGGGATCACAAAGCTGTCTGCTGGAGGCATCCCCAGACTGACATGCCCGAAACTAGAGGCTGCGGAAATGGCACACTTTGTCCAGCATTTGCCCCCTGAGCTCCTCTGCTTGGACTCCCCTTGCCCTTCCTTCCCCTACCCCTCCTGCTGGCAAAGTCCTCCCCCTAGGAGCCCCTGTCTTGCCCTCTCTTGGAGAAGCCTCCCACCCGGCTCAGGCACAACTGTCAGGTTAATTAAAGGAACCATTACCAACCCCACCACCACCCCACTCCTGAGCTTTCCATTATTCTTCCCTGGGCATTCCCTGACTCTGGGCTGTCAGGAACACCTTAACACAAAATCCATTGTGAAGTGGAAATTAGTCAGCCTCAGGCCAAGAAAATAGACCTCCGCAGGTTCTCTGAGAGAAGGGTTTGGGGCAATTCCTACTCCTAGCCAACATTACCAGGTAGCTGCCTTTGAGGTCACCTGGCCAATTCAAGACCTTCCTAATGTAGCCTCCCTCTTAAGCATGGGAGATAAAGAGGAAAATGTACATTGGAGAAACCTGCTGGGATGTTGGAGGTTGCCAGCTCTGTAACCAAGCGAGCAAGCTGTACCTATAGCCATGAGCTTAATGAGCGCTGGGCACACAACAGATGTTCTGGTAAGTGCTAGCTGATTGACTGATGGATTGCACAAGAAATTCCTCCTGGTGGCCCCTGCCACACCATTTCAAATTCAAGGCATAGAATAAAAAAGGTTTAAGATTTCCAGCCTGGTGTGAGAGTGAAGAATGAATAAGGTACTCGGCCTGCTTTGACAGCCTCGGTTGAGGTCCCCAGGAAGTGGCAGAGTCCTGTCATGTTAGGAGGGGTCCCTTTGGTGGGCCTTCCTGGTTACCTCCACTTAGGTTTCTCAATAACAGTACTGCTGACTTTTGGGCTGAAAAATTCTTTGTCATGGGCTATCCTGTGCTTTTTAAAATTTATTTCAAAATATTAAGAGCTGGGCATAGTGGCTCACGCCTGTAATCCTAACACTTTGGGAAGCTGAGGCAGGAAGATAGCTTGAGCTCAGGAGTTCAAGACCAGCCTGAACAAGAGCAAGACCATCTCTACTAAACACAGAAAAAACTTAGCCAGGCATAGTAGCGCATGCCTATAGTACCAACTACTTGGGAGGCTGAGACAAGAGGACTGCTTAAGCCCAAGAGTTTGAGGTTGCTCTGAGCTATGATGCCACAGCACATGAGACTCTGTCTAAATAAATAAATAAATAAATAATAAATGTTAAAAAACAGAAAAACTACTGGCAGTGCCTATGACTCAAAGGAGTAGGGCGCCCGCCCCATATGCCAGAGGTGGCAGGTTCAAACGCAGCCTCCGCCAAAAACTGCAAAAAAAAGAGAAAAGAAAAGAAAAAAAACTAGCTGAGCATTGTGACGGGTACCTACAGTCCCAGCTATTTGAGAAGCTAAAGCAAGAGGATCTCTTGAGCCCAGGAGTTTGAGTTTAAGGTTGCTGTAAGCTATGACATCACAGCTCTCTACCCAGGTGATCAAGTGAGACTATCTCAAAAAAATAAAAAAATAAGGCCGGCCACAGTGGCTCATGCCTGTAGTCCCAGCTACTCAGAAGGCTGAGATAAGAGAATTGCTTAAACCAAAGAGTTTGAGGTTGCTGTGAGCTGTGGCGCCATAGCACTCTACCGAGGGCAACATAGTAAGATTCTGTCTCAAAATAAATAAAAAAATACATAATTAAAAAAAAAACTCCAAATATTAAGGGAGTAGGTAAGATTTTATCCCTCACCCCCCTCCCACCCTGCCCTGTGCTTTTAAAAGGATATTAAGCAGCAGCGCTGGCCCACCCAATAGATACCAATAACATCCCCCAGAGCTGTGACAACCAAAAACATATCTAAACATGCCAAATGCCCCCTGGTGACATCATCTTGATGGGCTTATGACAGACCAGGACAGCACTCAGGAGCCAAGCAACCCATAAGAGCAAGTCCTGGTTTGGGGGTGAGCCTACCTGCCTTTGCTCAGGGCTCATCCCCACGCCCAGATGAACATGGAGAATATCCAGTGTCTCTGAGGCTCAGCTTACCTGTCTGCAAAATGAGGCTGTATTCTACATGTTACTTACACACTGCTGAACATGCAGAAGGTACTCAATAATTATTCTACATTGGCCAGGTACAGTAGCTAGCTCACGCCTGTAATCTTAGCACTCTGGGAGGCAAAGGTTGCCTGAGCTCACAGGTTTGAGACCAGCCTGAGCAAGAGCAAGATCCCATCTCTAAAAATTGCCAGGCATTGTAGGTACTTGTAGGCCCAGCTACTCGGGAAGCTGAGGAAAGAGAATTGCTTGAGTCCAAGAGTTTGAGGTTGCTGAGCTATGACGTCACAGCACTCTACCAATGGTGACAAAGTGAGACTCTACCTCAAAATGAATGAATAAATAAATACATACATACATACATAAATAAACCTCAAGTTACCACCTCCCATATCTTCCCCAAAGCTAGGAAGGTACTCCTAAAAGTCCATGAAGGCCTAATGAGGGCTTCAAAAACTGCTGTCCAAACTTTAGCTAAGTTATTCTACTTTGGGGAATCTACGTAAGGAAATGATCAGAATTTCAGGTAAACATTTACATACAAAGATGTCTATCCGAGCTTTATCTATAGTAACAGAAACTGGAAATAATCTCAACTCCTCATGGTATAAGGATGGCAAATAAAATATAATAGTGGCAGACAAAGGAATATTATGTAGCCAATAAAAATCACATTAATAAAAATTATTACCTAAAAACTTTCCACGACATAATGTAAAATAACTCAAGAGTTATAAGACAGTATTATGTAACTTAGATTTTATAAGAAAATAAAGAGCAAAAAAAATATTTCATATAAAAAAGAGACTGGTGAGAAATTTAACCAAATATTCCTCTTTATGAAAATGTCCTCATCATTCTACAAGCTTTCTAGAAAAAAAATCATGTCAAAGTCTTCAGATCTTAAAGGAAAAATAATGTTTTGTTGTTTTCAATGTTTTTATATCAGAAGAGAAGGCTTTGTATGAATCCCCAGTTGGTAAACCAAAGTCTAGACCTCGAATACAAAGCCCCAAGCCCAGCAGAGAAAAGGGTCTTCAAACCTAAATAAATAAAAACCCAAAGAAACAGAATAAACAGAGTAAACAGAGGCAGGGCTCTGCCTGGTGGTGCACTCTGGGAGGCTGAGGTGGAAGGACTGAAGTCAGGAGTTCGAGATCAGCCTAAACAAGAGCAATACCACCCCTACCTCTTCTCTACAAAGAATAGAAAAATTAGCTGGCCACAGGGGTATGCACCTTTAGCTCCAGCTACTTGGGAGGCTGAGGCAGGAGGATGGCTTGAGCCCTGGGGGTATGAGGTTGCGGTAAGCTATGATCATGCCACTGCACTCTACCCAGAGCAACAGAACAAGACTCTGTCTGAAAAATAATAATAATTAAATCCCACAAAGGCATAAACGTATTCATGATCTATGTATATATGACTTAATAAAATAATAATAATGATGACAATAAAGAAAGAATAGGAGGGAGAGACAGATAAGCAGGATCTGGGCCACAGGGGAAACCTGAGGTACCCACAGGGGAGGTAGGATGAGCAGGGAGGAGAGACCCCGGCACCATCGCTCCTGGCTAGGCGGGTGGCCAGGCAGTCAGCTCTGTGAGGCTGTCTATTGCTGCCCACAGCAGGGCACTGGGCCCGGAGCTTGGCTTTGCACTGCTGAAATCATCATAAACCTCACAGCAGGCCTGCCACCACCAGGAGAGGCTCAGGACCCAAAAGCCCAGCCAACTCGAACTTCCAAAGGACCCCTCAGCCTGATGCCACTTCCAGCTTTTCCTGCCTATCCAGTGACCACCCATGCAAGGTTAGCCCCTTGAGGATAGAGTCAAAGCTCCGGCCTCAGCTGCCTAACAGCTCTGGGGCTGAGGGCTACCCCTGCAGGAGGATGGGGCACCCAGGTCCTGCACACCAGAGACCCAGAGGAGATGGAAATGCCACCAGCCTGCATCCCACTTCCCTTCCTAAGGGGCCCCCAGTGCCAGCAAGAGCTGCCAATCTGCTTGACGCATCTGCCCAAGCAGAGGAAGTGTGCAAATGTGGACAGAACAGAATCCTGCGCCTCTCCAGACCAGCCAAATCCTGCAAATGGCCACCATCCGAACCAGCTGCAGAGTGGTTTTCTTCCTTCATGCTCTCTTGAACTCCTTGCCCATGTGCACTTGTGACATTAACAACAGAGTTGCAGAACAGAATGGTACAAGTCACAAAGCCCCCAAAAGCTGCCCCACACAGTCAGCAGAACCATAGTGACAGGAAAAGCTGCCATTCTCAGGACCCTTACTGTGAGCAAGGGCCATACTAGGGCTCCCACACAGAACTCCACGTGATGCTAACACGCACACTAAGGCAGCCATCAGGACCTCTACTCTGGGCTACAGGCTAGGCCAGAGACAGGGTGTGCCTGCCTGATGTTCCAGCTGTCCCTGGCTTGTCAAGTAGGGGACAAGACATTCTCAAAACATGCTGCACCAAGGGCAGCGCCTGTGGCTCAAAGGAGTAGGGTGTTGGCCCCATATGCCAGAGGTGGTGGGTTCAAACCCAGCCCTGGCCAGAAACTGCAAAAAAAAAAAAAATGCTGCACCAAGGCCAGGGAGCAGGGAGCAGATGCTGTGAGCCAGGCAGGGCAGGAGAGAGGGAGGCCCACTCCACTAGCCCATTCTACCCCTGTGCTGTCCTGTCCCCCAGCACGTAGGAAGGTCGAAACCAGATCTGCCACCCCTAGGTCTGTCTACTGGACAGGACTGGGAGATTTGGACACTCCTCCCCTCCTATGCTGGCAGGTCCCCAGGACCTGAAATGCAAGGACAGAAGAGCAGGGATGGCGACAGAGACAGAGGGATGGGGGAAGGGGGACACAGAGAGAGGAGAGACTGAAGAAAGAGTAAGGCAGACAGACCGACTTCACTCTATCCCAGAGGTGACTGAGAGAGTGACAATACCGCCCTGGCCCTACAGAGTCAAGTCCATGCCTGCTAGCTATACCTGAGAAACACTTAAGCAGAGAGGCACTTTCTCAGTCCAAGGGCCAGAGCCTGGATTTCCCATGCCCCTCCTGAGGCTCCACTACCCAAAAGGCTCCCTACTGAGCTTCACACACCAGAGAGGGTTCTGGTCAGTCATACCCACCAGTGACCATGGGCAAGGCAGGGACTCCAGCTTACCATGTATACCTCATGCAGTCCTCACAAGCTCCAACAAAGTGTGACCAAACCTATGGACAGACAGGGAAACTGAGGCCATACCCCCAACAGAGTCAAGGGGCTCAAAGACACATCCCTCCACTCACAGTCAGCATGGTTTTAAGTACCTCCATTTCTGCAGAGGAATGACACAACTCACTTCTGGCGGGGCGCCTAAGCTTTGTATCCAATTTTGTTCCTTTTGCTTGGTCTCCAAGGCTTTTAAGGGAATGACAAGAATGGCAACTAATATTCATTCAGCTCCCAGTTCTGTCCCAGGTACCATGCCACACACTTGTCATGAGCCATATCATCTTCTCATCCCACAACCTTTCAAATGGCTCTCTCCATTTTATAGTTGAGGAAATTAAGGCTCAGAGAGGTTAAGTAACCTGCCTAAGGTCACACAGCTAGTAATGGCAGGGCTGGGGTTCAAATCAGGCCTTTCTTCTGCATGAAGCCTAAACTCACAGGTCCCATACCCTTTTGCCTCCTTTAAAGGAATGTTCCACAGAGTTGACCATGGCCCAAATGCCCACTTGATTTTCTTTTTTTTTTTTCTCTTTTTGTAGAGTCAATCTCACTTTATTGCCCTCAGTAGAGTGCCGTGGCACCACACAGTTCACAGCAACCTCCAACTCCTGGGCTTAGGCAATTCTCTTGCCTCAGCCTCCTGAGTAGCTGGCACTACAGGCACCTGCCACAACACACAGCTATTTTTGTTGTTGTTGTTGCAGTTTGGCCAGGGCCGAGTTTGAACCTGCCACCCTTGGTATATGGAACTGGAGGCCTACCCTGAGCCACCGCCACCCTGCCCACTTGATTTTCCTGCTGATATAGCAACATGGAGGGCAGAGAGCTGTATATGCCTGTGCCAGCCTTGGGCAGGAATATCAAAATCAAAGAGAGGCGAGGGCACAAGGAGCACAGCAAGCAAGGTCCACTCACACTTGTGGATCAGACCATACCATTAATTCTGGGCCCAGAGCCATGAGGGACCCCTGGGGGAGAAACAGAGGCGGTAGCACCAGACTAGTTTACAGGACTCAGAAGACATTCTCTCCTCTTACAAGTGCTGTGCTCCAAACAGAGAGGCTTCCTCAGGATGTAGATTCCAAGAAAACAGAGGGTGGGTGTCTTGGCTCCAGCAAAGGGCCTGAGATCCCACACCCAAGGCCCAGTCTTCTCATGACCCAAGTAGCCAACACTTATGGGTAGAGAGTGTGGAGTCAGTAAGGGGGCAGAGGTGAGTGGGCAGGTCTGGGTCATGGGTAGTCTCCTTGCACTGATCAGTAGAACTGGGCCACCCTCAGGGTAGGCTCCTTCCAGCTCCCAGACCTGATGTGATCACAGCATCAGAGGGTGAGTGGGTGCAACAGTCCACATTGCCTCCTCTCTGGCATCCTCACCCCCCATCTGACAATCTATCTCCTTCCTACCCGTCTTAGAGATCATAACAATATCCACAAGGTAGACCCTTCAACCAAACCTAAGTATTTGACCTCCTTCAACCATTCAACACCACACTGGTCTCACTTTACCACAAAGCAACTAGACAGCCAAAATGATACAGTTTCTTACCTAGGAAAAGAAAGCCTTTCTTACTTCCTTACGTGTTGACTTACTTAATACACCAGGGATGAGGGCAGCAAAAGCAGCTGACCACCAGAGACATCTTAAAATCTTGGCCACTGTCCTGTGAAAAAGAGATCCTACCCTAGAGCCCATTTTTCTGTTTTAGAGCAGAAACAACTATATTCTCAGTCAGTTCTGCCCAACCTCCAGTCCAACAAATGCCCACCAGGCAGCTGAAAGTCCCACAAGCTGAGGGATATCATAGCAAAAAGACACCAATCTCCATCACTCTATCCTAAAAATCCTTGATGAAATGCAGATTCCAAGTCCCACTGTATAGAATCTCTCATTCAGGAGGTCTCATTCTGGAGAACCTCTCTCCAGAATGGAGTCCCTCTCTCCAGAATCTCTCATTCTGGAGAACCTCCTGAAGAACCTGAGAACCTGCATATTTAACAAGCTTCCTGCCTGAGTCCCACCTAAGAGGCCCAGGAACCCCACTTAGAGATGTTCTAGGCTTGATTCTCAGATGTCCCCTCTATTAACTCATTTCCAGTTCTGACCTTATTCTCTTACACTATTTCCCTTTTTCATAAAAGTACATTTTAGGAAAAGAAAAAAAATAATTCATAAAGGAATCTGGTAAAGTTTTACTGATATAATGTATATCAGCATAAATATACATATAAAAATGAATGTACAATCTAACATGTTCCACTGTGTATGTAATTTATTACGTATTACTACTTCTATAGATGACTGCGTCTTAGTTACATTCACACCATATCATTCTGTTCCAACTCTTAATTTGCATACCTGAGAAGTATGGAAGTACCGAGTAGCTGCTGAGTCCAATTTCTTTCCCCACATAAACAAGACAATGCACGAACATCCTCAGCCCTTGATCACCACAGATGTCCCCTCACCTTGATCTCTGCAGGCAGTGAGGGCCAGCCCTAAATATACTGTCACTGCCTGGGCACACACAATGTATCATGACAGCACAACTCACTGCTGTCTGCAGAAACATCTGAGTGATGTGCCTTCAACCTGTCATCAGACCACAGGTGACCTCAATTTTTTTGAGAATTGAAGTCAAAACTCTCCCCTTATCTTCAGAGATCCAAGACATATTTATGTGTCAGCCCTTCCTTCACTGATCCTCAGCATTCAGGAAAGTCTGAAAAAGCTTCCCTTACCCCTACCCTGCCAATGTCCCTATGTCCACCTCCATGCACACTCACTGGGTGTCCACATCCCAGAGATGCCTGAGCACTGGCTGAGTAGGAAAAGAGGCCGCAGGGGATCCCAGGGGCTATTTCCTGAGAGGCGGGTGACTACACTTCTCCCTAGGGAGTGACCAAGACCCCTCTCTTTCTCCAGACTGATCCTGAGAAGGCCACCCAGAGGGCAGAGTGTGCTAGCTCCCAGGGGTTTAAAGCTGAGAGGACCTGAGAGACAGTGTCTACCAAGCTCCTCCTTCCACAGGGAGGCAAAGCAACTTGCACAGGATCACTCTGCTATTGAGTGGCTCAGTGTCATCGTCCCTAAGGATAACCTCACAGGGTTTGGGCTAACCTCTTACAGTGCAGCCATCCATCACTCTTTTGCTCCTCCTCAACTTTTTCCAGAGGAAGATAGCCCCCCAAGTTGATATATAAGAAAATCTTCCTAGTAGTGACCTGTGCGGTCCTCTGGCCCAACTTTCTATATCCCTGTCACCTTTATAAGCAGGTATTTAATGACTGACTCCTAGCCAGCAAAGGACAAAGATGGGGGGCATTAGAGCCCCTTCAACCTCCTCTAACTGGCACAGTTACACGTGTCCTGCAAGAGCACTCCAAATAGGAAGCTTTCCTTAGTTCCCAAAGCAGAGCGAGTTCAGACCCAGAGATATTGTACCTTGATAGTAATGTTGGAACTACGGAAATGCATTTGTGTGTCCTCCCCCTAGACAGAACTAGGTAAATCTTCTGCCCTCTGCTCCTAGGTAGCAGCTTGATGAACTATAGATTCTCAAAGAATCAACAAATTAAGAGCTATTTTCTAGTCATCAAAGTCTGCCTACACTGCGAACACTTGCATGCTAATGTCCCCATCTCAGGTTTAAAAATATGGACTTTTTTTTTTTAACTCCCAACATAATGAATGAGTTTAAATATTAGAAGTTGAAATTATTAAGTAAATCATTTCACCTGCAAAGCTTCTATTTGCATAACATTAAGTCATGATGGCAGCTAAAACAAATTCATCACTTTCTGTATATTAGAAGCTGATTTATGTAGGAATTGAAAAAAATCATGAGCTCAAAATTATGTTGACATGATGTACGTGCTGAATGGAGAAAGATTTTTCTTTCCTTCCTTCCCTTTTTTTTTTTTCTTTAAATTATCCTAACAACTGAATTATGGTGAGAAGGAAAAGGATTTGAGGAGAGAAAGGACTGGTATCTGGGAAAATGAGTGATGCTATGGCCTGGCGTGTGTGGCGGGCTCTCTGCGCCAGTACACACACACTTTCCAGTTATTAATGTCAAGTATGCCAAAGATACGCAGGAAAATCATTACCATTCATCGCCACTAACCGCCATTAAATTTCAATCAATTCAACTTAGCACAAGTGTACTTGAGTGGCCCTTACAGTTCCTTATAAATGTGGCTCAAAAGTCGGCCTGACTTATTGCATTGTCCGCGGCACAAAGAAGCATTGCTAAGCATCTGCTCAAAGGGGCTATCTTGGACTCGGGGATGCTCTTTTAGCATCCTAAGCATTCAAAGATTTTTCTTTTTTCTGAGCGCTAAGAGGTCTCCAATCCCTTCAGGTCAAGACTAATGGAGCGGAGGACCGCCCTTCTTTCCCTGACTTTGGGGTGGGGACAGGGCAGAAGGCGGCCTCCTTGGTTATTGTCTGCAGATGGCTTACAGAAAAAGTTTCAGATGCCACCAAAAGTTTGCTAGCGGGGCTTCTCTCCTTCTTATGGCCCTCGTGAAATGCTCATTCACTCCATGAACTAATAACTAACCGGAACCCACTTCTTGGGGACGTGGGGAGGAGAGCGAGCCAATGGAACGAGGGAGGGACACGGAGCCCCAAGGCACAGGGGAGCGCGCCTTTCGGAACAGGCGTCCATCCCGGCAGGAGTCGCTCCGCGCTCTCGGGGCGCGCTGGTGGGGACCTGACCCACTGGCTTTCTTCCCGACTTGCCACAAGCAAGGTGTCCGGCCTCCCGCCACTTGCCGGCGGTGGCCGGTGCGCGGCCGCGACAATGTGGCCATTGTTCGGGCGCCGCAAAGCAGGCCGGCGGGCAGGTGGGAGGGCCGCGGCCGGCGCGCTCGGGGCAGGGGAAGTTCGCCGCACGGTCGGCGCCGCCCGGACACGCGCCTCTCCCGCTAGCCCCGCGCAGGGCGGGAAACCGACAAGCCAGGGAGAGATGGGAAAGGAGAAAAAAGAGAAGACAAAGAGGAGGAGGGGGCGCTGGAGGGTGAAAGAATAACAGAGAAGAGAAGAGGGAAAAGAGAAACCCAGAGGAGAGGGAGAGAGAGAAGAAAGAAAAAGGGGCAGGGTCGCTGAGCAGACAGACATTTGTACAATAGAAGTGTTGCACGGGCTGCCCAGGAAGCCTCTGCAAAGAGCCAAGAGCTCACCCTGCCTCTCAGAGGGAAAGACTCCAAACCCAGCGAGTCAGCAAAGCGTAATCACACCAGGAGCTTTGCTTAATTACAGGTTTGAAAGCTGGGTCTGGAGGGAGGAGATACTTAACTGTGTCCTGGGGAAGGCCTTAGCACTCTTATGGGCTGTAAGTTTGGAAAATACACATATGCCCCCCACCTCCACCCCGCCCCAAGCCCCCGGAGGAAAGGCAGGTGGGAAGGGCGGCATGTAGGACACAGGCTCACCGCAGCCACAACGGGACAGGAGTCGGGGCTGAGCCGGTGCTGGTCAGCCACCAGGCCACAGGCCCGGGGAGGCCCCGCCTCAGCCTGCAGCAGGGCCACCCCCTCCTCCCGCAGCTCCTTCCAAGGAGGCCTGGGGCCCTGGGGCTGCCCGAAGGGGGAAAATCAATCTCAATCCCCTACTAATGAATAAAAAGTCCCCTTTATTTCACTCCTGTTTTTGGTTCATTAAATTTTCCACAGATTTGCAGAGAAGAAAACATAATCAATAAACCTTGACAAAAGTGAACGTGTGAAAAAGGCCAGAGAATGGAAAAGCGAGATAAAAGTGATATCCGATCACAGATTTCAGAGGCAGATGACGAGCTCAGGGCTGCTGAAGAATCTCAATGGACCATCACCCTTTTGCGGCTTTCCTTCCCTTTGCTGAACTCTTCATTCAAGACAATAGCAAATGCACTAAAACTTTTTTTCTTATGCTAATGATGAAACCCAGCACTCACAGTTAAAACACACTTCCCAGCAACCTGGTTTTTTTTAAACAACACACAAGTGCACACGCATGCTCACACACACACACAAACCTACATTAACTTACTCAATTTAAACTCAAAGCCCAAAAAACAGTTTAAGATGGGCTCTCTGGTCATATCTTAAATGAGTTACTTTCTCCCAAGTGTGTGTTTTTTAAGAAACCAGAAACAGAACACAAAAACGGGATTATTGAAGATTCTTTTGTTGATAAAAGAATCGAAGAAAATAAGATACTAAACACACAGAAAGCATGCTATCATCCATCTACTTTCCCAGGGTTTAAAATATGTTTTTGTGGGTTAAAGATGCTTTTGTCACCTTCAAAACCTAAAAGCTGTTAATCATTTGTTTTCTAAAATCTTTGATATTCCACAGCAAAGACTCATTAATTGGGGGGAAAATTATTAATATTAAATGTGGTGTTCCATGTTTATTTGAAAAAATAAACAAAAGTGTCAAAAGCATCGCTCTTTACCAAAGGACACTATGAAACATCAGTGTCTAATGATCCTTTCCCAAATCTTCTTTTAAACAAGTCTGAGGGAGCAGTCACAGAGCTGAGTTCTTAGAAGTGCAGGAGCTTCTTCCACCGAAACTGCTGTTCATTCTGGTTGTTGGTACAACCACCTATTTTGCCTTTCTGAATTTTCTGGAATCTGAGAATACTATTTCTCTCTTTGGCATTCTTCACATGTTTCACTTGTCCCTGCCTCATGACACTTACTGAAAAGAAGAAAGGGGGTAACTGCTCCCCAGGGTTCCTTTTCAAAGGGCCCTACCCCATTGGGAACAGCTGCAGCTGTCTGCAGGAAGGTCCACCTGGCCTGCCTGCCCCTCGTGCCCTAGGAATGGGGCTCTGGCACAGGTAGTAAGTACCTCTTCTCTCCCCAGCCTTAAAGAGGCAAGGCTGGTTTGCTCCACCTCCCTCAAGCGTCATGCAGATAAAAGGTAGAAAGAAGCTGGGCTAAACACACTTTCCCCGGGAAAGGCCAGCTGCCCTACCCGTGGAGTACATAAGGATGTATGTAGGACTCCAGTTTTGAGCTTTAACAAGCCAGCTGGGTGTGAGGGAGTCATGCAAGCTTCAAAGTGCACATGACAACCTCCTGGTCTCATTTAAAGGGAATTGCTGGCATCTGTGGAGTGATGTTTTCCCCTGGGGTGGGCAAGGGAGGCCCTGATGGAAGAAGGGTGTTTATTAGGCAAATATCCAATTTTGTCTGCCTGCCTCTGCTGAATCCCCTAGTTTGCTAATCCAGCCCTAGGGGCTGCACTGTGTACAGGGCACTTGTGCGAGTACAAAAAGCGTGAAGTATTTGTGTATTTTTCAGTCTGCAATGCAAACAAGTGAGCTACAGTACCAGTCCCCAAGACCCCCAAGCCAGGCAATGGGCCCCAAATCAGCAACCTGAGGCCCTCTCTTCCCACCAGGCAACTCAAAAGACTGCTACTCTCTTCACTGCTCTCCCTACAAGTGGACTTCAGCATCCCCAAGAACATGGAGTAGCACTGCATTATAAAGCTACCTGGCCACAAGGGCCTTGGGGTTTACTCCACATCCACTTCAAGGCCGCTGAGTTGAGATTCCCTCCAAGGCCTCAGCTTGGAGCAGTGTGGGTTTAGGAACAGCCTGGAAGTCTCTGCTGAAGGAATGTGAACCTTGTGTAAATTCCCATCAAATCAATTCACACGGAGTATAAAAACATCTCTTAACAGTCCACCTTGGTCCACTATGAGCCAGCCTGGGCTTGGGAGGGGTATTCTCCCTCTCATTGTCATTCTTACCAACTGACTTTGCAGACTGCCCTAACCATAGTCTCACCCTCAGATGCCAGCCCAAGTGAAGGCCTGTTCACCTGAGGGCTATCTCCTGGGCAGGAAGGCTCTTCCAAATGCAGGTTCTTTCCTGCATTAGTTGAAAACTCGCTAGAATCATGCAATAACCTCATGAAATTGGCATATTTCTCAAGGCAGGAGAGAAATACAAAACCACCCTAAATCTTACAAAACATAATTAACTTTAAAACTCATCAGACAAGGGACAACTTTCCATTCGGCTGGGTTTGAGTGGAATTTGAATCCCAAAAAGAACCTCTACACAATTTCCTGTAACCCTCAGGAGAGAAGCAGCAAATCTAGAAAAAAAAAAAGAAAGCAAGATAGATGAAGAAAGAGGCCAGGAAGAGTGGTCATAAGGAAGGGAGGGAGGCCCCTGGTAGGGCACATCCATAGGATCTAGATTTTACACTCTAGAATTACTGCCCCAGGACAGACCAGAAGCTGCAAAAAGCATAAATAAAGAGTCTCAAAATTCAAACCAGCCAGGCATGGCCAGGGTGCTCGCCCCTCCCTCCAGGAGACCAGTCCAGGTAGCCACACAGTGAATCTTCTCCCGGCTGAGCAACTGCAAAGCCGCTCCCAGAACCAGGGAGGGCCTGCCCCCCAGCCCGAGGAAGCCCAGCGAAGGGAAGTCCCAGCCTAGGTAAGGAAATGGAAGGGGAGGGGCTCCTAGGTGAGGTGGCTAGAACAAACAGACCTCATCTGGGAGACTTGTGACTAGCCCGCCTATTTCGCTGCTTTCCCCCCGCCCCTCGCTGTATATTTTGGATTTCACAGTTTATTTACTTTACTTTTTGGCACCGAGCCCCCTGAGCATGCCAATACAATATTTGTTTAAACACTATTTTATGCCGCTTGCGAGCGAAGCGTTTACTTTCAAATTCTCCTACATCCCCCAGAGCCTCGTCTGCAAACAGCCTATGAGCGTTTTACAACCGCTCCCTTTATCTGAAGCTGTCGGGATTAAACCTTCACACGACCGGCAAGGGCGGTGGAGCAGGGACCCGGGATACAGCCACCGCCACCGAGCTGCAAAGCCGGAGCCAGAGGTCGCGCACCGAGCTAGATGACCCGGCAGGGCTACAGAGGGGCGCATAAAAGACCCCCAGGACGCGGGACGAGGCTCTAGGGAGAGGTCTACTTTTGTAGCTGGGATCAACTCTGAGAGCCACAAAACAATTACACAAAAGAGAGGACAGTAGGGGAGAGGCAGGGGATGGGGGGGGGGCCCTAAGGCCTGCGAGCGCCTCGGCGGCCAGTCACCCAGGGTGAGGAGCGCGGGCTCCATCCCTAGCTCCCGGAGCAGTAAAAAGTCGGGTTTCCTAGGAAATGACAGCAATTACCACCGCGCAGAAAAGGCGCCGAGTTGGGTGGACTTCCAGCTCCCCGGCACGGAGGGCGCGCTCACACTCACGCAGGCACACGCTCCCTGCCTCCTCCCCGCCTCCACCCGCCCCGGCTCCGGTCCCGAGAAAACGCTCCCCTCTCTAAACCCTTAATAGGATTGGCGCCCAACTCTCTCCGCGCCTCTCCCCATCCATCACACACAGATCAAGTTGCAGTAGTGGATTTTTCAAATTCCTCAGCAAATATACTTGTTGAGAGATTGTCCTGGGGGTGGGGGGTGGTGGAGAAACGAAGAGTCGGGGGCGGAGATGGGGGAATGAGGGGTGGGGGGAGCGGAGAACCGGGCAAAGGATTTCGTGCGGATCCCTTCGGGAAGTGAAACGGATCTCAGGGCCGAGGGCAGGAGAGGAGGAGGAGGAGGAGAGAGGCAAAGAGAGGCCAAGGAGGAGAACCCTGCAGAGGGGGAGGGGGCGGCAGGGCCGGGCGAGGGGAGGAAGGAGCAAGGAAGAAAGAAAGCTGGACTCCGGGACGCGAAGCGCGAAGTCGAGTTAGAAGTCCACAAGTGGCTGCAGCCCCTCCGCACTCAGCACACTCCCGCAGACACGCTCCCACCGCCCACCTAAGGGAGCTTTGACGCATTTCAGCCTCCGATCTCAGCCTCCATCCCCCACAAAAATAGCCCCAGGCTCGGGCGCGATGACTAGGGGACAGAGACCGGTTTAGTCGTGCACCCTGAGAAGCGGGCACTTTCCTGCAGGTAGGGAGTGGGTGCAAACTCGACCCTCGGCCGCGAATTCTCCTAATTTCCCCGCCCTGCTTGTGCAGAGCCCGAAGTGGGGACGCCCCACCAGCCTCCGATTCCACTAAGCCCAGTGCCCCGATTGCCCCGCCAAGGCGCCAGTACCCGGCCGAGGGACCCCTGAGACCGCGCAGCATCCCAGTCGGCCCGGGCTCGGCGGAGGTAAGAGGCGCTCCGCAACGAAAAGCAAGCAAAAGAAGGCCAATGCAACTTTACCAAGGGAGACAAAAGTTTGCCTCTAGCACGCAGGTGGCCTCCTTGGCGCCGGGCGGTGGTTGCGGGCCCCCATCCCAACTTGGCTGGCGCGGCGACCCGCCGCGGGCTGCCGTGTGCCGGGGTTCAGGCCTGCCGGGGCGGGGCGGGCCAGTCAGGGGAGGGAACCGAGAAGCGGGAGGGGGCCGGGCAGCCCCTACCTCCGGCGAGCAGGCGGCTCCCGGAGGCTCCGGCGGCCCGCGCTCCTTCCTCTGGCTTCTCCCGTTCCTTCTCGCCTTGCTTTGCGTCCGCAGTCGCCGCCGTCGTCGCCTCCCGCTGCTGCTCCAAGTCTCATTGATGGGAGTTTGAAAAAAAGTCTGGGGAGCGGTGCTGCCTCGGCTGGCGAGCGCCGGCACTCCCGCAATCCATCAGCGCCGCCCGGACGGCGCAGCGCCCCCGCGCGCACGGCGCTAGCACACCCCGGCGTCGCGCACCCGGGCTGGGGATGTGGGGGGAACCCGGGCTCCACCCGGAGGGGAGGGCATGAGGCGGGCAGAGATTTTACCCCCAGCGCCTAGGAGAGAAAGCACACCTCTAAAGAAAGTTCGAGAAAGGAACGAAAGAACGTGCCAGTCCCTAACACTTTTTTTAAAGCGTCGGAGTGGGGGGTGGGGGTGTCGCTAACTCAAGTCAGATGAGCTATGGAGCTGAGGCGCGGGGACGGCTCTGTTTCTAATCTCTGAATCCCCTCTCCTTCCCCACCTCCCTCTTCCCTCCGCCGGGAGATGCCCGAGTCGCGGTTCCCTGGGCTGCCGCTTCTCCGGGCGCCGAGGCGGAAGCCGGGGGACTCGAAGGAAGGGAGGCGGAGGCAGGGTCTACACGGACCCTGTTCTCGCTGGCAGCGGGCGCAGGTGCCGGGGGTCCTGCCTGCGCCCCCCGCCGTGGCTCGCACACGTCGCGGTCTGAGCGCATACTGGCGAGAAATGAAGCAGCCTTCTGGGTTTGGTGCGTGTGTGTTGTAGGGAGAGTTTTTGTTTTGTTTTGTTTTTTCAGACTCCTCTCGAGCCGCTGCAGCCAGATGGAAGTAATCAGGACCCAACAACAACAGAGGAAGGAGGAAGAAAAAACCTCACTGAATTTTCGGGCCAAAGTGTATACGGGGCTGCGTGTGAAAGAACTTGCTTAAGCAAACTGAGTGAGGAGCCCTGGGCTCTCAAGGCACGCCACAGCCAGAACCGGGCCACTTGGAGGAGCACTGGAGGCAGCTAGCTGAGGTGTTCTCTCCCCCAAACACACCCCGGGGGGCTTCACCCTAGGAGTGGCTCAAGGAGGAATTTGGCTTTTTTTCTTCCTAACATTTGTAGAACCCTTTACCACGTGCATGTTATATTTCCTTTGTATTATTTAACCTTCGCTTCTCAGGGACGTTCTCATCTCCCTTTTTTACGGGTGGGAAGACTGAGGCTTAAAGAATTAAGCTGTCCAAGCTCAGAGCACAGTGCGTTGTACCATGAGTTCAATTAAATTTTGCCCAGTTGCGGCTGCTGGGAGCCTCTGCCTTCAGCCCCTCTTCCTACAGTTGTACTATCTGGAATGCAAGGGAACCAAAGCCTCTACACCCAACTCTACCCTCCCTGAGGCGGTGTAACCTCTACAGGCCCATTTACTGATGTAATCCCTTTTTGTCAGGCAGATTGCTCCATATACCTTTGCCCTCTCCTAACTTTTTTTTTTTTTTCACTTTTAACCAAAGGAAATGCATTATGGCCCCATTCCTTATTAAGCTCCTTCCTTCCCTTCTGACATTCATTTATATAAGAGAAGCCACAATTTCTTTTTGACCTAGAAAAAAAATGAAGAAAAATATTGGAATCATTTGATGCTGATTTTGTTTTCAGGGAACTAAACTGGCAGAATTTTTAAAAAGTGAAACTTGCAGAAGCCAGTGTATTGAAAGAGCAGAAATTTGAAAGGGACTTTTTCTTTAAATATGATCAGATTCACTATTCCTCTGTACTATTTGTTTAAATTCCTGCTGAGCTTTCAGAACGCAGACTCTAAGGAGACAGAAAAAGTAAACTCTCCCTCCCCTCCTTGGCCATATTTTAATGACCCTGTTCATATCTACCCCATGAAATATGGCAAATCATTTCTTGTTGCTGGAATATTAGTAGCGTCTGCTGATTACTTCATTACGAGCTCGTCTCTTGGTTTCCTTGTGTTATAAAGTTTGTGAAGAAGTTTAAACAAATCAACATTTTGGGGTATTTCCTTTTTCCTCTGTTTTTCTTCTCAGACTACCTCAACTCCTCCTGGAATCCAGGCACTCACATAACCTTTCCCGGCTTATTTTGGCAAGA
Source organism: Otolemur garnettii (assembly GCF_000181295.1). NCBI lineage: Eukaryota > Metazoa > Chordata > Mammalia > Primates > Galagidae > Otolemur > Otolemur garnettii. The sequence goes on along the minus strand of NW_003852454.1, from coordinate 6,281,901 downwards.
AGGTGGCTGTCGAGAAGAAGACAGAATGTTTTCAGTTTGAGCAGAGTTCTGTAGACACCATGCTTTAATCTCTAGATGGTCAGAAGTCTGGCCACTGGAAAAAAAGCAGCGGAAGGGTTGGAGTGGAGGCAAACTGATGTGGCTGAGAAAGATTTTGGCTGAGCGTTAGGACACCATGTCCTAGTTTCAGATCTGGTACTAATTGTATGACTTTGGACAAGTCCTGGTCATTCAACGAGTACTTTTTTGTGTGCCAGGCATCATGCTGAGTGGCTTGACACCATCATGAGCAACACCAACAAGATCCCTCTCTTTGAGAAGCTTAGTTTCATTCATAACCACAAACAAACATATAATCACAAACTGGGTAAAGAAAGAAATCCAAGGTGCTCTGAGAGTCTCTGATTGGAGACAGGACTGAGCATGGGAGGGGAGTTTGTGGGGCCAGGTGGGGTGCCTAGAAGGCTTTCCGGGGGAAAGGAGGTTGCACTGACAGGAAGAAAAAATGAAGGAAGCTAGGGGACTAGGAGAGGGGAGAGGAGGAGGAGGCAGCTGTGGTCTGGTTTTTCCTTCTCTCTCAAAAATGGGCCTGATGGACTAGAAGATCCAGGCTCAAAGAGAAACAGCTTGTCCATTCATGGTGTTCTAGTTAGCAGGGTTATAGAACAAATCACCCCCAAACTCAAAAGGATAAAACAATCATTTACTAGGCTTACAGCTTCTGTGGGTGAGAATTTTAGAAGAGGCTTTAACACACTGCCACACTAGGAGAAAAAAAGTTTTCCTTGAGGTCCACATAGCTCCCAAAGTACCCAAGGTAAAGAGACGTATGAGTTATATATACTTCACAAGGCCCCAGGCTCAAAACTAGCATGCATTAAATACAGCCCACATGTCAGTGAATGTGTTAACAAAGACAATTCCAGCCTCAGCTGGAAGACTTGGAAGCTGAGGCTGGAGTTATCTTGTAGACTCACTCCCTCCTGGCCTGGTGGTCCATGATGACTATTGGCTGGGGTAAGGGTCTCACTTCCTTTCCATCCATGGCCACTTGTCCATGTGGTCTCTCTACTTAGGCTAGTTTGGGGTCACTCTTAGCATGGTAACAACTGATACCAAAGTTGAGCTTAACAAGAGCTAGCCAGGCAGAAGTTCTTAGGCCTTTTGTGAAACCTTGAAAGCCACACTCCTGTCACTTAAACTACCTTCTAACAAAGATCTGGCTAAATCAAGGGGAGGGAAAATAGACTGCCCCTCTTGACGGGGAGTGGTAAGATTCTAAAAGGCATATGGGAGCAGAAATGTTACTTTGACTACTTTGGAAAATAGAGCCACACAAAGCTTCCTAGAGACACAGAGAAGACAAGAAAACAGGCTCTGAGATAAGTGTCTTGTTTCATGTGTTGGCCACAAAGCCTGTGTCTTGATTCTTCAAGCCACTATAACAAAATACCTGAGACGTGATAATTTATAACCAAAGACATGTATTGCTCATAGTTCTGGAGTCTGGGAAGCAGCACCTTTTATAAGGGTGCTCATCCCTTTCATGATAGCTCCTAATCATCTCTTAGAGGCCTCGCCTCTCAATATTATTGCATCAGAGATTGTTTCAACATATGAATTTTGTGGGGACACAAACATTCAGACCATTGCAGTCTGATAACAAGCACGTAGGAGCACTAGAAAGAATCAAGAGGCCCAATCCCTATCCTCCAGGCATCTGCATTCTCATCAAGAGACCCACAAACTTGGCCATAATTGAAGGACACAGAATGGTGGGCTAGGTGACCAGTTCCCACCTGAACAAAGTAGGCTAAAATGCCAGTCAGTGGCCATACAACTAGTAGGGACCACAACAAAGTGGATTGACCTGCTGTTCTTTAAGGACTCCTGAGGTGGCTCTCAGCCTACCCCCAAGCCCACCTCCCCATGACTTTGGATTATGTCTGCAAATAGCTCTGGGATGGGTAACATCACACTTTCTAGGTCCATACCCCTTACTACTGTGTGAAATAATAAATATAAATTTTGTGAAAATGTATTTCACTATAAGTTTTGTGAAATCTAAATGCAAGTCATGTATTTCTGATGAGGACTGTAATCCTAGCTGTTTGGGAGGCTGAGGTGGGTGGATCACCTGGGCTCAGGAGTTTGAGACCAGCCCAAGCAAGAGTAAGACTTTATCTCTACTTAAAAAAAAAAATAGGAAAAAAATAATTAGCTGAGCATTGTGGCAGGCACCTGTAGTCCCAGCTACTTGGGAGGCTGAGGCAAGAGGATTACTGGAACCCTGGAGTTTGAGGTTGCTGTGAGCTATGATGATATCATAGCACTCTAAGAGTTGAGAAACTCTGTCTCAAAAAAAAGTACTTCTGATGAAAATTTAACATCTGAATTAAGAATAAAATACACACTGGATTTTGAAGACTAAATGCTGGGGGGAAAAAGAAAAAGAGGCATAGTCTCAAGCTGTTGCCCTGGGTAGAGCGCTGTGACATCACTGCTCACAGCAACCTCCAACTCTTGAGATCAAGTGGGCCTCTTGCCTCATTTTTTTCTGGGTTTTTTTTTTTTTTTTTTGGTAGAGACGAGGGTCTCAACTTTGGCTCAGACTGGTCTCAAACTCATGAGCTCAAGCAATCCCCCTGCTTTGGCCTCCCAGATTGCTAGGATTAAAGGCAAGAGCCACTGCACCCTACCTGCAGTGATTTTTTTTCATGTTCACTACATGTTGAAGTGATATTTTAGAAATATTAGGTTAAATAAAATATATAATTGAAAATAATTTTAGCGACTTGGCACCTGTGGCTCAAGCGGCTAAGGCGCCAGCCACATACACCTAAGGTGGCCGATTCGAATCCAGCCCAGGCCCACCAAACAACAAGGACAGCTGCAACCAAAAATAGCCGGGTGTTGTGGTGGGCGCCTGTGGTCCCAGCTACTTGGGAGGCTGAGGCAAGAGGATTACTGGAACCCTGGAGTTTGAGGTTGCTGTGAGCTATGATGATATCATAGCACTCTAAGAGTTGAGAAACTCTGTCTCAAAAAAAAGTACTTCTGATGAAAATTTAACATCTGAATTAAGAATAAAATACACACTGGATTTTGAAGACTAAATGCTGGGGGGAAAAAGAAAAAGAGGCATAGTCTCAAGCTGTTGCCCTGGGTAGAGCGCTGTGACATCACTGCTCACAGCAACCTCCAACTCCTGGGCTCAAGTGATTCTCCTGCCTCAGCCTCCCAAGTAACTGAGATTACAGGTGCCCGCCACAATGCCCGGCTATTTTTTGGTTGCAGCTGTCATTGTAATTTGGCAGGTCCGGGCCAGATTTGAACCTGCCAGCTCAGGTGTATGTGGCTGGTGCCTTAGCCGGTTGAGCCACAGGTGCTGAGACAATTTTAGCTATTTCTTTTTCTTTCTTTTTTTTTTTAGACAGAGTCTCACTATGTCACCTTGGGTACAGTGCCATGGTGTCACAACTCACAGCAACCTCAAACTCTTGGGCTTGAGCAATTCTCTTGCCTCAGCCTCCCAAGTAGCTGAGACCACAGGCACCTGCCACAATGCCCGGCTATTTTTTTTTTGCAGTGGTCATTGTTGTTTAGCTATCCTGGGCTGAGTTCGAACCCACCAGTCTCAGTGTATGTGGCCAGCACCATAGCCACTGTGCTATGGGTACCAAGCCTTCTTTTTCATTTTTTAAATATAACAGCTAGAAAATTTTAAATTACATATGCAGCTGACATTATATTCCTATTGCATGATGTTGCCTTAGAAGATGTTATCATTATTTTGATAAATGAAAAATAAAGAAAAAAATCAAATATTTTTGCCTCATATTGTACCCTTGCATAAATAAAACTCCGATCACATTGTACACCAGCATAAATTCAAACTGTAGCCAGTACTTACAAGTAAAAAAATTAAGCTCTGCAAGTACTAGAAGAAAAGTGTTACTTCCACATGAGTAAATTCTGCTGTAGCCTAGGAATAGGAAAAGCTTTCTTAGCTATGATTCAAAATCTAGAAACAAAAAGATACAAGTTTGCATTTGATTACAGTTTTTATTTATTTATAAAAAAAAACATAGAGTCTCACTATGTCACCCTCAGTAGAGAGCCATGGCATCACAGCTTATAGCAACCTCAAACTCTTGGGCGTAAGTGATTCTCTTGCCTCAGCCTCCCAAGTAGCTGGGGCTACAGGCACCCACCACACACCTGGCTATTTTTTGGTGGCAGTTGTTATTGCTGTTTGGCAGGCCTGGGCCGGGTTCAAACCCGCCAGCCCCTGTGCATGTGGCCAGGGCCCTCACTGCAGAGCTGCAGGCGCCCAGCCCCTGGATTACTTTTTTTTTTTTTTTTTTTTGAGACAGAGTCTCACTTTATCGCCCTCAGTAGAGTGCCGTGGTGTCACACAGCTCACAGCAACCTCCAACTCCTGGGCTTAGGCAATTCTCTTGCCTCAGCCTCCTGAGTAGCTGGGACAACAGACACCCACCAGGCTATTTTTTTTGTTGTAGTTTGGCCAGGGCCAGGTTTGAACCCACCACCCTTGGTATATGGGGCCAGTGCCCTACTCACTGAGCCACAGGCACCACCCTAGATTACATTTTTTAAAAGAAACTTTAAATATCTTCTTGGGAAATACTTACAAAGTAAAAAGTCAAATGACAAACTAACAAAAACTATGTGTAAATTATTATAAAGAAAATGTACTATCCCTTAGGTATAAAAAAATTTCTAAAATTACAGAAAAGTCTAACAACTTTATAACAAATGTTGGTTGAGAGAAAAAGACCTGCAAACGGCTCTTTTATATAAATTAGAGAGCCAGAGTAAGAGAGAGAACACTCAAAGTCACTCATAAGAGGAATGCAAAATAAAACTAGACCAAGATACCATTTCTCACCTCTCAGACCGACAAAAACCAAAAGTTTGACATTGCCAATGGTGAGAAGGGAAGAAGGAAATCTCCTACATTACTGGTGTACATGCAAAAAGCAATCCTTTTTCCATTCTTGGGATACTTTACTAAGAAGAATATGTTCTCGATACTACTATGAAATCAATATATAACCACCTACACAATCATACGATTGGCAAAACATAACTATAGTCCATAAAGTAGAAGGGAAGAGGAGAGAGAGGGGCAGGGAGAGGGGATATGGGAGAAGGGAGGTATTTGGGGGGACCTCACCTAATGTGCATGATGTAATGGTACATTTCAAAACTATCAAGAAATGAGTGTAATTGTGATGGATGTGTTACTTGGTTCAATGTAAACATTTCACATTGTATATCAAAGCAGTACCTTGAACCCCATAAATGCATCAAGGTACAAAGTTATGATTTAATACAAAATAATTAATTATTTTTTAAAAAAGACAACTCTGATTAGTATAGGAACATTATCTGATAAAACTTAGCACATAGCAATTGAAAAAACTCTTAATAAACTGGAAATAGAACAACAACAACAACAAAAAAAGCAATCCTAAACCGGGCATGGTAGCTCACACCTGTGAGGCTGAGGAGGCCGAGGTGGACGGATTGCTTGAGCTCAAGAGTTCAGAAACCAGTTTGAGCATGAGTGAGACTCCATCTCTACCAAAAATAGAAAAAACTGGCTCAGCGCCTGTGGCTCAAGGGGCTAAGGCGCCAGCCACATACACATGAGGTGGCGGGTTCGAATCCAGCCTGGGCCCGCCAAACAATAATGACGGCTGTAACCAAAAAATAGCCAGGCTTTGTGGCAGGTGCCTCTGGTCCCCGCTACTTGGGAGGCTGAGGCAGGAGAATTTCTTGAGCCCAGGAGTTGGAGGTTGCTGTGAGCTGCGATGCCACAAAACTCTACCCAGGGGGACAGCTTGAGGCTCTGTCTCAAAAAAAAGAAAAACTAGAAAAAACTAGCTAGGTGTTATGGGTGAGGCGCCTGTAGTCCCAGCTACTTGGGAGGCTGAGGCAAGACTATCGTTTGAGCTCAAGAGTTTGAGGTTGCTGTGAAGTATGAGGCCCTCTAGGCACTCTAGGCACTCTACCCAGGCAACAGAGTGAAACTCTATCTCAAAAAAAAAAAAAAAAAAGTACAATATTTATGGAGGGAAATTTGGAAAATCCAACAAAACTGCATAGGCTTTTACTGTGACATGCCCCACTTTACTTACATGTAATGATCTCAATACAAAAAAGCAGATGAAGGAGACTTATCAATACCAGCCCGATTCATAAAATAAAAGAACTAGAAACAACGGAAGTATTTTTGTGTGAAGACAGAGTGAATGGACGATCCCACACCTTCCCACTTGAGTGTTATGCAGCTGTGAAAAGAAGTGAGGAAACATTTTTATATGTGTTGTTCAATGAAAGATGCAAAGTGGCGTAAAGTAAATATTGATTTCTGCTGTATATCTTAAAATGAAGCACACACAACATTTGTTTATCTTTTGGAGTAGATAAATGGTAAAATGTTTTAAAAATTTTGTATGGGGTAGTGAGGGAATAAGATGGAAGGGGCAAGGATGGAAGGTAGTTTTTTTCACTTTTTTTTTTTTTCTTTTTTTGAGACAGAGTCTCACTATGCTGCCCTCAGGAGAGTGCCGTAGCATCACAGCTCACAGCAACTCAAACTCTTGGGCTTAAGCGATTCTCTTGCCTCAGCCTCCCAAGTAGCTGGGACTACAAGGGCCTGCCCCAACGTCCAGCTACTTTTTGTTGTTGTTATAGTTGTCATTGTTTAGCTGGCCCAGGCTGGGTTCGAACCCTCTAGCTCCGGTGTATGTGGCCAGCACCCTACCCACTGAGTATGGGCACCGCTGGAAGCTAGATTCTTTGCATATATCCGGAATATTTAGACTTAACTTTGAATCCATGGAAATATTTAACATTATTATAATAATACTAAAATTTTATTTTAAATGTTATAAAAGTAGTATTATTACTTTTTTAAATGCACATCCCCAAAATTGAAAGTAAAATGAAACAAATGAACATAAACATGGGCCCCTTTGGCTCAGTGCCTATAGCTCAAGTGGCTAAGGCGCCAGCCACGTACACCAGAGCTGGCAGGTTCAAATCCAGCCAGGGCCTGCCAAACAACAGTGACAACTACAACCAAAAAATGACCAGGTGTTGTGGCAGGCAACTGTAGTCCCAGCTACTTGGGAGGCTGAGGCAAGAGAATCGCCTAAGCCCAGGAGTTGGAGGTTGCTGTGAGCTGTGGTGCCACAGCACTCTACCCAGAGAGAGAGAGACTCTGTCTCAAAAAAAAAAAAAAAATGCATCCACTTAGTAGACACTAAGAGACATAGTTTTCCATATGACTTTAAAAGGTAACAATCTAACTTCGTACCTGAGGCAGTACATGCCTTTAGGGCAAAAATGACTGAGGGGGAAGAAGCCTCACTGTTTTCAGGAATTACTCTGAGTAGAGTTCTGTTACTGCTCTCAGCTACTGAATGTATACTATAAAATAATACAAATGAGTAGCTATGTTGCTATCATGGAGAACTGGGATGGGAAGAGAAGACACAGCTGTAAAATTAAGAAGGTTAAGTAAAATTTACAGTTCTAAATTTGAGTTGGAAACATCATTATGAACTTATGAGTATTTTATCTTTTTTTCTAAAATTCATATTTTCCAGCCAGGCGCAGTGGCTCACGCCTGTAATCCTAGCACTCTGGGAGGCCAGCACGAATGGATTGCTTGAGCTCATGAGTTTGAGACCAGCCTGAGCAAAAGTGAGACCCTGTCTCTACTAAAAATAGGAAAACTGATGCAAGAGGATGGCTTGAGCCTGAGTTGGAGGTTGCTATGAGCTATGACGCCACAGTACTCTACCCAGGGCAACAGCTTGAGACTCTGTCTCAAAAAAAAAAAAAAAATCATATTTTCCTGACTCTGTCCACTGAAAAGTCCTAAAAACAATGACAAACCCAATAGCAATGAGCACCCTGAAGACCTACAAATTTGTGTCAAAGTATCATTTCCCACTATAAGGAATCAGAGTTCCTCCTCCTTCCCTTCCTTAGGGAAATGGTCAACTTCAGGTCTTAGGGAAAAATATATCTAACAGGAATCTGTTATGGATTAAATGTCTGTGTCCTCCCCAAATTTATATGTTGGAGCCCTAACCCCTAACGTGATGGCATTTGGCTCAGTGCCTGTAGCTCAGAGGCTAGTGTGCCAGCTACATACACAGGAGCTGACAGGTTCAAGTCCAGCCCAGGCCCGCCAAACAACAATGACAACTACAAAATAGCTGGGCGTTGTGACGGAAGCCTATAGTCCCAGCTACTTGGGAGGCTGAGGCAAGAGAATCGCTTAAGCTCAAGAGTTTGGGCTCAGCGCCTGTGGCTCAAGTGGCTAAGGCGCCAGCCACATACACCTAAGGTGGCAGGTTCGAATCCCCAGCCCAGGCC
>NW_003852454.1:6271408-6272562 GCF_000181295.1 Otolemur garnettii | reverse complement strand
GCCACAGCACTCTACCCAGGGGGACAGCTTGAGGCTCTGTCTCAAAAAAAAAAAAAAAAAAATTTAACATTGGAAAAAGTTGTAAAATTGCATTGATATTTTTATATTAGATTACATGTAGAAATGATAATATTTGGGGTTTTCTTTTTTTTTTTTTTTTTGGTTTTTTCTTTTTTGCACTGAACCCGCCACCTCTGGCATATGGGGCTGGCGCTCTACTCCTTTGAGCCACAAGCGCCACCCAGAAATGATAATACTTTGGAAATATTGGGTTAAATAAAATAAAGGATTAAAATTGGTTTCAGCTATTTGGTTTTCAATTTTCAAAACAGCAACTAGAAAATTTTAAGTTACATAGGCAGCTGGCATTATATTTCTATTGTATAATGTTGTCTTAGAAGATGCTATCATTAGGCCAGGTGGCTCAGGCCTGAAATCCTAGCACTCTGGGAGGTGGAGGCAGGTGGATTGCTTAAACTCAGGTGTTTGGGACCAGCCTGAGCAAGAGTGAGAGCCTCGTCTCTACTAGCCGGGTGTAGTGGTACATACCTATAGTCCCAGCTACTCTGGAGGCTAAGGCAAGAAGATTGCCTGAGCCCAACAGTTTGAGGTTGCTGTGAGCTGTGACAATCTAGCATTCTACCAAGCACAACATAGTGAGACTCTGTCTCAAATAAATAAATAAATATAAATAAATAAAAAATGATAGCCAGAATTTTTTGTTTTTTATTTTATTTTAGATAGAGTCTCATTCTGTTGCCTGGGCTAGAGGGCCATGGTGCCACCCTGGCTCACAGCAACCTCAAACTCTGTGGTTCAAGCGATCCATCTTCCTCAGCTTCCCAAGTAGCTGGGGCTACAGGTGGCTGCCACAGTGCCCAGCTAATTTTTCTATTCTGAGTAGAGACAGAGTCTCACTCTTGTTCAGGCTGGTCTGGAACTCCTGAGCTCAAGGAGTTCTTCTTCAATCTCCCAGAGTGTTAAGAGTATAAGCGTGGGCTCGGTGCCTGTGGCTCAAGCGGCTAAGGCGCCAGCCACATACACCTAAGGTGGCGGATTCGAATCCCCAGCCCGGGCCCGCCAAACAACAATGATGGCTGCAACCAAAAAATGGCCAGGCATTGTGGTGGGCGCCTGTAGTCCCAGCTACTTGG
>NW_003852454.1:6261796-6267538 GCF_000181295.1 Otolemur garnettii | reverse complement strand
CAGCTCCTGGTGTATGTGGCTGGTGCCCTAGCCACTGAGCTACAGGCGCCGAGCCCCAGCCCCAGCTATCTATGAGATATGGAGTCTCACTCTTGCTCAAGCTGGTCCTGAACTCCTGAGCTCAGGCAATCCATCCACTACAGCCTCCCAGAATGTTAGGATTACAGATGTGAGCCACTGTTCCTGGCAGAACTAGAGACATTTTACATGGAAGAGAGAGATTTGCAATGATCTTGAATAGGTGATTTTGGCTAATAGAATCCAGTCATTTCACCCTTCCAAACCTAAGTAAAATGGAGGGAGAGGGGCGTACCTTGTGCAGAGAGGTAAATAAACCCTTTCGTAGTCCTGCCCTGTGTCTCCTCACTGGGTACAACTAGGCTCCTGCTCCTTGCCCTCCTCCTCTTGGATGGGGTGGCACTGAGGAGAGTGCACTGCTGCCAAGTCACATGCGCTCAGACAAGTCCCCACCAAGAGCCTAGGTCCCCTCATTTGTAATGCCAAGAGCAGGGTGGGCTGACTCACAGGCGGCAGGCTGCCTGCAGGCTCAATCAGCCCACACGTGGTTTTGCTTGGCCTGGATATCATTAAACAATTGTTTTCTATTTTTAATTGCTTGACAACGTTTAAAAATGAAGAATAAACATAGACACAGATTTCTTTATTCCCCTAAAAAACTCGGAAGTTCTGGCAACCCCAGTCTCCCCGCAGGGCAACACCCAGCGGGCCCTGATCAGCCCTTAGCCAGCTGACTGCCGGCCTGCTGGTCCTGAAGCACCTCCCTGGGGCAGAAGGGCACACTCACACTTGGGGAGCAGCCACTGCACTGTGCACAAAGCAGGACCTCAGATGCCTTTGGAATGGCCTTCTGGCCCTAAGGACTTGGCCAGCTCTGGACTCCACTGCTCTGATACTCCCATTTGCCAAGTGACTCAAAGTGCCCAAAGTGGTTGGGGGCTTTTACTGTGAATTCCAAGTCATCAAAGGGCTCTGCTAATGCACATGGAAGAAATTTTCCATTGTTTGGATTAAAAACTATTTTCTTTGGACAGAGCCAGCAAGTGCCATCACTCTCTTTACATGGTCCCTGCAAAACCTTGTCGCTGATACGGCACAGCTGAAGTCTTTGGCCTTAGACTGTGATTTTTAAGCAGCTGGGACAACCTGTTTGTTCTTTCTGCTTTTTCACACTTCACACATCTCTTCTGGATAGCTCTAGAAAAACTGTAATGTCTACACAAGCCCTGTCTCTGGGAAGAGCCCTGTCCTACCAGAAGCCCTTTGTAATCAGGCTCTTCTTAACTCCCTGGGGGACTAAACAGGACCTAGATCATCCTACTTATCTGTGTCAGCCTTGCCGTGACCTTTATCCTCATTTACTTGTATGATAAGGTTTCCTGAGCCACCCAGGATGTGCCTTCTCTGAGCTGCCCACTACTACATCCCAGTGCCAGGCCATGGTTGGCCCCTGGTGGAAGTCCTCTGGAGGTTGATGGGGCACACAAAGAAGCCAGGCCTTGGGCAGGACCCAGGGCCATGGGCAGGATGAGGGGCAACCTGTCCTCTTAGGCACCCAGGCTATTGGGCTGACAAAGTGTGTGCTGTGTAGAAATTACAGCAAGGAAACATGGTGGCCTGTGGAGTGTGGCCAAAGCCTCAGAGACCCACCCTGGAGCACAGCAGGACAGAGGAGAGAGGAGCCTTTTGAGTCCCCAGGGAAGCCTGTGGGTAGGGTAATTGTAAAATATATCACTCAAACTGGGACACAGAGTGAAGAATACCAAAAGAACAGGTATAAATGGGACTGTCCCAGAAGTCCTAGGACGAGTAGCCACTTCATGTGTAGGTCACAAGAATTTTAAAATGCGTTCATAGAGCCAGACACGGTGGCTCATACCTGTAATCTTAGCACTCTGGGAGGCCAAAGCAGGTGGATCATCTGAGCTCAGGAGTTTGAAACCAGCCTGAACTAGAGTGAGAACCCACCTCTTTAATAGCCAGGCATTGTGGCGGGCGCCTGAGTCCTGACTACTTGGGAGGCTGCGGCAAGAGGATCACTCAAGCCCACGAGTTGGAGGTTGCTGTGAGCTGTGACACCATGGCACTCTATCAAGAGTGACAAAATGAGACTCTGTCTCAAAAAATAATAATTAGAAAAAATAAAATGCATTCATAGTCTTAGGGCTTTCCTTCCTCTAGGAAATTCTTTTTTGTTTGTTTGTTTGTTTTTGAGACAGTCTTACTAGTCTTATTCTGTACATCTTACTTTGTCATCCTGGGTAGCGTGCCCTGGCATCATAGCTTATAGCAACCTCAGACTCTTGAGCTCAAGCAATCCTCTTACCTCAGCCTTCTGAAAACCCCTACACCTGGCTAGATTTTCCATTTTTTTCTTTCCTTTTTTTTTTTATTGTTTGGGAATCGTTGAGGGTACAAAGAACCAGGCTACACTGCTTGCATTTATAAGGTAAAGTCCCTCTTACAATTGTGTCCTGCCCCCAAAAGTGTGTCACACCCCCTCTCTCCTTCCCTCTCTCCACTCCCCTATTCCCCCAACCTCCACCATGTACTAGCATCAAAGTTTTCCTATTTTTAGTAGAGACCGGGTCTCGCTCTTATGAAAACTAACACAGGCATGGACAGAGCACTGGACAGGAGTCAGAATCAGGGGTCCAGACCTGGCTGTACCTTCAGGTGTCCATGTGTCCTTCCACTTAGGGCTGGTAATCCCTTAGCCCCTTCCAGCTTTGGTCCTCTCTTTTATATGTGTACTTCATTGGCCCTGAAATTTGGAGAGGAAGAGGGGTTTTTTTCCCTGCCTCAAAGCACAGGATCCCTAGGCTCATTCACTGGATGGGCTGTCTGGAGAGTGTGCAGGGGTAGGAGAATACTAACGCCCAAAGCCTCCCATCCCAGAGCTTCCAGGAAGGGCCACAGGCTCTGACCCTGTGCCGGCAGGTGTCTGGCCCAGCATTGTGTTCTGCTTCCGGGGGAGGTCAGCGTCGGTTCACTGGATGTTCACAGACTGCAGCACAGTGTGCTGGCGGCCCTGGGCATGGGGCTGGGGACACAAGAAGCCTGAGGTGGGCAGGTTTCCACTGGGCAAACAGAGTTCCTAAAAGAGTCCTGCTGGGACCTAACCACCTCATCTCCCTTTCCTCCCAGATCCTTTGCTGGGACACCACGTGAGAGGGTGGGTCTGGTGTGGGTCAGGGGAAGCAAAGTGGCGCTCCATGGAGCCCTCGAAGCCACTGCTCTGCCCTGCTCTGCAGCCTTCCACCCCATCCGTGCTTTGATGCGGTGCAGACAGGCCCCCGGGTGCTCCCTGTCTGTTCCTGTCGCTGGGCCTGAGCCAACATGGAATGTGGGAGGACTGCCTAGCTGGGGCTCCCACCACACACCTCATCCCGGGGCAGCCTGGGTGGGAGCTTGGACTCCTTCTCAGAGCAAAGTCTCTGGAGACCCTCAGCCTCAGTTTCCCCACCTGCCAAATGGTGATAGAAAATAGCACCTACCTGGGAGGGTTGTCATGATGATAAAATCAGAACATTTCTAATGAGTGCTTAATGTATCACTGTCTGGCATATTGTGAGTGTTCCATAAATATCAACATGTTAATTATTAATTACAGTGTTAACAAAGATCATTAAATCATTGTGAGGACTGGGTAATTCTCTCTGTCTTCACGTCTAACGTAAGTGATTTGGATTTGCTGGTGATCTCTGCAGTCCTTCCTCTCTGAGATCCTGGATTTCCTCGGTTTCCCCACCTTCTAGTCTAGCAGGCATGCATCAAACACAGGCTCATGCTAGGATGAGACTGCGGCACCCACAGGCTGGTTCTTGGTCCACTGCCTGCCGCCTAGGAGGCCCCCTCTGAAAAACGGCCCTGGCAGAATTCTAGGCTCTCCTGTGCCTGTCCCGGCGTGTCTTCATCAGGAGCCCTGCAGGTCTGGCCGTGATGAGGCTGAGGAATGGGGGAGTGTGGGAAGCTGATCCCAGCAGAGCTGCCTGTGGACCTGGGCCTGGTGCAGCTGGGTCAGCCCTCCCACTGTCCTCAGTCCTCATCTCCTCTAAGGGAAAGTCCCAGCACGCAAGCGGCCAGGGTTCTGCCCCTCCCTCCCTCCTCTCCCTGCTCTTGGCTCCACTTAAGCCCATTCTTGGGAAGTCTATCACCTTTTCATCCTCTTGTCTTCCCATGCGTTATTCACCTTGCAGGATGCATCTTCCTCAGGCCCCTCCAAGATGTCCCTTCTTCTGGAAAACTCCCTGGTGACCCCCAAACTCTCTCCTCTAGCTGGACAAGGTTAGGTGCTTCCCAGTGCCCGCACTGTTTCAGCTTTACCCACCTGTGTTTACCTCCCTCCCTCCCTCACAAAGGCAGAGACTGACACCACTTCACCTCTGTTCGGTCTTAGCCCAGAGCCTGCCTTGAAGTAGGGGGCTGGAAAGGTTGTCAAATAAAAGAACCAACAGTGAACACTGCATGGACGAATGAGTGAGTGGATGTGTCCTGCGGAGTCATCAACAGCAGGAGCCAGCAGGGTGGGCAGCTCAGGAAACTGCTTGTCCTGGCTGTGCAGCCATCACTGCGGGACTGGCCAGCACTGCAGATCCACATGAACAGCCCAAGGATGTGACAGCCCAAGGCATGAGGCCTAGGCTTAGGGCAAAACTCTAGGAGAGGAGTTCCGAGGCTGAGAAGCCCTAATTCCTCGTCTGCAAAAAAAAGGAGGGGGACAATAATAATCTCTGCTTTGGGGATTTGTTGTGAAAATTAAGCAAAATAATATCTACACAAAGGCTGACACAGACTTGGGGTTCCACAAATGGCAGCTCACCAGGAATTCTGATCTCACGTTGGTTTTCATTTTATGAAAGTGATGGAAAATTTCTTTGGCCAGGAACTGAGTTCTCTCTCCTTTTTTTCTTTTGAGAGAGAGTCTTAATTTGTCACCCTAGGTAGAGTGTGGTGGCATCACAGCTCACAGCAACATCAAACTCTTGGGCTCAAGTGATTCTCTTGCTTCAGCCTCCTGAGTAGCTGGGACTTCTCTTGCTGAGGCAAGAGAATCGCTTAAGCCCAAGAGTTGGAGGTTACTGTAGCTGTGACTCCACGGCACTCTACTGAGGGTGACAAAGTGAGAATCTGTCTCCAAAAAAAAAAAAAAATTGAGTGTGCAGGTGGGCTGCAACTATGGGGAACTATTGTGAAGGTGGCACGTGACAGTGGAGGTTTGGGGACAACTCTGGACCCAGTGTTTACCAGATGTAAAAGTCTGGCTGTTATTGAACTTCACATTAGCTCTTGCCTCTGCCTACACACCACACTCCAAAAAGTACTCATTGCACTCTAGTTGGGAATGTAAGAAAAGCGATTTGGAATTCTCTGTCAAAATTTATGGGTTTTTTTGTTGTTGTTGTTTTTTGAGACAGAGCCTCAAGCTGTCGCCCTGAGTAGGGTGCTATGGCATCACAGCTCACAGCAACCTCCTGCTCCTAGGCTCAAGCTCCAGCAGATTCTCCTGCTTCCACCTCCCAACTAGCTGGGGTTACAAGTGCCCGCCATGGCTCGGAGCCTATAGCTCAACCGGCTAAGGCGCCAGCTACATACACCTAAGGTGGCGGGTTCAAATCCCCAGCCCGGACCACCAAACAACAATGACAGCTGCAACCAAAAAATAGCCGGGCGTTGTGGCGGGTGCCTGTGGTCCCAGCTACTTGGGAGGCGGAGGCAGGAGAC
>NW_003852454.1:6253263-6261767 GCF_000181295.1 Otolemur garnettii | reverse complement strand
CCAGGAGTTGGAGGTTGCTGTGAGCTGTAATGCCACGGCACTCTGCCCAGGGGGACAGCTTGAGGCTCTGTCTCAAAAAAAAAAAAAAAAAACAAGTGCCGGCCACAACACCCGGCTATTTTCTGGTTGCAGCCATCATTGTTGTTTGACGGGCCAGGCTGGATTCGAACCTGCCAGCTCAAGTGTATGTGGCTGGTGCCTTAGCTACTCAAGCCACAGGCTCTAAGCCTCTCTGTCAAAATTTAAATAGGCATAAGCGATTTGGCTCAAAAGTTGTACCTCTAAAAACCTGTCATGTGGGGCAGTGCCTGTGGCTCAAAGGAGTAGGGCACCGGCCCCATATGCCAGAGGTGGTGGGTTCAAACACAGCCCTGGCCAAAAACTGAAAAACAAAAACAACAACAACAAAAACACCTGCCATGTGGATCAGAGTACTGTGTGTCCTTTGTGGCATTCCTAATGGCAGTGAGATGGAAACAGTCTATACATTCCTCGACAAAAGAATAATTAATTAATCATATCATGTTACATCCACACAGCCCACTATCACAAATGATAGTGACTTACATGTTACCGTGTGTATGTGTCAAACGATGTGTGTGGGAGCAAAGAAGGCCA
Organism: Otolemur garnettii; assembly: GCF_000181295.1. Taxonomy (NCBI): domain Eukaryota; kingdom Metazoa; phylum Chordata; class Mammalia; order Primates; family Galagidae; genus Otolemur; species Otolemur garnettii. Next base: position 6,261,149 of record NW_003852454.1, on the reverse strand, counting down.
AATGGCCTTGCCACTGCAAAGTGACATCCCAGGAGGCCTCCATGAAGATTTGGAGACACAAACACCATGGGATTCCCTGTAAGTGCAGTTTTTCTAGAAGAAATGCAAGTACCAGATCTGGTCCTAGTAGTTGTGAATATTGGTCAAGTGTGGATAGGACTGGTCAGGACCAATGAGACATGTCATCACTGAAGCTCAGTGTCCTGGTCCAGATTGCTAAGTAGTATTTATGGACATGTGTGCCAGGAAGGCTTTGGGAGCTAGAATGGGGCAGCAGTGACATGTGGGTGCTCTGCCCACATTCCCTTGATCTCTCCATTATCTGCATTCTAGCATGGGCAAAATCCCAACAGTTTGCTTGGAGGTCTCTCTGGACACTGGAACACATTCTGCCTGGGCCCCAGTCCGAAGTCCCAGGGCCTTATGTCCCATGGGAACAGATTTCCAGCACTGACAAATTCCAACTGGTAGATAAATATCCCAACCCCCTCACCACCGGGGTGCCTCACCTTTTTCAGAGTTCCCAGAGGGCCTCCAGTCGCCCACACTGGAAATTGGCCTGATCATATGCTCTTCACCAGTTTTCTTCTCCCCCCCTCCTTTCTCACTTCCCCACCCCTGTTACAAGCTGAATTGTGTTATCCAGAGCTTATATAATGACATTCTCATCCTCAGTACCTTACATGGGACCTTTTCTGGAAACAGGTTACTGCAGATGTAATTAGGTAAGTTAAAGTTAAGACGAGGTCATGATGGTGGGCCTTGATCCAGCATGAAAGGGGCAATTAGGACACAGAGAGAACGCCACATGAAGATGAACGCAGGTCGGGGCGATGAGTTTACAAGCCATGGAAAGACAAAGATTGCCGACAACCAGCAGAAGCCAGGAGGCACGGAACAACCTTTCCTTTGCAGCCTTCAGAAGAACCAGCCCTGGTGATATTTTGATATAGAACTTTTTTTTTTTGTAGAGACAGAGTCTCACTTTATCGCCCTGGGTAGAGTGCTGTGGCATCATCACACAGCTCACAGCAACCTCCAGCTCCTGGGCTTAGGCAATTCTCTTGCCTCAGCCTCCTGAGTAGCTAGGACTACAGGCACCTACGACAATACCCAGCTGGTTTTTTTGTTGCAGTTTGGCTGGGGCTGGGTTTGAACCTGCCACCCTCAGTATATGGGGCTGGCATCCTACACATGGAGCCACAGGCGCCACCCTTGATCTGGAACTTTTGTCCTCTAGAACTGTGAGACAGTACATTTCTGTAGTTTAGGCCACCCAGATTGCGGTACTTTGTTATGGCCACCGGAGCAGGATAGTACAACCTCCGTGCTGATGTTTTCTAGACTTGCCAAGTAAAGTTTTTGGGATCTCTGTCTGAGGGTCAGGAACCCAGACTAATTGACAGGGGAAAGGAGAGCGAGGCTTGCCCAGAAGAGCAGGAGGATGTCAAGGGGGGTATAATTAAAACAGCATAGGGAATGGAGGAGGGTCGGGGCAGATGGAAGGCTCCACCCCTACCTGCCAAATCAAAACGTGGGGATGTACCCTGTGTCCTGTGTGTTCAGGTAGAGGATGTCAGGGAGGCTAATTGACTCAAGTTGTCCAGCCAATTGTCCATCCAAAATGTCCCTGCCCTGCTGGGCATGGTGGCTCATGCCTGCGATCCCAGCACTTGGGAAGCCGAGGAGAGTGGATTGCCTAAGCTCATGAGTTCGAGACTAGCCTGAGCCAGAGTGAGACCCTGTCTCTAAAAAATAGCCAGGCATTGTGGTGGGTGCCTGTAGTCCCAGTTACTTGGGAGGCTCAGCCAAGAAGATTGCTTGAGCCCAAGAGTTTGAATTTGCTCGAACAGTTTTGCTGTGAGCTAAAGTGCCACAGTACTCTTCCCAGGGTGACTAAGTGAGACTCTCTCTCAAAAACAACAACAACAACAACAACAACAACAACAACAAAATGCCCCTGCCCAACCTTCTGCTCCCTGGCTGATAGGGGGAGGCTGGGTGGCCACCAGGCCTTGGAGGCAGGATGACTGTTCACCTGTGCTCAGAGTAGGAGCTCCCTGTGGAAGAATACGCCCTGCTGAACGGGAGTATACTGTGACAGACCAACTCCCAACAGGCTCCCCTGAGAGTATTACTATTTAATAAGAGAGAGCGACCACGGCCAAAAGTAAAGAAATAGACCTCATAGTACAGTCATGGAAAAATGAAAATTTGGTTTCTGTTCAAAATTTAATGTTACTTCGGGGAAGCCAAATGTTCAAATAAGAAATAATTTAGAATACACCAGTTCCAACCTCTGACTTGGCCCAGGGTCCTTGCTCACATGATTCCCTAATTCTAGTCTCTTCTTTTTTTTTTTTTTTTTTTTGCTGTTTTTGGCCAGGGCTGGGTTTGAACCCGCCACCTCCAGCATATGGGGCCAGTGCCCTACTCTTTGAGCCACAGGCAGCACCCCCTAGTTTCTTTTTTTTGTTTGTTTTTCACTCTTGGGCTTAAATGATTCTCTTGCCTCAGGCTCCCAAGTAGCTGGGACTATAGACACCCACCACAATGCCCTGGTATTTTTTGTTGCAGTTGGCATTGTTGTTTAGCAGGCCCGGGCTGGGTTCGAACCGGCCACCCTTGGTGCATGTGGCTGGAGCTGTAACCACTGTGCTACGGGTGCCAAGCCTCTAGTCTCTTCTTGATGGCTGATGTGGCTCCAGGTATTGGTGGGTCTGTGCAGGCTGAATATTGACTGAGAGCTGGTGACTTGGGAAGGAGTAGGGCAGGGAGTAGGACAGTAGCCTCAGCTGTGCCAAACCTAAGCCCCTGTAAGCAGCACTGCAGTTCCCTCTCCTCAAAACAAGCCTGTCACTGGAGGGGATGGCTTGGGAGGAGGCCCCGCCCTTCTCTGGGACCCTGCATGCTCACTCTCTCCAGCTGGGAAAAAGCAGAGTGGGGGCGGGCTATGGGTAGAGGGGTGGGGGAGGGGATGGCTTGGAAGGAGGCCCCGCCCTTCTCTGGGACCCTGTATGCTCACTCTCTCCAGCTGGGGAAAAGCAGAGTGGGGGCGGGGCTATGGGTGGAGGGGTGGGGGAGGGGATGGCTTGGAAGGAGGCCCCGCCCTTCTCTGAGACCCTGTATGCTCACTCACTCCAGCTGGGGAAAGCAGAGTGAGGCCAGGGGGCCCTATGGGTGGAGGGGTGGGGGGAGACCAGGGTGGAGGCCTATGTGGGGGGTGAAGGCAGGAGCTGATCTCAAACGGCCTGTGGGTGCTGGAGACGGGGTAAGATTCTTGGTGGTTTGGGTGTAACTTGAAATTCTGCCATTTTTCCTTCTTATCTCATCATCGGAAGGAAATCAGACAAGAGAGCGTGAGCTCATCCTGATAGAAGCTATTTTTCACCCCACTGATTTCTATCAATTAATTCCTCTCCTGTTTTTTTTTTTTTTTTTTTTGTAGGACAGAGTCACATTTTGTTGCCTTCAGTAGAGTGTCTTGGCATCCTACCTCACAGCACCTCAAACTCTGGGCTCAGTTCAAGTGCCCCTCTTGCCTCAGCCTCCTGAGTAGCTGGAACTATAGGCGCCTGCCACAACTTCTGGCTAAATCATCTCCTTCTGAGACCATCTATAGAGCCTCTGTGAAAGGCCTTTGTGGACTACATGTCACTGCTAGTCAGGCCAGCAAATTTTGGGGGGGCTGCCTCCATAGGGGCCGCAGAACAGCTTCACGGGCTTTTGGCACCACTACCCTATCTGCCATCAGCCAGCTGTGTCACTGTCAGCAGGGCACTTAGTCCAGACCTATGTGTTGAAGACCCACTGGGGGTGTACCTCGGGCTCAACCTGTGCAGAACTAACCTGAAACCTTCTTTCCTCAACATGCTCATCAGAGAACTCACCTCAGTAAATGTCCCTGTCATCAGCCAAGTCCCATGCCTGGATGCCTTAGGCAGAAAGCTGTAAATCTGACCATCCAGGAGACCTTCCTAGACTACAGCCTACCTCCCAGTGGGTTGGTTAGATGCCCTCCAACAGCCTTCCCTGGATCGGGTGTGCCTTTGACACATTCAGCACTTTATATTTTAATGATCTATTGGTGTGTCTCTCTGACTAAATTGTGAGGCCCTTGAGGGCAAGAACAGTGTTTTAACTTTTTGGAATTCCTGGGGCCCAGCCAAGGACCTACTTTGGATGGTTTCAGAACATCTAAATTCCTATTATCTCCACTTCCAACCTCTAAATAAAAATAGTCAATTCAAACAAAATAGTATGTTTGCTACAAGACAAGCCCCTAACCCTACCGCTGGACCATATGGTAGCTCTGGAATCTTCTAATCTAGATATCATATGCTGCCACTGAGTGCTTAGCATATGGTAGGCGTTCAGGAAGTAGACAGGGATGATTGGTGAATTCAAGAGCTGTCCCAGGGCTGGGCACTGTGGCTCATGCATGTTGTCTTAGTGCTCTGGGAGGCCAAGGTGGGAGGATCCCTTGAGCTCAGGAGTTCCAGACAAGCCTTATCAAGAGCAAGACCCCGTCTCTACTAAAAATATAAAAATTTGGGTGGTGCCCGTTGCTCAGTGGGTAGGACACCGGCCCCATATACCAAGGGTGGTGGGTTCGAACCCAGTCCCTACCAGCTAAAAACAGCAGTGGCAACTGCAATAAAAAATAGCCAGGCATTGTACCTGTAGTCCCAGTTACTCAGGAGGCTGAGGCAAGAGAATCGCTTAAGCCCAAGAGTTGGAGGTTGCTGTGAGCTGTGACGCCATGGCACTACCCAGGGTAACAGCTTGAGACTCTGTCTCAAAAAAAAAAAAAAGAAGAAGAAGAAATTATTCAAAATATAACGTGGTGGGGGGAATAAAAAGCTGAATTTAAAAAAAAGAAAAAAGAAAAATTAGCCAGGTGTTGTGGAGGGAGACTGTAATCCCAGCTACTTGGGAGGCCAAGGCAGGAGGATCACTTGAACCCAGAAGTGCCATGGCAACAGAGTAAGATGCTGTCTCAAAAAAAAGAAGAAAGAAAAAAAACAAAAAGAATTGTCTTAGTGCCCATCCATACCCACCTAATCTGGACTTTCAGTACGGTGGGTGTTTTTCCTTTTTCTCTGCTCCCTAGAAGAATGAACCTTCCCATTCTCGAAGGCCTTGTCTTCTCTAGCCTGGCAACTCCGCTGCCAAGATATCCCCTGCATTGCTGGCCTAGGGGTCACAGGTGTTGTGCTGGCAGCAAAAGCAAGTGCTCCCCCAGGACGGGGGTGGGGGTGGGGGTGGGGGTGGGGGTTAGTCTCTTTGGACTCCCCTCCAAAGCCACCCTGTCCTCCTCACTCTTCTAGCACAGCAGAGGAAAGGGCCTTGGCCTCCACTGCAGAATGTATCTTCTTTTTCTCCTTCCTATGAGAGAGAAATTATAATTATTTTTCCAGCTACACACTGGCAGTTCCACATCTCATCCCTTCACCATCTCTCCAAGGCCTGATCTTGCTCTTTGGACACCCTCATCCCAAGTGATCCCAGCCCTCTCTCTCACCCACCACTCCTGCTTACTTCCACTCTCCCTTGTCAAGCTCCCTACTGGGTGGTCAGGTCGAGGGTCCCACCTGACTCACCTTCACACTTTTTTCTGTTTTTGAGTCTGAGTTTCATTTTGTCGCCCTCAGTAGAGTACTATGGTGTCTTAGCTCACAGCAACCTCAAACTCTTGGGCTCAAGCAATTCTCTTGCCTCAGCCTTCTGAGTAGCTGGAACTACAGGTGCCCGCCACAATGCCTGGCTATTATTAGAGATGTGGTCTGTCTTGTAAGGGTATAAGTGAATCTTTCTAAAACTAGAGTATAAATGTCTTAACACAATAACCAAGTAAATGGCATAAAGTCTATGTTAAGCAGTTTGATGAAAATATTTCAAATTGTGTATGAAAACACTACACTCTACCTCATGTTTGCATTACTGTACACAGCTATCATTTAATAAAAAAAAAAAAAAAAAAAAAGAGAGAGAGAGAGAGATGGGGTCTCGCTCTCGCTCCAGCAGGTCTAGAACTCTGTGAGCTCATGTGATCCACCAGCCTCAGCCTCCCCGAGTGTTTGGATTACAGGTGTGAGTCAATGCCCCTGGCTAGTCTTCATACTTCTGTTCTGCCACCCTGGATCCCAGTGTCAGCTGAGACTTTGGGCATTATTAATAGCTCTGTCAAGCCTCTCCCAAGTGCCCCATTTATTTCTTCTACACTTTCCAGAATTACCTATCCTTTCAAAATACATATAACCTGGATCATATTATGCTTGTTGTTCAGAAACTTGCTTTTCCTTTCACCATTTGTCTTGACCTCTTGTTTCATGAGCTGCCTGATAACCCATAGCAAGGAAGTATCGTGATGTGCTGGACGATTCCTCTGCTGAGGGCCACTTGGGTTGTTTCCATGTTCCCTAGTACGGAGAAGGCTGCAGAGTACATTCCTGTGCACATATTTGCTCAGAGAATAGTTTAGGGTAGACACTTGAAGGTCAAACTGCTGGGTCAGATGATATATGTGCACTTCTAATTTTGAAAAGCAATTCCAAAGTGCTCTCTAAAACCTAAGTTTTGCATCTCACCACCTGTGCCCATTTGCATCTCACCACCTGTGCGATGGCCTGCACTACCTCACTTCTGCAACGCTGAGTAGTGGAGGCCTGTTGGAATTGAAACTTGGTGCCTACTTTTTGGGGAGGTATTCAGCAGTGTCTCAGCAATGTAGGTTCCCAGAGCTCTTTCCTCCCACTGGTGCAGACGCACCAGTCTTCTGATCCAGATGCCCGTAGGGGGCGGGTGACAACTGAGGTGGGGATTAGAAGAGAAACCCAATTCCTTTAGTGCTTAATGAAGATCCCTTTGTGTTGCTGATTGACCTGCTGGGGTTTTGACATGCTTTTTCGGTTTTGTTTTATCATTTCTGTGGCTTTGGAAGTGTGCCAGGTGCTCGGATAAAGTGCGTGTGAATCTGCCGCTGGGTTAAAGGATGTGGCAGGTGAGGAGTCTGGTGGTGGCGGGAACAAAAGCCTTAGCCCCAAGTAGTCTTGTTGGGGTCTTATTTCTCCACATTCACACGTGGAGATCCAGCTACTTGCTCAAGAAATAACGGCCGGCCGAGCGCTTTCCGCATGCCAGACCCTGTGCTAGATTTGGGGATGCAGAGTCATTAAACAAATACAGATTGGGGTGCTGAGCAACAAGAGAGGGTGTTCCCCTGTTACTGACCTCAGGGGGTACGGCAGCCTGTCACTGTCAGCCAATATGCAGAGAAGGTGATAGGTCCAGCAAACTTTGCTAGAAGGCCAGTTATCCTGTGGAACAGTGAGAGTAGCTTCTCCAAGACTGTTCTGTTCTTCCATTTCCAAAATCACAGTTTAATACATAAAAGTTAAAAGCAAGAATCATACTAATCCTTATCCTAAACAACAGTGATTAACAGTATCTTAACCAACAGTAATCACCATAACCCATGACCCATAATAAACAAAATTGACATAACCCTGACCCCAAACAACATTTCTAATTTGAAAGTTAATCTCCTAAATCAGTTGCCCTAAACTACTCAAGATATATGCTTTTAGGTTAAAGCTGAGTTTACAAAACAAGAAGAATGGGAGACAGGAGCTGAAGGCCACTTAGGACCTAAACATGGACCAGACCAGCTGCTGCATTATGTCAGTCCCGGCCTGACCAACTCCATCTCATTCTCACTACATGGGCTTCCACCCCAAGTGGGAAGGGCACAGTGAGGGGAGCGAGCGGGAAGAAGAGGTGATGGGACGAAGGCAGGGGCTGGGTCCCACAGGTTTTGAGATGTTTCCTGAGAGCAATGAAACATTTTGAAAAATTTTACAGGACAGAATAACAAGATTTGACTG
>NW_003852454.1:6248528-6252226 GCF_000181295.1 Otolemur garnettii | reverse complement strand
GGCCCAGTCTGGATTCGAACCCGCCACCTTAGGTGTATGTGGCTGGCGCCTTAGCCACTTGAGCCACAGGCGCAGAGCCAGAATGGCCCATTATAAAGGGAGAAGCCCACCTAGACTCTGCTACATTCTAGGAGTGCAGAAATGGAAAGCCCAGTAGGGCAAGAGGTCACTGCATACCCTCTGATGGCAAACCTGGCACACACTGGGCCTGTGACTCGGACAAGCCACTCTTCCTCTCTTTGCCTCAGTTTCTCTACTGCTAAATGGGGATATATTAGTACCAGCCTTCATAAGGTTGCTATGAAGCTATCTGACATGCTTAGACTGGAGTCCGGCAAACACATACACATTTGTTACACTAGTCCTTCCTTCAAAGGACCTGAAATTTAGCTGAGGGACTGACATACAGCTATTATGGCACAGGGTACACTCCCTAAGAGTGGACAAGACATACACTGGCATAAGCCTGGACTCCACATTTTTTAAGCCATGGAGGACCATTTTCAGCCTCTCAAGCTTCTGATTCATAACTGGGGAAAGACTGCTCTTTGTTTTGGGAACAACACTAAAAGTTAAAACCAGAAATCCTATTCATGAGTTGAAAATTTTTACCCATGGACTAAATTATCCTGTCTGTAACTATAAAGAGTTAGCTTTGCTGGGAGCATCACTGGGTCAAGAGCATGACCTTGAGGACCAGGGAGGAGAACCTACCCCTCAATGGGCCCAGAGAGGGCTGGGAGTGGGTAGCAGTGGGATTCCTGCAGAGGGTCCTGGTCTCAGGGAGGTGGTGGATCACAGGGTGGACGGCTGGCCACAGTGCAGACCAGCCCAGGCAGCAGACCAGCCCAGGGAGCACCTGGGGGCCTGGCAGGCAGCCTGCAGGGTAGGGGAGCCCTTTCCAACTTGAAGCTTTTCTCTTGTGTATTGTAATTCCCTCCTGCTATTTCCAAACCTTCCAGAAGGTTTGTTTCTGGTCCTAACTATGTTTGGGAAATGAGGGAGCATCTCTTGGCAGTGGGACAAGGAGGGAAGGAGCAGTGAGGACACAGAGCTGGCAGGACAGAAGAGGTGGCTCTAGCAATGTGTACCTGCAGCAGTAACAGCATCAGCAGCTGGGTAGGGCGTGGAGCCTTAAGCCATCCCAGAAATACTCAGGAGAGAGAAATTCAGCAATGACTGGCCTTCCTGAGGTCTCAGCCCATTGCTTATTCTTTTTTGGTTTTTTTTTTTAGACAGAGTCTTCATTCTGTAACCCAGGGTAGAGTGCCTTGGCACCATAACTCACAGCAACCCGAAACTCTTGGGCTCAAGTGATCCTCTTGCCTCAGCCTCTTAAGTACCTGGGACTACAGTTGCCCACCACAACACCTGGCTGGTTTTTCTTTCTTTCTTTTTTTTTTTTAGAGACAGAGTCTCACTTTATCGCCTTTGGAAGAGTGTCATGGGGTCACAGCTCACAACAACCTCCAACTCCTGGGCTTAGGTGATTCTCTTGCCTCAGCCTCCCAAGTAGCTGGGACTATAGGCACCAGCCCGAACGCCCAGCTATTTTTTTGTTTTGGCCGGGACCAGGTTCGAATCTGCCACCCTTGGTATATGAGGCTGGTGCCCTACCCACTGAGCCACAGGCACTGCCCTGGTTTTTCTAATTTTAGTAGAGATGGGGTCTCGCTTTTGCTCAGGCTGGTTTTGCAATCCTGAGCTCAAGCAATCTACCCTCCTAGGGTTCCCTGAGTGCTGATAGATGTGAGCCACTGTGCCCAGTCTAGCTCCTTGCTTCTTAAGCACTAAAAGGAAGGGTGACCTTGCAGCCTGGAGAACTGGTGAGGTGAAAAGTGGATTCAGGATGAACTTAGCTTCCCTGGAATAAGGAAGTCTTAGAACTTAGAGGGCTTCCCAGAGGAGGTGACTCATGAGCAAAGCTTTTTTGGGAGGGGGGGATTTTGAGACAAAGTCTCAAGCCATCACCCTGGGTAGAGTGCTGTGGCATCACAGGTCACAGCAACCTCCAACTCTTGGGCTTAAGCGATTCTCTTGCCTCAGCCTCCCAAAGTAGCTGGGACTACAGGCGCCCACCACAATGCCCGGCTATTTTTTGGTTGTAGTTGTCATTGTTGCTTAGCAGACCCTGGCCGAGTTTGAACACACCACCTTAGGTGTATGTGGCTGGTGCCCTTGCTGACTGAGCTGCGGGCACTGCCCAAGAGCAACATTTTGAAGGATGAATAGGAATTTGCCAGTGAACCATATATTCCAACTGCTGGCTCCAGTTTTCCTCCATCACATACCACTTGAAAAATTCACACTGGCCTTAAGAGACCCCTAAAGCCCAGAAGAGTGCCCCCACCCAATTGGAGCAGAAGAATGGACCAGTCTTTGCCTTTTTGGGTCATCTCTGTGGAGGGACAGGTGGCTAGTTCCCCTGGGCTTATGAAGCCTGGCAATGAGTACCATTCTCCTTCCCATCACAGGCGTTTCAGAGTCAGTAGAGTGCTTATAGATTGCTTTTGTCAAAACATGTGAATTCTCCTAGGGGTGGGGAGATTTATTTAGTTTTGGTCTTTGCCGAGTTGGCTCTTATTTGCTGTTACCTGCAAAAATATATTTCTTGGGCCTGGTTCCCAGAGGAGCGATGTTAGGTCATTACTCTGTGAATTGTTGGGCTATAAAGGAGCCATTCCTCACTCACCCTCCACTCTGCAGTGGTGGCTGGGCACCTGGGTCATTTCAGGCCCTCCTGTTATGGCGGTCTGTCGTAATCCAGCTGATGATGGCTCTGCGTGTGCAGAAAGTGGACACTTAGGAATTATTTGTGGGTGCACATTAACCACTTCTCCCCTGCCTCTGCAGAGGAGAGGATAAGAACAGGGCTGCGTTCAGAGCTCATCAGAAACTTTGAACATCTCTGCTAATGACTCTTTGAGGGGGAAATCACTGGTGCCCAGGTGTCCACCTGCATTCTTTTCTCTTTCAAAGTAAGAGGCCACCAGGAGCTGCGGGTGGACACCCACTTATGTCCTACCAGCAGTGCCTGTCACCAGCAAGCTGTGCGCCAGCAGTTCACAGGGAAGTTATAAGGCTGGGCACAGGGTGCCACAGCAGGTCAGTACTGTGGCTCACTTCTGTCGTCATCTTCCCCTCTCCCTACCCAGGCTGCCTTCTCCACAGTGATGAGCCCCTTGCATCTTCTCTCCTCTATCAAAGCTCTCCTGAACCAAGATCCCTCTCCTCTAGGACCTACTGGGGTCTAGGGAGAGACTGGTCAAGTGATTAATTCTGCAGAGATAACTATTGGCCAATACAGCTAAAATCCACATTCCCTTCCCCTTCAAGGATGCTTCAGGATTTGCACAGATCTTTGTGATTAAACCAGATCTTCTGCTCAGAGCAATTTTGCTCCCTCACTCTCTCACTCCCATTTCAGAGCAATTTGAAAATGTCTGGAAACATTTTTTATTGTCACAACTCAGGGGAAAGAGGTTATGGACATCTAGTGGACAGAATCCAGAGATGCTGAAAGCTATGCTACCATGCACAGGATGGCCCCACAACACGGAATTATCTGGGCCAGAATGCCAATGGTGTCCAAGTAGAGAAATCCTGATAGAAAGAGCTGTATTCAGGGTAGTGCCTGTGGCTCAGAAGGGTAGGGCGCTGGTCCCATATGCCAGAGGTGGCGGGTTCAAACCCAGCCC
>NW_003852454.1:6236274-6247235 GCF_000181295.1 Otolemur garnettii | reverse complement strand
AGGAGTTGGAGGTTGCTGTGAGCAGTGAGGCCATGGCACTCTACCCAGGGGGATAGCTTGAAGCTCTGTCTCAAAAAAAAAAAGAAAATATTAGAGCTGAAAACTGGGCAAGGTTTTTATTTTGTTGTTTGTTTTTGAGGCAGAGTCTCACTTTGTTGCCCTTGGTGTGGCATCACAGCTCACACCAACCTCAAACTCTTGGGTTCAAGCAATTCTCTTGCCTCAGCCTCCCAAGTAGCTGGGACTACAGGCGCTCACCACAACACCTGGCTGTTTTTAGAGAGGAGGTCCTTGCTCACCACAACACCTGGCTGTTTTTAGAGAGGAGGTCTCACTCTGAATCAGATTGCTCTCAAAACTGTGATCCACCCACTTTGGCCTCCCAGAGTGCTAGGATGACAGGCATGAGCCACCTCACCCAGCCTGGGCAAGGGTTAAATAAATCTGCAGAGAGAACTTTGATTCTGGCAGAGGAGTTGAAGGCTCACCTCAGGCTCCTTCTAAGTCATCTTGTATAACTTTTCATAGTAACAATTTTTCAGCAACATATAAAATTTAGTGAAAATACGATTCCTGTATAGCAATAAAGAAAAATTACTCAACAGTATTTGAAATACTGTTGAAATACTGTAAGGCCAACTGAACATGGTAACTTACACCTTTAATTCCACAAGAAAGGCCAAGGTGTGAGGATTGCTTGAGTCCGGAAGTTTGAGACCAGTCTGGGCAATATCAAGACCCCATATCTACAAAAAATAGAAAAATTAGCTGGATGTGGTCATGTGAGCCTACAGTACTATCTACTTGGGAGGCTGAGTCAGGAGGATCACTTGAGCCCAGGAGTTTGAGGTTGCAGTGAGCTATGATGATGCCACTGCACTCTAGCCTGGGTGACAGAGTGAAATTCTGTCTCAAGAAAAAAAAAAAGCTGTTAAGAAAGACTATATTCAGGACCATCTCAATATGTACAAGGACCACTACAACAGAGTCTTACTGGGGAGGAGGGAGATTGAGCTCAACTCCAAATACAGCATGGGAAAGTGGGAATTTATAGCCAAGGAGCAGGGAGAGGGTCAGTGGATGGAAAATTATGAAGAGGAAAGAGCAGGGGTTAAAGTGGTCTGGCTTAACTAAGGAAAGGCAGGCCAGGCTGAGCAGAGGTCACCCTGGGGGTGGAGGATGAGGAACCCACTTAGACACTGAGGATTATTGAATACGAAGAGTGGGGAAATTCTTGCCAAACTGACTTACCAGGGTTCTTCTTCTTTTTTTTTTAAGAGACAGAGTCTCATTTTGTTGCCCTCAGTAGAGTGCTGTGGCGTCACACAGCTCACAGCAACTGCTAGCTCTTGGGCTTAGGCAATTCTCTCGCTTCAGCCTCCCAGGTACTACAGGCGCCTGCCATAACACCCGGCTATTTTTCTGTTGCAGTTTGGCCAGGCTGGGTTTGATCCTGCCACCCTCGGCATATGGGGCTGGTGCCCTACCCACTGAGCCACAGGCGCCACCCCCAGGGTTCTTCCTAAAACTGCCTTTAAGGCAGTATAGAAACGGGTCTAGGAGAAGGTTCAGGAATATGACTAAGGTTTGGTCAAGCAAGACTCTTGTCAATTGCCAATTTTCCCACTGTCTTTCCTCACATATTACCTTCTCGGCCTGGCCAGCCATGACCCTCTCACATGCATGCCCACGCCCCTCCGCTCTCTTGTTTGTTTTCCACTGTGCTGTAGTTCCTCCCAAATGTATTAGGCTGATTTCCCCCCGCCCCCACCGCAGAGTGAGGTGTGGGCCTATCTTCTTCAGGAGCCCATATGTTACCAGCCACACTGTCAATGTGGGAAATAGATGCCTGTTACTGTAAGTGGGCTGGCATGTGTCACATTAGGAGGAAGGGCTGATCTCTGGGGACCTGTGCACAAGGACTCTGCCACTGCAGAAACAGTACAGTTACAACTGCTTGCTGTGGGCCTGGCAGTAAAGTCGTTTGTTATGCAAACATCGTCATTTTGTCCCGCCTTGCCTCCCAGAGGGATGACTTTGAGCTTCTAGGAAAGGGCTTTCTTCTTTCCCTGCTGGACAGAAATGTAAAGGTGAGAGATACTTAAAGTGAAACTACTCAAAGTTCTTGCTCTGAAAAGGCCAAAGGAACAGAGTACATCTCTCTGTAACAGGCACAGAAATCAATGGGAAGAGAAGATTCCAGTTCCAGAACGCTGAATCTACTGACGTTGGTGAATCCCACTTCATTTCAAGCACTGATTCAGAGACATTTCCAGAGCCGAGAATTCTGGAGTGTTCCTTGGTAATCCAATCTGGGGTCACCCTCAGAAAAGATTTTCAATTTACTTATCTATCTCTGTAGAAAGGGAAGAGAGTGGGAATGAGCCCAGGAGACATGAATGGGGTGAGGGATCCCCATCTGCAGATACCTCCTAAGTGTTTCAGTTACTATGCTGCTTAACAAACTGTCTCAAAACTCAGCAGCTTGAAACAACACTTTTATCAAGCTCATGGATTCTGTGCATTGTTAGGAATCCAGACAGGGCCCTGCAAGGGGATGGCTTGTTTCAGCTCTATGCCGTCTGGACCTCAGCTAGGAAGACTCTATGGCCAGGATCTAAGCCGGGGTGCTGGGAAGAGCGCCTGCATGTGAACTGTAGGTGACACCTGGGTATCCTCCCAGCATGGCTGCCTTGAGGGGTGCTCAGACATCTTACCCAGCAGCTCAGGGACTGAGAAGGTAGTTATTTAGCAAATCAGGCATACACTGAAAGTATTATGCTCAGGAGTCTCTCAAAGACGGAACCATCAAACAAGTTGAATTTAAAGAGGAGTCCTTTTATTGAAGAGCTGGCCTGCGACTGCCTCAGTGTCCCAACATGGGGTTTCTGAGAGCAGCCTCGAGTTGTCCATGGCTCTGGTTTTTATAGGGCAAAACTTTTCTGGGGGGCAAGCAAGCATTATTACAGAAGTGAAAATAGCAGTTAAAGGGGTAGGGGGAATCACGAGGGGAGGGGAGGGCGGTTAGTCATTTTACACAATGCTTATCACAAGAGCGATTGGTGATTTTTCTTCCTTACAAAATCAGTACAAACCACAATGTCCTGGGGGGAAGTGCAGGGAAGGGAACTCACAGGTAAGGGTCCTAACGGACATGATCATAAAAAGCTATAATTACTTGGGCCACAATCACAAGCAAGTGCATTTACAGTTACACAATGGGAAGACAAACTAGGGGAACTAGCTTTGAAGGTAAAAGGGAGTAAATAGTAAAATGGAGTCAAGCTTGTTCTTTTAACATTTCAATATCATTTATGGATGGTATGAAGACCTTAACATAATCATGAGGGTAGTTAGTGACCTTTTACACAATATTAATAATTCTAACAGTTCTAACCAGATACACTTAAAATACCATGCACTGAGCAGGGAGGCAAGTGGAACCATTTTTTTTTTTTTTTTTATTCAATAACATGTAACAAAACAACAGAATGGAGTCAGGCCTGCTTTGCCTCCCCACAGATTCTCAGGAATAAGAGTTACAACAAAATGGAGTTAGGCTTGCTTGCTTCTCTTTACACCCCAACAAAAGGACTTTTTGTTGTTGTTTTTGCAGTTTGGCTGGTGCCAGGTTCAAACCCACCACCCTCGGCATATGGGGCCAGCTCCCTACTTGTTGAGCCATAGGCACTGCCCACAAAAGGACTTTTCAAACAGACCTAGGTTTGGAAGTCACTCTGTGTTACTTCTGTCACACTGTTTGGGTAACAGGTTAACCAAAAGTCCATCCAGATTAAAGCTCTCGGAGGTATAGACTTCTCCTCTCAAAGAATTTGTAGTCATCTAAGAGAGAAACAAATAGCTCTGAACCAAGTGAGCACGGCTGATTTAATGTATATATATATATTTTTTTTTGAGATAGAGTCTCACTATGTCACCCTTGGTAGAGTGCTGTGGCATCACAGTTCACAGTAACCTCAAACTCTAGGGCTTACTTGATTCTCTTGCTTTAGCCTCCTGAGTAGCTGGGACCTCAGGCGCCCACCACAATGGCTATTTTTTTGGTTGCAGTTGTCATTGTTATTTAGCAGGCCTGGGCCAGGCTTGAACCCACCAGCCCTGGTGTATGTGGCTGGTGCCCTACTCACTGAGCTATGGGCACCGAGATTTAAGGTATTTTTTTTTTAACTAATTGTAGATTTTTATTGTTTAATCATAATGTGAAAAATGATTTTATTTTATAAATTGTACTGAATCATACATAAAATTTTACATTTTTAACTATATAGTTCAGTGGCATTAAGTGCAGTCTCTGGAACACTGTGGATGCTAATAAATGCTGGGTTATCTCCCCTTGTGCAGAAAGAAGGTCTAAGGATGCAATGTCCAAAATACTTGAAGAAACACCAAGTGTATAGCTGAAATCACGTTGGCTGTGGACTGACTCAATTCTTAACTCCACTCTTCCACCTCGTGGTAGATTGGTAAAATGCACTTTTGGAGGTGGGATGTAATTTCAAGGTCCTGCTGAAAGCAATTAAAGACTAAAGCCAGAACATCAGGCTATGTTCCCACCCCGTCACCACCCAGTTCATTGTTTCAACAGCTTCCCCAGGGCCTTTCTCTTTTCCCCCGTCCCCCCAAAAGCATCTAGCAGAAGAGACACGATGACGTGGACATGGAGATTTGGGGTGTTCTTCTATGGGCACAGCCAGGATGAAGGGAGAAGAGGGGAGGGGAGGGAAGAAGCCACGTGGATCTGGATTGAAGGCGTGAGAAACCTGGATCTTCTGGGGGCTGACGTGTATGTGTGTGGGGGTGCTTCTCACTCCCTTGGGGAGGCATCCACCTTCCTCAGAGGCGTGGTTTGGAGGTTTTTCCTCAGGGCTTCAGAGGCTCAGCCCATTTTCCAGTGATCCAATGGGCCCTAGGCTCCCACTAGAGGGGTGTGAGGGTTAGATACCTGTGGAGTGATGGGAAACTCTCTCCCTTTAACAGAAACAGACGAACCCTGGAGAGGGGCTGCAGCATAACATCACCAGGTGCATTTGGGAGTCCCATCCAGGGTACTGTCATCCAGTCAGCCTGGGGCATTCTGGGGGGCCCACTGGGCAGCCTTTGGACCTGAGCCAGCAAGTCTCTGCTATTTATCTATTTGTCCCATTCTGCTCGGGCAGTGGGTGGTAAGAAGAACACTGTGGGGACAACAGCACTACTAGCCATGGTTGGGGCCCGGAGACAGTGGTGCCTTGTCCTCCCCTGCAGCACACGCCTTCCAGGCGGGATCTGGTAGTATACACTGCATTCTCCCTGACTCCGACTACTGGCTGGAAGCCCCCCAGTCCTAGACTGGAGAAGTGAGAGTATGGGCATAGGAGGACCTTGAGGAGGGATCCTCAAACCTGACACCCTGGTGCAGCCCAGGAAGGGGGCCCGCTCCACCCACCTGCTCCCCCAGAGTCCAAAGCCCATTCCAGGAAGCATGGAAAGCACTTCATTCCAGGGTGTCCTGTGAACGAAACTGACTCCCATTTTATTATTATTTTTTTTTTTGAGACAGAGCCTCAAGCTGTCCCCCTGGGTAGAGTGCCGTGGCATTACAGCTCACAGCAACCTCCAACTCCTAGGCTCAAGCGAGTCTCCTGCCTCTGCCTCCCAAGTAGCTGGGACCACAGGCGCCCACCACAATGCCCGGCTATTTTTTGGTTGCAGCCGTCGTTGTTTGGCGGGTCCGGGCTGGGGATTCGAACCCGCCACCTTAGGTGTATGTGGCTGGCGCCTTAGCCGGTTGAGCTATAGGTGCCGAGCCACTGACTCCCATTATTGAGGACAGCATTAACAAATGCTGTCATCTCTTTCTGTGGCTTAAAAACCAGAGGAAGAAGGATAGACTCTCCTCAAAACTTCTGTTTTAGGGCGGCGCCTGTGGCTCAAAGGGGTGGGGCGCTGGTCCCATATGCCGGAGGTGGCTGGTTCAAACCTAGATGCAGCCAAAAACTGCAAAAAAAACTTCTGTTTTGTTTTCTTTCTTCTTTTTTTTTTTTTTTGGCTCGGCACCTTTAGCTCAAGTGGCCAGGGTGCTAGCCACATACACTGGAGCTGGC
Organism: Otolemur garnettii; assembly: GCF_000181295.1. Taxonomy (NCBI): domain Eukaryota; kingdom Metazoa; phylum Chordata; class Mammalia; order Primates; family Galagidae; genus Otolemur; species Otolemur garnettii. The sequence goes on along the minus strand of NW_003852454.1, from coordinate 6,241,131 downwards.
AGGTTTGAACCCAGCCTGGGCCTGCCAAACAACCGTGACAACTACAACCAAAAAATAGCCAGGTGTTGTGGTGGGTGCCTGTAGTCCCAGCTACTTGGGAGACTGAAGCAAAAGAATTGCTTAAGCCCATAAGTTTGAGGTTGCTGTGAGCTGTGATGCCATAGCACTCTACCCAGGCAGGGTGACAGCTTAAGACTCTGTCTCAAAAAAAAAAAAAAAACTTCTTTTTTTTGAAATGGTCTCACTCTGTCATCCTGGGTAGAGTGCTGTGACCTCAAACTCTTCGGTTCACATGATCCTTTTGCCTCAGTTTTCTATTTGTAGTGGAGACAGGGTCTTGCTCTTGCTCAGGCTGGTCTCAAACTCCTGAGCTTAAGGAATTTGCCTGCCTCAGTCTCCCAGAGTGCTGGGATTACAGGCATGAGCCACTTCATCTAGCCCCCAAAACTTACGTTGAACAATTTTAAACACACAGAAAAGCGAAACAATGATTGTATGTTACTTAGATTCTATAATTCTTCTTCTTCTTTTTTTTTTTTTTTTTTGAGGCAGAGCCTCAGGCTGTCACCCTGAGTAGAGTGCCATGGTGTCACAGCTCACAGCAACCTCCAACTCCTGAGCTTAAATGATTCTCATGCCTCAGCTTCCCAAGGATCTGGGACTACAGACACCCACCACAATGACTGGCTATTTTTTTTTTTTTTTTTTGGTTGTAGTTGTCATTGTTGTTTGCCAGGCCTGGGCTGGATTCAAACCTGCCAGCTCTGGTGTATATGGCTGGGGCCTTAGCTGCTTGAACTACAGGCACCCAGCCAATTCTTACGATTTTGCCAAATATGGTTCCTTTCTACCTCTCTCCATAGATATGATACAGATATAAACAGATATGTAGATGCTTACACACTTTGCTGTATGGATGGAATAGTTTGAAAGTTGCTGGCTTGGTGCATTTTACCCTTTAAGTACATCTCCGAAGAATAAGGATGTCCTCCTATGTAACCATGGTGCCATTATCATACCTCAGAGTGTTAATAATTCAATAATAGTTAATATTCAGTATATATTCAAATTTCCTCATAATTCCCCAAATATCTTAGGTAACTGATTTTTTGGCTCTAGGATCCAATCTAGATCACACATTACACTTGTGTGTATGTTACAATTCTTTTTTTTTGAGGCAGTGTCTCACTGTATGCTAAGGCATCACAGCTCACAGCAACCTCCAACTCCTGGGCTCAAGCGAGTCTCCTGCCTCTGCCTCCCAAGTAGCTGGGACTACAGGCGCCAGCCACAACGCCTGGCTATTTTTTGTTGCAGCCATCGTTGTTGTTTGGCAGGCCCAGGCCGGATTCGAACCCACCACCTCAGGTGTATGTGAGCACCTTAGCCACTTGAGCCACAGGCGCTGAGCCTGGATCTTTTTCTTTTATTTATTTATTTTTGAGACAGAGTCTCATTTTGTCATCCTCAGTAAAGTGCCATGGCCTCACAGCTCACAGCAACCTTCTGTCACCTGGGACTACAGGTGCCTGCCACAATGCCGGGCTATTTTTAGAGATGGAATCTCGCTCTGGCTTAGGCTCTGAGCTCAGGCAATCCACCCACATCAGCCTCCCAGAGTACTAGGATTACAGGTGTGAGCCACCACACCCGGTCTGCTTGACCTTTTTCTCATGAACAGAATCTGGTTAACATTTTTGTGTGAATATAATGTAGGTAATATGGAGTCTTCCTTGGTGTGCTTCAGAAGACTTGTGATGCCAGGTTGTCTTGCTAGCAGCGATAACTCAGCGTGACCCCTAGGGTAGGATGATGACTGTCAGATCAATGCATCATCATTCATTACCATTATTTTATTATTACTATTATTATTATTATTATTGAGACAGAGTCTGACTCTGTTGCCCTGGGTAGAGTGCTGTAGCGTCACAGCTCATAGCAACCTCAAACTCTTGGGCTCAAGAGATCTTTTTGCCTCAGCCTCCCAAGTAACTAGAACTATAGTCACCACCACAACACCCGGCTAGTTTTTCTATTTTTAGTAGAGATAGAGTCTCACTCTTGCTCAGGCTGGTATCAAACTCCTGAGCTCAAGCTGTCTACATGTCTTGGCCTCCCAGAGTGCTAGGATCATAGATGTGATACTCCACGCCCAGCCTTACCATCATTATGGTTTCTGATGCCCTCATGGCCTCAAATTTGGTCAATGGGAACCTTTCATATGACCCCCATTGTCCTTTTGTCTTGGCTCTAACTAGTCTTCAATAATTCCCTTGTTTCTGTTAGAAAATATCCAAAATTCATCTTGTCCCTCCAGCCCAGACCTGGAATCAGCCACTTCTTCAAGGAGGCCTGGTTCTTAGAGTGGAGGTGTATTTAAAAGTCCAAGATCAGGACACCCGCTGTGCTCCTCACAGAGCTGAGCAATGGGCATATTTACTTAACTTGGGAGTTAATAGTGGGGCCGTGAAGAGGGCGGTGACTCACAGGCAAAGGCATAGTCCCAGGTATTTCTTGAGTATCAGATACCAGGGCCCGAGGAGGTCTAGATTTGATGGAAGAATCAAATCTAAGAGATGCCGCCTTTGGGACTTTCCCTGATCTCAAAGTGAATGACTGGGATGTATGGCAGAAGGGACTGGGCTGTATGACTGGGAGAAGGACTCTGAGTTGCTGTGAGGCTGAGAGCTTGGTGCAGAGGGAAATGTGGCCTCATCTGGCCCAGGCACCCTCTCAGGGGGCAGGTGGTGCACGATCACACAATCACACTAGCAGTGCTGAAGCTATGAGTGGGGTCTTTTGAAGCTGAGGGCCCACCCAAGGAAGAGGAAGCCAGCCTCTAGGAGGGACAAGCTTGTGCCACCTTCTGGAATCCCTGCAGCCAGGGCCCTCCATGAAGAGAAGGCAAAGCAAATCCATGCAGTAACAGCAGCTTCATGGAGCCTGAAAGCAGGGTGGGGGCCGAGGAGTCCCCATGAAGGGAAGTGGGTCCTATTCCCATACCAAGTGGGGTTCCACCTTGATTTGTCACAGGTGGAAGGGCCAGGAGAGAGGAGGACGTTTGCAGTGAGCAGTGCACCTCACATGTTATTTCATATGTTTACACAAAGAGCCTTATCTTATGGTAGCAGTGCTTTTTTTTTTTGCAGTTTTTGGCTAGGGCCAGGCTTGAACTCGCCACCCCCTGGTATATGGGACCAACACCCTACTCCTCAAGCCACAGATGCTGCCCGATATTTATGGCACTAGTGCTTCATTGTGTGGATGTGCAAAACATTACCCAAGTTTTACCAACTAGGGCTACTTAGGCTGCTCTCACTGTTACGAATTGTGCTCTGATGAATTTTCTTGGGTGTGCGTTTTTTATGCGCTTGTAAGAGTTTATCTTGGGATGAATTCCTAGACATTGAATTGCTGATTCAAAGGCATTAGAGATTTTTCATTTCATTTAATTCCTAAAGATGTCTTCCATAGAGGTTGAACCACCCAGTACTACTACTGGCAACATCTGAACGTACTTGGTTTGGAGGTTCCAGAGGACTAAGTGCATTGGGGTCCCTGCCAACATGGTTGCTGTGCTCCATGCTGGCTGGTTATGTTGGGACAAGGCAAATGTTACAACATTTTAATCATGTGTGTTGAAATAAAGATAAGTTATACTTGCAGAGGTGTGAAATTAATGAGATAGCATTGATGTGAACCAAGAATACCCATAAATCAGCCCCTTCCCCCTCTCTGTTGGTTACAGGCTCCTGAGGGCAAAAGTGCTTAAATAGCCAGACCACTACCAGGTGAACCACATGGAACTGCCAATGCTCAACTGGTTTTGATCTGTAAAGACAGCAATTTCATATGGTCCAAGCCACTCATGCAATAACCTTGCCAAATTTGATGGTAAGGACATTTTGCTGGTGTGGGTTCCTTTTTTGTGGTTGTTGATTTGTTTGGAGACAGGTTCTAACTGTGTTGGCTGGGCTACAGTGCAGTGGTATCATCACAGCTCACAGCAACCTCACATTCCTGGGCTCATGTGATTCTTCTGCCTCAGCCTTCTAAGCATCCCAGACTACAGGCATGCACCACCACAAGTGGCTAATTGTTTATATTTTTTTTGTAGGGATGGGGTCTTGGCTTGGCACCTGTACTCAGTGGTTAGGGCGCCAGCCACATACACTGGGGTTGGCAGGTTGGAACCCGGCCAGGGCCTGCTAAACAACAATGACAACTACAACAGGAACAACAACAAAAATAGCTGGGCATTGTGGTGGGCACCTGTGGTCCCCGCTACTTGGGAGGTTGAGGCAAGAGAATTGCTTAAGCCCTAGAGTTTGAGGTTGCTGTGACGTGTGACACTATGACACTCTATCAAGGGCAACATAGTGAGACTCTGTCTCAAAAAAAAAAAAAAATGGTGGAGCCTGTAGCTCAGTGGGTAGGGTGCCAGCTACATACACCCAGGCTGGAGGGTTCAAACCTGGCCTGGGCCAGCTAAACAACAATGACAACTGCAACAAAAAAATAGCCAGGCATTGTGCTGGGCACCTGTAGTTCCAGCTACTTGGGAAGCTGAGGCAAAGAGAATCACTTAAGTCCCAGAGTTTGAGGTTTCTGTGACCTGTGATGCCACAGCACTCTGCTGAGGGTGACATAGGGAGACTCTGTCTCAAGAAAAAAAAAAGAATTATCTAGAGATGGGGGTTTTACTTTTGTGCAGGCTGTTCTCAAACTTGTAGGCTCAAGTGATCCTCCTGCCTCAGCCTCCCAGAGTGCTGGGATTGCGGGCATGAGCCACTGCGTCCTGCCTAGTGGTCTTATAGATCAGGTCAAGGAAAGACAAAGCTTGAGGGTAATGAACAT
>NW_003852454.1:6217658-6235561 GCF_000181295.1 Otolemur garnettii | reverse complement strand
CCCTCCAGTTATAGTTTTTACACACTTCTAAATGTTTGCCAGGGTTGCATAAGGGAGGATAGTGTGACAGAAGTGGGTTCAATAAAAAGAAAGATATTCTCCCAATCAGAGACTGCTGTGGTTCGGTAGACTGCGCCATAGAACAGAGCATCCCCCATTGCTGGAGGAAGTGGGCCCAGACTGGGAGCACTTTCCATGTGTGGACACTGCCATAAGTGCTTTATATCTGTTATCCTAGTCTGTCTTCCTTACAACCTGCAGGCGCACATAGATGGCACACCTTTGAAAGAAGAGAGCCAGGGTTCCATGGTCCAGCATTAAGCACCACCCTTGCCCCACACAAAGAGCTGTGGCCATCCAGAATAAACACAATAGAACATCGCCCAGCTCCCCTTTGGGGGTGGTGTGGCTACATGACTCAGTGCATGTGAGAGGTGAGTCTGTGTACCTTTCAGGAAGTACCCTCATGGGAGGGGATGCACCTTGTTTGATGTCTTTCTTCTTCCCACATGCTGGAATATGGATGTGATGGCTGGAGCTTAAGTAGCCAACTTGGCCTATGGGGATGGTAGATCATAAAGAGAGAAGGAAGCTTGGTCCTTCAAACTTGCTGGAGCAGATCCACCTTATCAGTTCTATGTTGTCCATCTCTGGACCTTAGTATGAGAAAGAAAGGGACTTCCATCGGGATTTAGCTTTCACTGTCTTAGTTCCCTGTGACAAGCAGAGTAATCTAACTGCACTGATACCTGTGCTCTCCCTGCTCTGCCCTCCTCCAATGACACTGTCTTCTAAAGTTGAAGCATGTGGTGAAACAGGGAAGGGTGGGAGGAGGAGGTAGGACTCCCTTGATATTTAATATCTCTTTACATAGACTTATTTGCTTTAACCCCAGGCTCCTGCCACCTCTGGGTGCTGCCTGACTCCCTTCCGTTGGCATGACAGTGGGAGCCTGGTCTGTGGAAGCAGATTGGGCCCAAAGCTGATGTGGTGTGAGTGGCCCTGCCCTATAGTGATGTATGGACTGCTGGGTTGAGCAGGCCGCGGTGGGGACAGGCTTGGAGGAGGTGAGCGTGGGCCCCAGGATGTAGGCCTAGCAAGGCCTGGGCCTGGCCAGCAGGCTCCCATCCACACCGGGCAGCACTCTTTTTCCAGAGGGTCCTTTCCCCTCCACTGCATCTCCCTGGTGGTGAGGAGCTGGGGCAGGAAGACGGACCCAGAGGGGCTCCTGGTGATTATGTCCGTGATAGCCTGGCACAGGGTAGCACAGATCACATGATTCTCTTATCTCCACTGACCCTGGATGACCTAGAACCAGGCCAGGGAAGAGCAGGGTGCCCAGGAATCCAGCCACAGTCAGACCTGACCAACAGGCAGGTTCATGGCCCCAGCAGCCCCAGACCTTCCTTGCCCGGCACCTTCAGGATCACACAATCTAACTGAAGATGGCTCTTCCCCTTCCTTTCTCCCCTTCTCTTTCTTTTCCTTCTCATTATTTCCCTTCCTGTCTCCTTCCTTTCTTGCTTAACTTACTACAAAATAAAGTTAAGGGGCTAACACGACGCCTCTGCCCCCATTACACAGCTTCACGATCCGCCCTGCACCTCTCCCTGTGGCCCCCATCCCAGGGGCCACGGCTGCCAACGGGCGCTCACGATTCACACGCACTTGTCACGATTACTCTAGGATACGCACGTCTGCAAATAATACAGTGTTGCTTTGCGTGCTTTTAAATTTTATATAAATGGCACAGTGTTTGTTTTTCTGCCGCCGGCCTCACGCTGTTGGTGAAGCCTCCGCCTTGTAGAAGTGTGGAAATGGGTTTCATTCACTGCCTCTGGACAGCATCGCACTGTGTGACTACAGCTCCATTTATTCATTCCTTCTACTGACAGTGGCCATTTAGATCGGATCCAATATTTTGCTATTACAAACCACGACGCTCTGAATATTTGAGCGCTCATCTGCCAGCCAGCCTGGGAGAGGCTAAGATGTTAGCGGGCGTCCCCTTCTGCTGTTAGTAACGCTCCACTGCGGTGTGTAAAGGCTTTCGGAGGCGGCTGCCGGATCGACATGCCCACTAGGGGGCGCACGAGCCCCTCCCCACCTGCCTCCTCTCCCACCTGGGCCTTCCCAGTCTTGTGGGTTATTTATAATCCTGAGCCGTTGAACACAATTTAAATATCCTGCAAGATGGGCCTGGATAAGCTAATTATAATTCAGCCACACGATGGAAGAGTGGGCAGCCACGAAAATGTTTTCCAGGAACATTTAATGATGTGAAAATTGCTCTCAGTATAATTCTAAGTGAAAAAGTCTGAGAAACTGCACACAGCCTGTGTCAATCATCGCCAGAGAAAAGCCAGAGGCACGAAGGCAGGCGACTGCGGGCGACTTTTACTTTCTTCTTTATTTTTTGTATTATCTCAGTTTTTCACAAGATGTCCCCATCCTGCCTTTGTTATTAGAATAAAAGGATAAAAATAACGATTATTTAAAAATGGGAACAGACAGCGAATTGGGAGACAAGACAGAGGACACAAGAGGTGACTCTGAGTCGAGTGCCATGCTGGGGCTGGGTTGAACCGTGTGTTTGAAGGAGTGTGGTCATGACGAGGTGGCAGGCTCCGTGCTAAGGAGTCTGGGAAGTGCCCACTCTATGCCTCAGTTTCCTCTACTATGAACTAGTCACGGTGATGGTATTGCCCACTCTGGGACTGTGGGGTGCTAAATAGACATCTGTCATGCTGAGAGGCAGGAGAAGGGCCTAGGATGCACGATGGGTGGTGGCCTTGCTGTCAGCAGCAGGGCAGGGTCTGGCAAGGGCGGGATGAACAGTTCTCAGAGCAGGGGACACTGAGATAGGCCTGGAGGGACAGAGATAGTCAAAGAGCCTTAACACACATAGCGGGGGAAAGGGTTGGCTGTGTTCTGGGTACGTGGGAGCAACCGAGCCTTGGTGACCTGTGACTGCCACCCTCCACAGGTCCACACTTCCCACCACCCGATTCTTCAGTCACCTTCCAGGGAGGGGCCTTTACCCTTGTGATGTCAGGCAATTCCCTCAGAGTCCCTGCAGCAGTGGGGAGACCAGCTGCCACCCAGATCAAGCCAGACAGCCTGCTATCCCACTCCATGGAGGGCAGGAGAGTTGAGACTTCAAAAAATGCTGCTGACTGAGTGCCAGGAGAAGGTTTCAGGACTCCATGGAGGGATGTTTGTCAGAGGTTGGGGCTCTCAGCCCAGACTCCTCCCCACCCATCTGAGGGCTCTGCTGGCTTCTCAAAAGACAGAGCCCCCTGTCCTGCCAGGGCACGTGTTGGTCATCAGTGTCCCAGGAGAAACTCCCGCATCAGACCCTGCCCTGGGATGGGTGATGGAACCTGGAACAAAGTGCCCTGAGGCCGCTGGCCAGGCTGGCAGTGTAGGAGAGGCTGGGCTTGTGCAGCATCTGACCAGCTTGTCTCTAGCCCTTCCCTGGGAGCCTGGCTGATCCCTGTGCTCCCCCATCTGCTCCCTGTGTATATGATGCAGTTGGCCTGGCTTTGGTCTTGGGTGGAGATGTCAGTCCAGGAAATTCAAAGGCATAGGAAGCCCCTGGACCCAACACACTCTCGCAGTGTCTCCCCTAGCCCTGCCCTGTGCATTGTCACAGTGCAGTTCCTAGAGTGGGGAGGGGCACACAGGCTGGCCTTGGGCCAGGCTGGGCCCCACCCTGACTTGGCTTCTGTTCTACTGTCCAGCCATAAGACCCCCAACCCTCCTCGATCACTGCCGCCAGATCACTGTTGACTGAGAGGTAACTTCTTTCTGGAGGAGGGTCCTGTAACTTCCCATGAGTTAACAACCAAATGTAACAAATCATCGTTTATAAAGTGAAAATTTTCACTTAAAGAATGCTGCCTGCTTTCAATTTAACAAAGTGTTTGTACAGTGATCTTCCCTCTAGAAAAAGACACTATTTATAGCTCAATGTAAGCGAAGCACATCAGATATGAAAGCAACAGAGAGCCCAGTAGACTGACGGCTGGGCCATGTTTTGTTCATCAGCTATAAATATGAAGGTCGGGAAAGAATTTATGTAAAGTGAACATTTCGGGAGGTCTTGCTGTTTTGTGCAAGGGCTCAAGATTTTGGCAGGATGAATAATACGGCCCAGTTCCTTTATACCATGCTTTGGGTCTTCCAAACACTTATGTAAGCACCTTTGAAATAAAGCACACTCACCTCCAGATTATGTAGAAGTAACTGATTCTGGTGGAATTGTCCAGCAGTGAGGCCTGGGTGAGCGGGGCAGCTGATGCCCTGGGAAACTGTCAAATGGACCTAAATCAAGAAAGGGAGGCACAGAGAGTCTCCAGCCCCGAGAAGTTAGAGGCAGAGATATTGGCAGACAGAATTCTGAGATGGCCCCAATGTTCCCAGCCCTGGTCCACAGGCCTGCTGTGACCCTCGCCCTGGGATGTGGGCAGGACTGGGAATATTATGGAATTTCAGTTTCTATGGTTATAGAGTATGACCATGAGAGACTTTGCTAATGTGATTTAGGTCCCCAATCCACTGACTTTGCGTTAAGCAACTGGGAGATTGTCCCAGGTAGGCCTGACCCAACCAGGTAGGTGCTAGGGAGGGAGTGAAAGGCTGAGAGTCTGCCCTGCTGGCTTAGAGGAGGGAGCTGGCCCGCGGTAAGAGGGCCACAGGGTAGGAGCGGAGGGCACCTGCCAGCCTCAGTCCCTCTAACCACCACACTCTCACAGTCTAAAATCCTCCCTTCTCCAGGACCTGGCTAGCTTCACACAACACCTGTTCACATGCCAAGGAGAAAGCTGCCCCTCAGGACAGGTGGGAGCTCACTGGCCAGACTAGGCCAGAACAGGTGTCCACAGCAGAGTGGAAAAGAAATTCCCCAAACCATTAGCTCTGTCCACTCTCAAATATTTTCGTTTCCCAGTATCATTGTGATAGATGACTTAAAATATCGTTTGTGGTTTTAGTATTTGGGGCATATAATTCTATGCTGCAATTGTAAAATATTTTGACAACTCTTTTTCTTTTTCTTTCTTTTTATTTTTGAGACAGAATCTCATTCTGTCACCTGGGCCAGAGTGCTGTGGCTTCAGCCTAACTCAGAGCAACATCAGACTCCTGGGCTCAAGTGATCCTCTTGCCTCAGCCTCACAATAGCTGGGACCACAGGTGCCGCCACAATGCCTGGCTATTTTTTGGTTGCAGCCATGATTGTTGTTTGGTGGGCCCAGGCTGAATTCGAACCCACCACCTTAGGTGTATGTGGCTGGCGCCTTTAGCCACTTGAGCCACAGGTGCCGAGCCATCTCATCCACTGTTAATGAGATATAATTGTGGACAAGAAAGTAGCTCATGGGCTTACATGGAAGTAGACTCCATATCCTACTTTGCACTTGGGGGTCACTTTTCCTGACAACTTGTGCCCTTTGGAATAAGCCTCGGCAGTGATTCCTCTGGCAGCCCCTCTGCACACCACCCAGGCTTGTTCCTGATCTGGAGTTTCTCTCCCACCCTTGCCTTGCTTTGTGCATCTGCAGAGGCCTGGACACACCCAGGACACACTCCAGGCCCTGCTTAGCCAGGCCTCACCCTGCCCCGGACCTGCCCCCATCCTGCCAAGCTTCTGTTAATTCTATTTAATAAGAAACCAGCTCCTAACAGAGCTGCAGCCCTCACTTAAAGTATGGGTGAGGAAAGCATAGGCCCAGGGGCCGCTTGTGCTGGGCTGAGGGTGGGCACCTACCAACCCCCCAGAGCTCCTGCTGTGTTCTGGGCACCAGCCTGGGAGGTGGTGGGACAGCATGGGGCAGACACAAGGCTGGGCAGGAAAGGGAAGAAACAGTGTGACCCATAGCACAGCCTCTGTCCTTATGTAGGAGCTGACCTCTGCTTGTGAAAACGTAACTGCAGACTGTGGCAGAAGAATCAATGGTGTGTAAGTTTATAAGCCTCCAACAACACTGTAAGGGTGGGAATATTATTACTCCCATTTCCAGAGGCATCAGTTACTAAGTAAGTAGCAGAGTTGGGATTTGAAGCCAGTTTTTCCAGAGAGTAAAGGCTGCTGCTTCCCAAGTTGCTTCTAACCATGGGCCCCGGCCTCTATTCCCAGGCCCAGGAACGCACACACTCTCACACACGCAGATGGGTTTGTGCTTGACCACCAGGTGGCGCCCCAATGCCACAGTTGGGCCTGGACCTCTTTGCCAGTCTTTAAAAAGAAAACCCAGGGCTGACCAGGGAGGCAGAGGAAGGAAGGCCCTGGGTGGTGAGTTTGTGAATTTGACACTGCCCTTGTCCAAGGGCCCAGGTATGTCTGAGGCCTGAACCAGGATAGGCCCAGCACAGCAGTAGACTCCAAGTATGGGCATTCACCTGTTGTGTCCCAGCAACCTTCCAGGAAATGGTACTTTACAAAGTAAGGCTTAAAAATGGGGGACTATTTCCTTGAGAACCAATTTAGAAGTCCAGTGTATGTATTCCCAGATCCCCACCATTCAAGGCTTCTTATCCATTCGTTCTGCTTCAAATATATTTAACAACAAAAAGCATGATAAACAGGAAAACAGTAAAACAAAAGAAAGCACACTTTTACCTTCTCTCTCTCTCTTTTTTTTGAAACAGAGTTTCACTATGTCGCCCTCAGTAGAGTGCCGTAGTGTCACAAAGCTCATAACAACCTCCAACTCTTGGGCTTAAGTGATTTTCTTGCCTTAGCTTCCCAAATAGCTAGGACTACAGGCGGCTGCCACAACACCTAGCTAATTTTTTGTTGCAGTTGTCATTGTTGTTTAGCAGGCCCGGGCCAGGTTCAAACCTGCCAGCCCTGGTGTATGTGGTCAGCTTAGCTACGGGCTAAGAGGTATGGGCGCCGAGCCACTTTTACCTTTTCTCAATCAAAGTTTACAGTCATCAGTCCACAAGTAACTGACCACATGGGCATCATGTGCACCAGACCCCGCAGGCATGGTGCCCTGGTGGCAGACTTCCAGGCCGGCTGCTGTCCGGTTTCTGGCTCCAGGCTGGCCCTGCTCTCCCCGCCATAGGCGTTTCATGATGGACTCTACCTCCTACTTTCTAATCTTATATGAAGTACAAGCTCAGGCAAGCAAGATGGGTCACTTCCTTTATTTTCCAGACTCTGACTTGGTTTTTAGTTCTTGGATCTGTTCTGCAGGGGTGCTGGGCCTTAATGTATTCTGACTCCTTGCTGATTGCTGGCAGTGGCCGAAACTCAGGGGACAGACTGTGGAGGGAAGGCGAGGATGGTGGTGGGGTGCGTGCGCTCATGCGTGAGAGTCTAATCTTGGATACCATCTGAGGGACCCACTGTGAGGGGCCTACCCTCTGTACTCTCCCCATAGGCCCCTTAGGGTACTGCCTTATCCCTGTGGCTCTATGCTGCCACCGGTTGGGGAGGGCAGGGAAAGTGTGTGATTGCCTCTGTTCCCATCAAGGCTGTCTCCTGACACTCAGGAGCCATCTGTGGAGGGGTGTGGGATCCAGTCTCCTCTGCTCCTGGGTCCTGGGAGCCCATCAGGGGCTTCTCAATTCTGTGGCGCTGTTTGTCTCTTTGTTCCCGCCACAGCCCTGGTACCCCTGTTCTGGTCTTGTGGAGGGTCAGAAGGCTGATTTCTCCCCTCCAGCATGGTATCTGACCGGGACTATGCCCACTCTGAGAATGACGGAAGAGGCAAGGGAAGACTAGCACGGTTCTCCACAGGGGGGGACATTTTCGGAGGTCCCTCTGACTTGGGTGGATGACTTTCAGAGGGTGGGTGCAGGGGTTCTCAGTGTTCTGCAGTACAGAGGAAGGTCAGTACTATGAGTAGGGGTCTCATCCTATGCTGGCAGAACCTGGGTTCCCCCTGAAGCACCCCTTCCTACGAAGTAGGAGGAAGGGGGCTTCAAGGACTGGGGCCAGCAGTCCCAGGCCTGGCTCTCTCCTGCAGGGGTAGGAGTGAGGACGCTTAGCTGAAGGCACATGCTCCTGAAATTGGAGGGCTTGGAGTCAGCCTGGAGAGGAGTCTGGCAGGGCCTGGGGGGGACAGACATTGAGAGGGGGAGGGTCTGAGGGGTGGTCTTGATGTGTATCTTCCTGCCCAGGCTGAGAGCCACTTCTGGGCATTGTTTTCAAAACCATTTTATTCTGGAGAACTTTGAACCCACACCAAAGTGGACACAAGGGAATGAGCCCAGAGCTACCACCCTGTACACTCTGAACGTCACTCAGCTCCTGGCCAGTCCCACCCAGCTACACCCTCACCCACTCCTCCCTCCCACACTCCTTGGAAGCAAATCACAGGGGTCACATCATTCTACCCAGGAATATTTCAGTACCCGTCTCTAAAGGATGGCAGGGTCACACCAGCTTCACCCACCACCCAGACCCCAGATCAGTTGTCTGAGGGAAGCAGAATCTCCTTTCCAGTTTGTGTGAGTCAGGAGCCACATCCACCCCCACCTCCCCAGTGACGGAGCGAGGCATTCTCCCCTTTTCTTTCTTCACTTTTCATTTTGAAATAATTTCAGACTTACAGGAAAGTTGCAAAAATAGTACAAAGAATTCCCATTATACTCTTCACCCAGATTCTTCAAATATTAGCATCTTATGTAACCACAGTACAATGATCAAAATCAGGAAATGAACATGGAAACTGGTACCGAATCTGCAGGTCTCTGCAATCATCCGCTTGGATCTAGAAGAGCTTTCTGGTTTTGCTTTACCTTTTTTCCTTTTTAAAAGAGCGCTGGCCAGTAATTCTGTAGAATGTTCCTCTGCTGGGTTTCGTCTGAAGTTTCCTCGTGATTAAGTTTGGGTTATGCGTTTTTGTCAGGAGCCCTGCAGAAGGGTACTGCACCCTTCTTGGTCTATCATTTGGGGCTGATTTCTCCACTACACGGTTACTATTTTTCACTTTGTAATTGACAAGTACATGTAGTGTGATAATTTGAAACTATGGAAATACCTTGTTTCTTATATTTTTTGCTAACTAGTTTCGGCATTCCTTTGTGACTCTTGCTTAAAACCATTATTCCTGAGATGTTTAACAAACAGTGATCTTCCTGTGATCATCATTACTTCTGTATTTAGTAGGTGACATTCTTCCATGAGGAAGAGCTTTCCCTTTCTGCCCACCGTGTGTATTTATTCATTTCTCTATTTATGTCCAGGTAGACTCATGGATTCTCATTTTATTCTATGGCTTTATGGTTACTATTATTATTTATTTAATTATCCAAATTTGGCCATCGGGAGCGCTTTCAAATGGCCTGTATGTCCTTTGGCCATGACCTTATCATTCCTGGAGCACTTCCTGATCTCTTACCCCACGAGATGCTCCAGGACCATGTCGTACTTCCTTGACCCTGCCCTGGAATGAGCCCTGGCTTCTGTTATTGAGAATGGATTCGAAATCAAGATCTGGGCACTGGTTGTGCTCATTGCTACTGAGGTCTCATTGACTCTAGGCCCCCAGCAGACTGAGCTAGGAAGCGCATGCATGCACGCGCACACACACACACAGACTTTTTTCTGCGTATATGTTAGAAACCAAGAGTTCATATTACCACTCTAATTCCAATCCACCTCTTCTCCCTTTTCTTATTTGCAACTCCTTTCTTCAACTTGGAGTAACTGGGATCTCGTTATCCGTAATCTACGTACTCGTTTGCTCAGTTCTAGGACCTACATAAAATACTTTCAGAATTGCTTACCCACACCTCTGTGAAAAATCCACTTGCTAACGAGAGTATTATAACACAGATATTTTAATCTTTAGCCTTAGAAGATATAATCAAAATTCTGTTTTCCAGGGCTGGCACGGTGGCTCATGCCTGTGATCCCAGCACTTGGGAGGCTGAGGTGGGTGAATTGCCTGAGCTCATGGGTTTGAGAGCAGTCTGACCCAGAACAGGACTTCACATCTAAAAATAGCTGGACATTGTGGTAGGTGCCTATAGTCCCAGCTATTCGGGATGCTGAGGCAAGTGAATCACTTAAGCCCAGGAGTTTGAGGTTGCTGTGAGCTATGATGCCACAGCACTCTACCGAGGGTGACAAAGTGAGACTCTGTCTCAAAAAAAAAAATGTGTTTCCCAAAGTTTTTTAGGTTAGTTTCTCACTTCCTTCAGTGGAAGTATGTATTTCTTTTGTAAAAAGATTACTTCCACTTATTTCATTTGTATTCTTTTTTTTTGAGACAGAGCCTCAAGCTGTCCCCCTGGGTAGAGTGCCGTGGTTTCACTGCTCATAGCAACCTCCAACTCCTGGGCTCAAGCGAGTCTCCTGCCTCAGCCTCCCAAGTAGCTGGGACCACAGGTGCCCTCCACAATGCCCAGCTGTTTTTTGGTTGCAGCCATTATTGTTGTTTGGTGGACCAGGGCTGGATTTGAACCTACCACCTTAGGTGTATGTGGCTGGCGCCTTAGCCGCTTGAGCCACAGGCGCTGAGCCTTCATTTGTATTCTATTCTTGAGTTTCCTCCTATTTAAAACAAGCCAAAACATTTTGAGTTCATGAAATATGAACATGATTCTAAAAGCCAGAACTATTCAGAAAGGCATGCTCCCTCTCACTCCCTCCATCTCCTCTACCCTGCCCTATCATCCATCCAGTTTCCATGGAGCCCCTGCAGCTCCCCACCCCTGCAGGGAAGCAGTCTCGCTGGTTTCTGGTTTATTCCTCCTGTGTTTCTCTTGTACAAAGAAGCAGGTATCTCTATGGGGTCTTTTCTTCCCCTCTTCCTTACATGAAAGGTTGAATTTTTTTCCTTTTTTTGAGACAGAGTCTCACTTTGTTGTCCTCAGTGGAGTGCCACTTTGTTGCCCTTGGTAGAGTGCCATGGCATCACAGGTCACAGGAACCTCCAACTCTTACACTCAAGCACTTCTCTTGTCCCAGCCTCTCAAGAAGCTCGGACTACAGGCACCTGCCACAATGTTGGGCTATTCTTTAGAGACAGGTTTTTTTTGTTTTTGTTTTTGTTTTTTGAGACAGAATCTTACTATGTTGCCCTTGGTAGAGTGCTGTGGCATCACAGCTCACAGCAACCTCAAACTCTCACAGCTCACAGCAACCTCAAACTTGGGCTTAAATGATTCTCTTGCCTCACCCTCCCAAGTAGCTAGGACTACAGGTACCCACAACAATGCCTGGCTATTTTTTTTTTCTTGTTGGAATTGTCATTGTTGTTTGCGGGCCCAGGCTGGGCTCAAACCCACCAGCCTCAGTATATGTGGCTGGCGCCCTACTCACTGAGCTACGGGCGCTGAGCCGTAGAGATGGGGTCTTGAACTTGCTCAGGCTGGTCTTGAACCTGTGAGCTCAGGCAATCTACCTACCTCAGCATCCCAGAGTGCTAAGATTACAGATGTGAGCCACTGCACCTGGCCTGAAAGGTAGGATGTTATAGATACTCATTCACACTTTACTTTAAAATTTAAGAATCTGGCCTAGGGATCACTTCCTCCTAAAATCTCCTTTAATCCAAATTCTCCTCTTTACCTCTTCATTTTCCCTGCATACCTGGTCTGTTGGAGGAACTGGCAGTGTGTCCTGTAATGTATCCTACAGTCTGGACGTTGCTGTTTGCACCCCCACGAGGCAGTGTTGACATCTCCCTCTTCCCCTGCTTTTTCTTCATCTGCTCATTAGATCTAGAGGCTTGACTGCATTCAAGTTTGGGCAAATACAGAGTTTAAAAAGATCCTTGGTGAAACAGAGCTGGTTTCTCTCTGTGTGGGTTCAATTATGTGCCCACCAAGGCGTGCCCTGGTGTGCCCCCGGGCACTCCAAGTGCAGGGCCATCTCCCTCTACCCAGCTCTGGCCTCCTTATCCAAAATGTAGGTTATTTTCCTCCTGATGAACTTTGGTGTCTGGAGATGACCTTTGGAGTTGCCAAGAGTTTCTTATTCCTTAAAGGAAGTGAATCAGATTGTCTTTCCTTTTATCCTTTCCAATCTAAGGACAAAGGTGGTGAGGTTTTTGCCCATCAGTTCTAAGGAGGAGAGGTTTTTACCTATTGATTGTAAAGTGGAGAGGTTTTTACCTATCCATTGTAAAGTGGAGAAGGTAGAGAAGTTTTTATCTATTAATTGTTGTGAAAATGCAACGGACTTCTCAATCCCTAACTGTAATACCTGAGGTGACCAGTAGAGGGTGATGTTAACTCCCAGTAGGCTCCTGCCTTGGCTGTCCTGAGGCCTCCCTCTCCTCCTCTTGGCAGGTGCTTCTCTGGGTTCTTATGTGGACACTGTGGCAGAGACTGTCAATGTCCCCCACAGGGGGGCTGCTGAGTCCCTTCTAGATAAGCCATACCCTGGGGCTGTCCAGGTGCCCTCACCCTCAATGGGAGAGATGGTAGAAGGCAGGGGCATGGGTGGAGGGGCCACTGTCTCAGGGCCAGGCTCTCTCCAGGCCCCCACACCCTCCTGCCTCCTCCCATGCCTGGATTGAGGCCAGAAAGTGAGGAAATGATAGAGATGTCTTGCTCATAAAGGACGATGTGTGGTCATCTTAACATTTTAAATACCCAAACACAATTGATTTTTACTTTGTAGACCCTTCTGTGGCAAGTACCTTTTATGAAACAGTCATATGTATTGATAAAAGAACAAACCTCCCAAGTGGTCCCATGTCCTATCAGAAGCAGCATGCCCCCCCCCCCTTTTTGGAGAAAGTCTCACTTTGTTGCCCCCTATAGAGTGCTGTGGTGTCATAGCTCACAGCAACCTAAAACTCTTGGGATCAAGCGATTCTTTTGTCTCAATCTCCCAAGTAGCTGAGACTACAGGTACCTGCCACAACGCCCAAATATTTTTAGAGATGGGGTCTCACTCTTGCTTGGGCTGGTCTCAAACTTGTGAGCTCAGGTGATCCATTGGCCTTGGCCTCTCAGAGTGCTGGGATTACAGGCATGAACCACCACGCCCGGCCATGCCCTCTTTTTAAATGGGTGTGGTGTCGCCTGGTGTCATGTGAGGTCTCTGAACAAGCTGCCCCAGACCCCCAGCCTTGGTTTTCTCTGCAGGACATGTTGTCCTTGCCCCTGTCCCTCAGGCAAGGGTGTGCTGGCACCAGTCCCCTTTGGAGTCCATGGGGACAAGGCCTGGTGGGTTCCGAGTGGAAATCACCACCCAAGGTCAAAGGGATTCTAGTGGGAGGCATCATGGCCCCTGCCAACCCTGTGGGCTTCTAGAGCTGGGCTCGAGGAGCAACCCATTAGTCTCTTTGTGAATTTATAGTGGGGGCTGTGCTTGCTAGGTTCCTGAGCCCATGTCTCTCCCCGCTGGAAATCAGTGTGAGGAGGTGGCTCCTGGAGGCTGCCTGGTGAGTGGGCTGGGCAGTGGAAGGAGGTGAATGCTCACTCCCAGCACCTCTGTCCCTGCGTGTGTGGGGCCCTGGGGTCTGGAACCCACCAGGTCAGGGATGGGCACTGCTCAGGCTGGTCTTGCTGGCTGCCCCTGCACCCCTTCAATTGGGACATGTCAGTAAGTCCTACCCATAACACTGCCCAAAACCAGGGCCCTGAGGACCGGGAGCTTCATCCTTCCAGAGGCTCTGGGGGGCCTCTGGGAGCTGAGGGGGGTGATGCGCCTCTCTGAGCCTCAGGGTTCTCATGTGGGCAATGGGGAGATCAGTGGTGTTTGTGGACAGGGCTGTGGATGGCTGAAGTGACAGCAAATCTGAGCTGCCAAGGGCCCTGCTCTTCCACCCCTTCTCCCTGGGAGTTGGGCGCTGCTCCTTCCTGCCGGCAACTTCCCCCTGGGCGGATGGCCCTGGCTGGAGACCCTTGGTCTGGAGCTGGGGTCATGGTATGCAGGTGGTTCTCTACCCGTTAAGGGTTTATCGATGCTCAGAGTCATTGTTACAAATTAAATTCTATAAATTCACAATTAGACAAATTTGAGGTAATGAAACTCAAAGTTCCTGGCGGCTGTCCTATGTGTCTGTGCTCCTGTGGTGATTTCTGCCATTATGTTGGTGGTGCAAATGCTATATGAGGCTGTGCCACCATGCCTCTGTGTGCAGTGACATCCAGGGGCAGCTGGAAGTAGGCAGATGTGTAAGAGCTGGCTGGCAAACTGTCCCCAGTGTGAACTTGGCTTCTGTGGCCCCCATGTGCGCAAGTCCTGCTGGGCTGAGTGCATAGGCGGTTGGGGTCTGCAGCCTGGTTTTTAGCAACTTCCCCTGCAGGGTGGGTTGTGTGGGTCCTGCTCAGTCTTCTTACCCTTCCTGCAGAGGCTCAGGGCCCCTCTGTTCTCCAGCTGTCTCAGCTCAGCTGGTCCAGAGGAGCTGGGCAGCTGGGTGGCAGAAGGCCCAGGTGTAGCTGTTGTGTGGGCTGGTGTGGACCTGGGTGGGCCCCAGCTGGCTCATCAGCTGGCTCATTGGCACAGCCACCCTTGAGCAAGACCTTGGCCCAAGGAGGGGATGGGGGACCAAGGTTCTGAGAGTGGACTTGCTAGGGCCTGGCAGTCAGCAAGTGGTAGCCCAGGATTGGAGTCCTCCCTGCTGGACGTGAGGTCAGTGCTGTCCCAAGCACACTGAGCTGGCCCTCTAGCCAAGAGGGCAGCATAGATGAGAAGGAGGATCCAGTGGAGGGAGCCATGCCATCCAGGCCACTAAGTGTGGCCCAGGAACCTGCAGCTCTGTCCACTCCTGAAGCTCCACCATCAGAGGCAGACCCCTCGGGGCCTATACCCAGCCTCCTCCTCCAGTTCCCCTACTCACACCCTGCAGACGACAAAAGCATCAGAGCACCGACATCCTCCTCAGGGTTCTGGGGAGAAGTCAGCTGCAGGGGGCGCCTGTGGAGACCTGTGATTGCCAGGCTCTGGGGTGAGGGGGCAGGGCGGTTGGTGTTTAATGGGCTCAAGTCCAGGTCGGCAGGGTGAAGGGGTTTGGTGGAGGGGTGGAGGTTAGGGTTGTACACTAGTGTGAACGTACTTCATGCCACTGAAGTGCACACTTAGAAATGGATAAGATGATCAATTTTATATGATGTGCATTTTACCACAAAAAGTTAAAACAAATGTTTACAAAACGCAAAGATGGTTGAAACAAGCCATGGAGATGTAGTAAGAAAATCCCAAAGGGAGAGGAGGGTGCCAGTGAGGGGACTGGAGAAGGAGGCTGGGTGTGGGCTGGGTAAGCCAGGGGATCCTTGGGGATATAGAGGGGTCTGTTTTGTCTTCTGGCTGGGCACGTGCTCTAGCACTCTGGTCATCAGTCTGCTCATCTGTGAAACAGCTCTGAGGCTGTGAGTGGGAACATGTGGGTTGGTGGCCGGAGAGGTGGACCCAAGGCTTGGGAAACAGTCCGGGCAGTGGAAAGAAGGCTCCCGTGGGGCAGGGAAGCCAGGGAGCCCTGGCACTTCTGGCCAGTGTTGATGCAGCCCCAGGTTTCCCAGGCTTTGTCGGCACCTCAGAGATCCAGTCTGCTGGGGACAGAGCCAGAGACAGCGTGGCCACAGCAGCGTCTCTAGAGAGGACCTGGTGGGCTCCTGTGGCCGGAGCTGAGGCAGGACCTTAAAGAAGGCTCAACTGGGACCAGCAGATGCCACAGAAACAGAGTTTTATTTCTATCCGAATTCCAGGCTTGCTCCAGAAGTGATCAGAAGGACCAGAAGTGATCGCAATGATATGCAAACAATGGTGGCAGATGTAATCCCAAGAGACACACTGACACATAGCTTGACCCTTGTCACTATTAACTCATTACAAAGGTGGGACTTGGGGCTCCCAAGCACAGCATGAGCCCGAGACACCATCCACTGGGTGGCAGGTTTGGGCCTCAGCCTGTCCACTCACTCAGGGCCCAGAAAAGGACCAGATCTAGCACTGCCTCCTTGCTCCAGCGTCCACGTCCAGGAAAGAAACTGCTTTTGGTGGGACCCCTCTCACATTTCCATTTAAACTGACTTTTTAAAGCATAGCCTGCCTTACAGACTTCACCAGGCCCCTAGGGCCCCGGGCAGCACCCATGGGGAGTTTGGTCCTTGCTTCCTCCTCCCTTCCTCCTTTCCTCAAATGTTTCTTGAGCCCTCCTCAGTTCTAGGCTGTGTCGAGGGCTCCCTGCCAGGAGGAGCGGGCAGTCTATTGGTGACCAGGGGGTTCCGTGCAGAGACAGAGGCGAGCCATGGGGTATGGGGCACAGGAGGGGCAGTGCAGGGGCAAGACTGGTATTCCTGCAGAGGGATGGGAGGGACAGCTGGGGAGCTCTAGCCCAAGTCCCCCTCCACCACCCCCTAGGCACTCAGGATGCAAACAGCGTGTATGGAGTAGCCAGAGCTCAGTCTGGGTCCCAGTGTGGCCTCTGCCTCCTGCTCACAGCAGTTGGGCAGTTGGTTGTCAGTGACTCAATTTTCTCAGGCACAAGGTGGGTCTAAAAAGAGCTACCTGGGCAGCAGAGGCATCACCAGTTTGGGGATCATGTAGGTCCTGGCTTAAAACCTTCTCACCCTTTTGGTCTCCAGCAAGGGGAGAGGGTCCCAGGGTCTGTTCTTCAGCTTACAGGTCTCAGACTGCCCACGAGGAGAAGGGCACCCCTGTCTGTCCCCAGGTCGGTCTGCACACCTGCTCTGGCGCAGGGCCTCCCTCTCTCAGGAAGGCCAAGTTACTAAAACAGATAAATCAATCTGTCAAGAAGCAGCCTTGGAAAAAGAATCTCTCAACTCACGCAGCCAAGAAGCTCAAAAGGGGAATTGTTTCTGGAGCTGAAGAAGGAAACAACAGACACCTTCTTCCCCGGCTCTTTGCCTGCGGGCCCCTCGCTGCTCCTGTCCTCCTCCATGTACCCCTCAGAGAGCACCTGGGGGATTGGGGCCAGCCCAGGGACAGGCACGGCTGTCCCCACTAGCTCCCAGGTGGTGCTAAGCCCAGGGCTGTCTGTCTGTGGGAGCTGAGGCCAAAAGCCACTGTCTGGCTCCTGGCCCAGTCCTGACTGGGAGACCCCTTTCCAGAAACTCGGTCCTCTCTCTGTGTAATGGGGCTGGAAGACCTGCAGGCCTCACCTATGAAAGGGGTGCACTCTCAGGTGTGGCCTGAGAGGGTGCCTGTCCCAGACAAAGTCACAGAGACAGCATGACTGTTGGAGCTGGAGGGTGGAGAGTGACCCAGACCTGGGAGACCCAACAGTGGCCAAGAGGGGATAATGACCATCCAAAAATAAGATACCTTCAAGATGGAAAAGGAAATTTCTTGAAAAGGAACTTTCTTGTTTCTGGAGGGAAGGGGGACAGATGCCTGGGATCACCATCAGCTCTGCTACCTACCAGCTGTGTGACCTTGTGGAAGTCACTTGACTTCTCTGGGCCCTGATTTCCTCATTGCAGGCTGAGCTTCTCGTGGGACCGTCCTTGTGGCTTGCAGTGAGTATTGCTCACTTGCTCCGTGTACCATGGCTTGGCACACTGTGAGCCCTGGTTAGATGAGCCTGTCGTAAGTGTCAGCTGCTATCATTTTGCTGTATAATGATGACATACTCTCAAATCACTCTGGGCACCTTTTCTCACTTTACCCGTCCACCACTCTGCAGGGTGGGTATTATTGTCCTCACTCTCCCGACGAGGAAACTGGGGCTCCAAGAAGGGCAGAGCTGCCTGAGGCTTCACAACTTGCACTCACAGTTGTTTAGAATGAGCCCTTCTAGCTGCAAAGCAGTTGTGGGTTCAGCCTCTGCGAAGTGCAGCGGCCCCGGAGGGGTAGGTGGGGTAGGGGGGGCTGGCCATGTGCCCTGCCCTCTCCTTTCCCCCATAACACCAGGGTAAGAAACGCCATGGCCTCTGCCATGTGGAGAGCAGAGCTGTGAAAAAGTTGAAGCTTTTCAAAGAGGCTGGGGCCAGAAGTGGTCCTTAGAGGAGTGGGGGGGGGGGGG
>NW_003852454.1:6209804-6217577 GCF_000181295.1 Otolemur garnettii | reverse complement strand
TGACCCAAGGACCCAGGGACAGACTGAGGATTTCAGGGCAGGCCTGGGAATGTGTGAGCTGCGACTAGAACCCGAGACAGCAGGTGAGCCTGCTGCCTACCCACCCCCATCTCCTACTCTTCCCGAGTAAAGGCTGTTGTGAGTGGAAGGGCGTTCATTGAAAACTGGGAAGATTGCCCAAGAGAGCAGAGCAGAAAGCCCTCCCTCCGTGGGCGGTAGAAGTGGTGAGTCAGCGGGTTGGTCGGAGGGTCTTCATTTGGCAGGAAGGGGAGGTGTGGGGACACGGCTCGGCCACCTGGAAACCCACAGAACAACATCTGCTCACACAGAAAAGGTGACAGCTAAGTGTCATCAGCCTGGGAGTGCCAGGATAACGTCACTGGGGCGAGGTGGGCCGCGGGGGTTGGGGAAGGGAGGTGCAGCACTTGCCCCCTAACTTCCCAGGGGAAAAAGCTTGCCACTCTCAGGGACATGAAAGAACTGTCAAAGATCCACGAAGCCAGTTACACGGATTGTGAAACTTTAGACTCACTTCTGTTTGTATTGTGACAACATGGCATCACCTCCTCTATGTCACCTGTCCCCAGTTCCTGCTTCTCCCCCTAGCACATTCCAGTGGGGCCACACCCACACCTGGGGTTTGTGGCAGGAGTCACAGGAGGGCCAGTGGTGGAATCTCAGGGTGGGGAAGAGTGTTGTGGATCAGGAATCGAGAGTCAGGTAGAAAGTTATATTGTAGCAAAGGCCTATCTATGGCTGTTGAGGACCAGAGGCCAAGGACTGGTCAGTTACCAGCTGTCACAGGCAGACCAATGGCCAGGGAGCAGTAAAGCCCTGAGCAAGGAGCCGTGAGTAAGAGGCGGGAAGGGAGAGCGCCCATTTGGAGGACTAACTCTGAGCTAAGTGTCATGACCTGGGAGGTCAGCGTCATTATCTAGATCTTGCAAGTGAAGAAACTGAAACTCAGAGAATTTGAGTAACTCACTAAAGGTCTTGCAGTTCCTAAGGGCAAGATCCGTGTGACAACACAGTGAGGAGACATGCCACAGAAGGGACAGGCCAAAGGCTCCCTGGAAAGGAGGGACATGTCTGAGTCTAGAATTATGAAGGCATTTCATCAGAGAAATATGGAACCCATCATAGTCTAGACTAAGGAGTCCCAAAGAGGAGCTGATGAAAATTAATGATGTCCAGTAACCATCAGAGCCCTTGTTTAGAGGGTGAATGACACATTTTGGAGCTCACTATTCTAGAAGGTGGTACAGGCTGAAATTAAAAAAGTTTCAAAATAAATTTATGGTAGGAGATGCCAGAGAGACCATGATATGTCCATGGTATGAAGAAATTTTGAATGAAAGGCAGAGAGAAGCTGATCAGGGCTCGGCAGGCTGAGCTGCCCAGTAGTAGGAGGCTGGCTCTCAGAACTTTTGGGTGTTCCTTTAAAGAAGATAGCAACTTTTTCTGCTTGACAGCATCCATCTCCCTTCTCTAGTGTAAGCAACTCGTCTTCCTTAGGGACCATCCTTCCTCTGCTTTCAGAACATAAGGCTCTATGAGATTAACTCTACTCCTGGCTCCAGGGGAGGGGTGTGACTTAGGCATACCCAGGCAGAGTGGCCACTATGAGTTCTGGGAAAGGCCTGAGGCCCAATCTAGCCACAGAGAATCAGCCCCAGGGCTGTAGTGGGAACCTTGGGAAGAGGAGCTTTCTGGGCCAGGCATGTTCATCTATTCAGACAAGAGAAGGAGTTGCTGGTGGGGGGCAATCATCTTGGTATATGTGTGTGTGAGTGCAGGGACATGGTGCAGAGGGGAACTCATGCGTCAGATAAAGTCTACTCAGCATCCATCATCCTTTCTTCCTTCCTTTCTTTCTTTCTTTCTTTCTTTCTGAGAGAGTCTTACTTTGTCACCCTCAGTAGAGTGCTATGGCACCATAGCTCATAGCAGCCTCAAACTCTTGGGCTTAAGCTATCCTCTTGCCTCAGCCTCCCCAGTATCTCGGACTACATTTGCCCACCACAATAGCTAGCTATTGTTTTTAGAGATAGGGTCTCCCTCTTGCTCAGGTTGGTCTCAAACACCTGAACTCAAGCAATCCACCTATCTCAGCCTCCCAGAGTGCTTAGATTACTGGTGTGAGTCACCACACAGCCCATCATTATTTCCATCTCCAAAGGCCTAGCTGGCAACCCCCTTCCTCCATACCATGTGACCTGATGGCACTCTACTCCAGATCACCATTATCTCATTCCCATGACCACAGTAATTGGTGCAGAGATGGGCATGTGATTTAAACTACACCAATCAGAGTCTATACTAGGACTTTTAAAGGAGCTATTGGAAAGAAGATTCTCTTTTGCTGGCCATATTTGAATCAGAAGGTATGGCAGATCACCTCTTTCTGCAGCTCTTTTGTTTCTGTAAAGAATCATCTTTCTGAAAACAGCCAGCACAGGGGAAATGGACTTAAAGAATCAAAAAAGAGAGAAATTAGGTCTTGAATGTTGGACCTATATCAGATCAGCTAAAGCCACTTATAACTCTGAACTTTCAAAATTTGGGGCCAATTAGTTTACTTTTGTATAGGTCTATTTATGTGGGGTTTTATGTCCTTTATAATTAGAACACTCCTGAATAGAGTCAATGAAGATTTTCTCATTCCAAAACCAGAAATAATTGAACAAAATTAGACTGAATACAATTGATGTATTTTAAAACAAATACAAGACACAAATTTGAACAATAGTCAAATAAAACAATAATCAAATAGATTTCAAGAAATGAAAAATAAAGGCCAGGCATGGTGATTCTTGCCTATAATCCTAGCACTCTGGAAGGCCAAGGTAAATGGATTCATAGTTCACAGTTTTGAGACCAGCCTAAACAAGAGCGAGACTCCATCTCTAAAAAATAGCTGGGTGTTGTAGCAGCTTTCAGAACATAAGGGACCTATAGTCCCAGCTACTTGGGAGGCTGGGGCAAGAGAATCACTTGGGCCCAAGATTTGGAGGTTGCTGTGAGCTATGACGCCATGGCACTCTACCAAGAGTGACAAAGTGAGATGCTGTCTCAAAAAAAAAAAAAAAAGAAATGAAAAATATAGCGATTAATGTTAGTGATCAGTGGATTGGTTCGGTTGAAGAGATGATTAGATATAGCTGAAGAGAGAAGTGGAAGTTTTAAAGATAGACCTTAAAAAACTGTAAAACAAAGAGGTAAGGAGGTAGAAAGTGTGACAGTGATGTTAAGAGACTAGTGGACAGAATGAGATGGCCTAGATACATATTCTTTTCAGAATGAGGAAAAAGCTGAGAAAGATTGAAGAAGTACATCAAGTTCCAAACAGGTGATATAGAAACAATTCCACACCCAGACACAGCATCATAAAACTGCAAACCCAGAAGACAGAGAGAGTGAAGACACAGCATAATGACAAAGAAATGAGAATTAAGCCGACAGCAGACTTTTCAGCACCAACAACTGATACCAGGAGACAGTGGGATAATCATTACCAAACTAAAGATTTGAACTGAGATCATTGATGTCCAGCTAACAGCCATTTAAGAATGAGGTTGGGGCTCAGTGCCTGTAGCTTAGCAGCTAGGGCACCAGCCACATACACCAGAGCTGCTGGGTTCAAACTTGGCCTGGGCCTGCCAAACAACAATGACAATTACAACAAAAAAATAGCTGGCTGTTGTGGTGGGCACCTGTAATTCCAGCTACTTGGGAGGCTGAGGCAAGAGAATCACTTAAACCCAAGAGTTTGAGGTTGCTGTGAGCTGTGATGCCACAGCATTCTACTGAGGGCAACATAGTGAGGCTCTGTCTCAAAAAAATAAAAAAAAAAAAGGACTGAGGTTGGAGTAGTTTTCCAACAAACATCAAATGGGTTTATTACTCATGGCTTCTTATTTGAGAATTAGTAAAGGATTTTCTTTCGTAAGAAGAAAATTGAATTCAGAAAGAAGTGATGTGACAGAGACAGTAAAGCAAGCAGAAACTTGGTAAGCATGTTGGTAAGTCTAAATAAATATTTCTTGTAAAAACAAATTCCAATTTGTGGAAGGGTTAAAAGTCAGGTGAAGATGAAATATTATGCAACAATAACATGAAAAACGCCGGCCAGGTGTGGTGCCTCCCGCCTGTAATCCTAGCATTCTAGGGGGCTG
The DNA here is from genome assembly GCF_000181295.1 of Otolemur garnettii. Classification (NCBI taxonomy): domain Eukaryota; kingdom Metazoa; phylum Chordata; class Mammalia; order Primates; family Galagidae; genus Otolemur; species Otolemur garnettii. The sequence continues at coordinate 6,213,402 of NW_003852454.1, read as the reverse complement.
AGGCAGGTGGATTGCTTGAGCTCAGGAGTTCAAGACTGGCCTGAGCAAGAGTGAGACCCCATCTCTAAAATAGCCAGATATTGAGGTGGGGACCTGTAGTCCAAGCTACTTGGCAGGCTTAGACAAAAGAATTGCTTGAGACCAAGAGTTTAAAGTTGCTGTGAGCTAGTATGCCATAGCACTGTATTGAGGGTGACAAAGTGAGACTCTGTCTCAAAAAAACAAAACAAAACAAAACATGAAAAATGGTAAACAGCCTGGGCAACATAGTGAGACCCCATCTCCACAAAAAATTAAAATTCAGCAGGGCATTGTGGTGGGTGCCTATAGACCTAGCTACTAGGGAGGCTAAGGCAAGAAGATCATTTGCACCGAAGAGTAAAAACAAAAACAAAAACAAAAAAATAAAAAAAAATTAAAATTTTGTCTCCAAAAATAAAAAAACAAAACAAAAAAATTAAAAAAAAAATTAAAATTTAGCCCAGCATGGGAGTGGGCACTTATAACCCTAGCTACTGTGTTTCCCCGAAAACAAGACACTGTCTTATATTTATTTTTTCTCAAGAAAACACACTAGGGCTTATTTTCAGGGGATGTCTTATTTTTATTAAGTATAATACAACAATCTACATTTATTCAAATACAGTTAAGTCGTCTTCTTCTGGAACCTGACAGGGGGAGCTGACCTTGTAGGTGGGGCTGGCGCTAGTGATGTGTGAATTCTTTTCCCCTAGCCATTCGCAGGTGCGCAATAGGATGCCTGCAACCGTTTGTTACCACACACGCACTCGCACTCGAGCAAGTGCTAACAGCTCGGAGAAAGGAGCTGCGGCAGATAAAAGGTATTCCAGCCTTCCTTACTGCTCAGCGCCGAAATGCATAGCGTGACTATGCAGATATGCTGCATAGCCACACTCATCACTAGGTCTTATTATGGGGTAGGGCTTATATTTAACAAATGCATAGAAATCCTAGCGGGCTTGTTTTTTGTGGTAGGTCTTATTTTGGGGGAAACACAGTGCTTGGGAGATTGAGGTGAGAGAATCTCTTGAGTACAACATTTGGAAGCTGCAGAGAACTATTATTGGGCCACTGCACTACAGCCTGGGCAACAGAGTTAGTGAGACCCCATCTCTAAAACAGACAAACAAACAAACAAACCCACAGAAAGACCCACCACCGCCACCAAAAACAAACAAACAAACAAAAAAGAAAAACTCCACAAACCTTACACAGTTAATTAAAATAGAATATTGCAAATTCCATATATCATTTTGCTGAAAGACAGAGAAGCCACTTAGCCATGGCTATGCATATTAAAATATAGTGGGTTAGCACTGAAATAATGGAAATGTAGAATGTCTAGCTTTCAAACCAGTGGGATAGAGAAATAACAAGAACGAAGGGAACACAATTAATACAATGAAGGCATAGAAAGAGAAAAAAATAAGCAAAGAAAAACATGAAGAAATCACAAAGTTAGATGGTGAAAATAATTTCAGATTACAAAATCTAAGAGAGTCCTAGCGAAGGTAGCCTCTTTGCTCTTCCTGCATGTCTGTCACCAGCATTTTGGGCCAGATATTCGCGTCTTTGTCTTCCTGTCATCACTAGAAGGTCAGGCCCTCCAGCACTGAGGCCTGTCCCACTCAGTCCTGTGGCTCCTGTCCCCTGCAGCACTGAGCCTGGCCTATAGTCTGGATAGGTTTGTAAAATAACCCATTTTTTCATTTGAGCTAAATTGAACCATGAAAGCAATGAAAGAAATAGAAACACCAAGGTCTCAGTGAATCATGACCATGATAAAGCCACATAAGAGAGGAAATTCAAATGTTGATAAACACATTAAAAGTTTAACTTCTCTGGAAATTAAAAATAGGTGAATTAAAGCCAAAGACAACATTGTACTGTTTTGCCTATCAATAGAAGATTTAAAAGTGACAGTACTAAATATTAGGGTAAGAGGTCTTTGCATACACTGTAGGATATACACATACATAATTATAACACGTTTTCTGGAAAACAATTTTGTTTCCAAAATTTTATATTGCTTATGGTTGTTCTAGTTGCAAGTGACCACAAACTGATTCACAGTAACTTAAAAGGAAATTTATTGCCCAAGTAGTCAGAAAGTTGTGTTGGGGTTTGTTGGCTTCAATGTATGTCTTTATTGGGTACCCTAATGAGAGCAGGACCCACTTTCTGTCTGTGGTATTTCCTTCCTCACAAGGCTACTCTTTTTATGATCACAAAGTAGCTGCTCTAGTTCCTGACCTCACATTCTATTGCTTAAATAAAGGGGATCTTTTTATTTTTATTTCATTTATTTTTATTTTTAAAATTTTTTTGGCCAAGGCTGGGTTTGAACTCAGCACCTCTGGCATATGGGGCCAGCGCCCTACCCTTTTGAGCCACAGGCGCCACCTAAGGGGATCTCTTTTTTTTTTTTTTGAAACAGAGTCTCACTATGTTGCCCTCGGTAGAGTGCAATGGCATCACAGCTCACAGCAACCTCAAACTCTTGGGCTTAAGCGATTCTCTTGCCTCAGCCTCCCAAGTAGCTGGGACTTTAGGTGCCCACCACAACGCCCAGTTGTCATTGTTGTTTGGCTGGCTGGGGCTGGGTTCAACCCTCCAGCCTCCGTGTATGTGGCTGACACCGTAAGCACTGTGCTATGGGAGCTGAGCCGGGGGATCTCCTTTGATCATCCCTTTCCAATTTCTAGAAGCCCCCAACAAATGCTACCTCTTGTTTCACCTGTGTAACATGTGGCCAATCTCTGAACTATAATGATTCTTTAAATGTAACAGGAACAAAAGATGGGAAATAGAATGAAGATGGCAAAGATGGAAGAACTAAGAGACTTGCCCTATTTGGAATGGATTAAATGAGAAGAGTACCCACATGGGAAAATGCTCAGCTCTTGCCTCTTTAAATGAGGCTCCTGCTCCATTCTCCCTCTCAGCTTCTGAGATTTCGACTAGAGGCATGGTATCCTCCATACGGAGGTCCCATATCCCATACCATGTCCCATATGTCTCTTACCCTCTTTTCTATTTGCCCCATCCTCTTGTTTCATTGAACTTTGCGTATTTTCTTCTGACAGATTTTCTAGTTCACTAATCCTTCCTGCAACTGTGCCTAATTAGCTCTAGTATCCATTCAAGTTTTTAATTTCCTTTTTTTCTGTTTTAGAATTTCAATTTGTCGTAGTTTATATTCTCTGCCGAAAGTTTATCTTATTTTATTTTTATTGTTGGAGATTCATTGAGGGTACAAGAGACCAGGTTACACTGATTGCATTTGCTAGGTAAAGTCCCTCTTATAATTGTGTCTTGCCCCCAAAAGGTGTGTCACACACAAGACCCCCATCCCTCTCCCTCTCTGCTGAAAGTTTAATCTTGTCCTTTACTTATTAAATAGGAAATCATACAGGAATGTATCGTCTGTGTCTGATGATTCCACTATTTGGATCTCCTGTGGGTCTGTTGTTTCCATTGCCTGGTTTTCCCCCTAGTTTTTGGTTATGTCATATAGTCTTTTCAAATTCTCATTACTTTTGATTTCATGCCAGACATTGTATTCTTTTTTTTTTTT
>NW_003852454.1:6195826-6209582 GCF_000181295.1 Otolemur garnettii | reverse complement strand
CTGGCGCCTTAGCCACTTGAGCCACAGGCGCCAAGCCCAGACATCGTATTCTAAACACTCTAATTTGAAACTCTGGATGATGTTACCAGTTTTTAAGAGAGGATTTATGCTTGGCTCTGACAGCCTACTAGGCTAGGGGTCTCACAATCCCGGATCACCTTAATCCAATCAAATAATGGGCTTCTGACTCAGTAGAAAATGTACTTGGTTCACTCTTACTGTTAGGGTGTAGCCCCTTGAGTCTCAGTTGGGAGGCTGGGATGTTTACCAGTGGGCCACGAATTCCCCTATTTGTTCCATATCCCTATGGATCTGTCAAAAGCCCAACAGAGGCCTCTCTTCAGGTCCTCGGTTTCTTCAGGGGCTCCAAGAGTAAGGTACCCTCAGGCAGGGAACAGCACTCTGGACCTCTCTTGGTTGTTCTCTGAAGCCATCTAACAGATTTCTATTTTCTATTTCTTTACCATTCCTGGTGGTTCTCAGCAGGAGTCCACCTCACCAGAGTAGGTCATAATGGGCCTAAAAGCCTGTTAGTATGGGTTCAAATTTCACCTCTATCTTTCGATAACCCAGTGAGTTTGGATGTTCAGATTTTCTGAGCTCTAGTTACTTCTGGGTAAGAAGGGATTAGTACCTGTTGCACAGGATTGATCTCAGGTGCAGAAATCATATATGTGATGCACTTAGGAATATCTGATTTGGCCGGGCACAATGGCTCACACCTGAAATCCTAACACTTTGGAAATCCAAGGCTTGAGCTCAGGAGTTTGAGAACAGCCTGAGCTGGAGCGAGACCCCGTCTCTACTAAAAATAGAAAAATTAGTCAGGCATTGTGGTGGGCACCAGTAGTCCCAGCTACTCAGGAGACTGAGGCTGGAAGATCGCTTGAGCCCAGGAATGTGAGGTTGCTATGATGATGCCACAGCACTCCAGCTGGGACAACAGAGAGACCTGTCTCAAAAAAATAATAATAATAAAATTTTGACATATGGTTGATAATTAAGACATTGAGCTTCGTTACTGATGATGTTTTAATGAGTCTGCCTGGCTCCTACCTCAGACCGCTGGTATCTGGGATGGACTTCTGTGGATCTTGTTTGAAGGAGGACCTGGGAATTTTCTAGGGACAGTGAAGAGTGTCCGGGTCATTTTTGCCTGATTGTGGCAAAGTTGGTGGAACCACACTTCCTGGGCTAAGGTCACTTAGAGGTCACTGGGGCTTGTCTGGGCCTGGGGAAGTGAGCAGTGAGAGGATAAGAGAAGATTTAAGCCCTAATCACACAAGAGAGGCCAGGTCCCATCCGTGGTACATCAGGAGGACAGGCTAAGAGGGGCTGGGAGGGAGAGATGAGTCAGGAGGTTGGACACTAGGCCCCGCCTGAACCCAAGATTGACTAGAGTGAGGTCTGGAACTGCAGGACATTGGCAAGAACCTGTGGGTCCATGACGGCACTGGCTGCAGAGTGATGTCCTCACCCTTTATCTCTGCCCCTTCGATACTGAGAATGGTGTGACCCTCCAGCCACTTGGATATTTGCCAACATGGATGAAAGTTTCTCATTGAGAAGCTTTTTCAGACCAAAACCATGCGAATTTTATTTTTTTTAACTTAAAAATATTAAGGGGGTACAGTGTTTTTGTTAATGAATACCTTTTATGATGCTTAAGTTGGGGCTTTTAGTGGGCCCATCACCCACTAAAGTAGCGTTCATTGTACCTAATGGGTATAGGTGAGTTTTTAAGCCTCTCCTCTTCCCTGCCCCCTTCTTGATTTCCAATGACCTTTACATCTTTCTGTAGCCGTGTGTGCCCATCGATTAGCTCCCAATTATTACAGAGTGAGAACATGTGCTGTTTGTTTTTCCATTCCTGAGATACTTCACTTAGGATAATGGTCTCCAGTTCCATCCAAATTGCTGCAAAAGACATTATTTCATTCCTTTTTATGCCCTGCCAATTTAATATTTCTTTTAAAATACAATACAAGATCCCTTTATTTTTAAAATACTTTATTGAGATGATTTTCATCAAATAAGTTCTTTCTGTTTAACTTTTATAACTGGTTCGTAGATCTAGTTTTTGTCCATTTATAATTCGCTGGTTATAGCTTCTGCTATTGTGAATGTGTGTGTGCATGTCTGTGTGTTAGCCATTATTCCTGTCTCTTGGTTCGATTTTGTGGATCTAAACATAGGAAGGAACATTTAATTATTGGCCAATTATACTTTTTTGTCAAGTGCTGACTTCAACGGTGTCAGTTTCTTTTGTGTGGATTACTTCTATAGGTAATTTTCTTTGTTTCTTGACTAAAAGGAAGGTAGTTTTATTTCTTCCTTTAACTTATCAGGAACGTGTGAACAATTTTGCAAAATGGAGGAAGGAGGGTGAGAGAAGGAGGTGAGTTCAGTGAGGAGAGGAAATAGCCAAAGGCTCAGATGCGATGTGGATCCAGGCACAGCGGCTCTGGGGAGAGGCTAAGACACCAGGTTCAGATATCATTGAGCTCGAAGAGCAGGCTTTGAGTATGGTGGCAAGAGTATGAGCTATGAAATGGCCCCAACCTCAGCACTGACAGGGAGCAAGGGTGAATCCAGTCTTTGGGGAAGACCCAGGGATCAGGAGGCTAGAATTGAAGGAGTCATTTTGGCTCTGGGACAAGGAGGGTTGACAATAGGAGCGGCAGCTGTCCTGGTGTCTCCACGGTGACTATAGTCCCATTAGTAGGCCACATGGCTCAGCAGATAACACTTAAACTTCTGAAAAAGCTGCACCTGACTTTAATCCTGCACCAGCATGCACAGTGATGTGTTCTTAGCTCTCATCACTCTGGATAGGAGAGGCAGGGATACCTTTCCCCCATGGTCGTTGTGAAAATGATACTAGATTACATATGTCAAGAGGGTGGACCATGTAAGACTCACAGCAAATGGCAGCCGCTCTTGTTACTATTATCAGTGCTCCCTTGGCCAAAACTGACCCGGGCCAGGAATCTGATGGCTAACACAATGGCGGAGTCTAACAGATGGACCATGTACAAACCAGGCAGAATGTGGGAGACCTCAAGGAAAGGTGCAGCACCCTGATACTGGTAGTAGAAGGGGTGAGGGGAGGGAAGGATGAGACCCGTGTGGAGGGGGAGGGATGAGATCTGTGCTAGCCCAGGGGACCAGTTGGCAGACAGGTCCAGAGAAATGAAGACCACAGTCTCAATCTCCTCCCTCCCATCCCTGCTGGGGCTCCCCTGCCAAAGCCCACAAGGAGCAGAAGGCCAAGGAGTCTGGTAGTTCTGACCCATCAAGTCCATGTCCAGGGGCAGAGAGCAGGGTGGGAGAAGGGTGGCTGTGGGCTGCCACTGCATACACAGCACAGACCCAGGAGCAAACCCTTCTGTGTGTGTCCTTTTCAGAAAAAGAGCTGTCTCCAGGCTCTGGCAGGGTCTCATGGCCCAGTGGGGTGACAGGGAAAGGCTCATCTTACGAGACCGTTTCCCGGTGGATGGGGCTGGACCATCATGTTCTTCTTGGAAAGGTCAGGGGTAATGTATTCATCCTCTCGCGATGACTCAAGGTACAGTCAAAACCCATTCAGGCTGACCCCTAAGCATTTCAGGTTTGGAATAATTCAGGAGGGAGTTTGGCTGGAATTTATCTTTGCTGTATTTACACAGAAAGACCTTAAAAAGCTAGTCGATAGTGTAAACAAGGATAATTATAATATTTCAGGAGCGGAGGGGAGGAAAAAAGAAATTTTCAAACACAGCCACCAAACCCATTCCTGGATTGATGATGAGAGAATTATAAATTGTCCTTTTTAATAATAATTACACAGATGTGGTCCCATAGGCTCCTAAAGGTAACTTGAGGATGAGAGAGATATGACACAGTCATGTTTGGTCAGTGCCCCAAGAGCTTGATAACCCAGCCATGGGTACCTGTGGGTTGGGCCCCTTTAAGAGCAAAGCCAGAGGCAGCATGAGGCAGCAGGGAGAATGCACAGTCCTGAAGTCTGCAGGTCTGCAGTGGAATCTACATGTCTTTGGGTCCCGTGACCCTGCTAAGCCTCCTTTTCCCTGTCTGTGAAATGGGTGAGGCAACACTCATAGCCTTCTGTAAGGAGCACAAGGATCTGGTGGGGAAGTCATAGTAGGGCCTTAGCTCCTAATCCACCGGTCATGGAAAGGTGTGCTGGGTGCTGGGTCTAGACACTCTTCACCCTTGCCTGGGTTCTGTCTCCCACATGGAGGCCAGCCAGGAAACACAAGCTGGGAGCCAGAGAGGTCACCTACCCTTGTTATTTGGCTCAGGCCTGACCCAGGTCCTCCTAGGCCTTGAATCCAACCTCTTGGTTTCTGCCCCAGCAAACTCTGACCTTCTAAACCACACAGATAATAAGCTCACAGAAAGAGTATGGTGGGCTTTAGAACCAGACAGTTGTTATTTCTAATCCCAGCTCTGCAGTTACATACCAAATAGCAAGTCTCTTAACTTCTGCAAGACTCTGGGCAGGAAGGTGGCCACATCTACTGTGCAAGTGGGATTAAGCACTGGGCACAGCATTTGGTGGTTATAGCGACAGTAATTAGTAGCTATTATTATTATTGCTTATGTGATGTGTTCAGACATTTTTTAATTAGTCAGAAATCTGGTTTTGCCTTTGGGAGTTTCCCTTTGATTATAGGAATTTCCAGACTGCTGGAAGAACCTGCCAGTTTAGGGGAGAAGAGAAGGAGAGATGTTATAATTTGCTTCAGTGGCGTGGAAGGGACCCTCCTCTGTTTTGCCTAAGCCCTGCTTTCAGGCAGTCAGGGGCCCTCCTAAGTTAAAGCCTTCTGGAGTCTTGCTCCCACATCCTCTCCATTCCTAAGGATGTGAGTGTGGTCCCCAGAGCTTGTGCCCTGGCCAGAGGCGCTCAGGACACCCTCCTCACATCGTGACCTCCCTGCAGAAGAGATGAGTAATGAAGCTCAACATCTTGCCCAAGCACCATGGAAAAAGGCGTCCATCATCTTAATGGGCCCTTGGAGCTGTCTCACTGACCTGCGGCCTCTTCCTATGAGCACCCCCTCCTGAAAGCACTCAATGTGAGCTATTCCTGGCATGTCCTGTGGTACAAAAGCGCGGTTCATCTTTTCAAGGAGACATAAGGAGGTTGAAAGTCAAAGCCATTGGAACAAACCTTGGCTTTGGAGACGAGTCAAGTGCTTATTATGCAAGTCCTTGCTCTCCCTCAGATGAAGGCAGGATGATGAGCAAAACAGGGTTTGGGGGGATTTGGTGATAAGGATAAAAAGGGAAGAAGATCTATGAAGGACATACCGTCTCCATGGGAAGAGAGCCCTGGCTGTGGGGCAATAGCCTGCTCTCGGACTGTCACTTAGGAGGGGTGCTTTGGGTTTACTCTGACCCTGTGAGGTCTGGGGAAGAGTTGAAGTTCAGCTCAGCTTGGCCTTGGAAGAGAGAAGTGAACCCTCCTCCCTCAGGCCCACAACCACCATCTCCTTATAGGCAGCGGCTGATGCCTTTGTGAAGACAGATTTGGGCTGGGACTGGAGAAGTCTCTACTCTTGTTTCACTGAGAGTGAGCACCTCTTTGAGTCTCCATTAGGACAGCAAGGCTTATTCCTACTTGGTCCCTCTGTTAGCAGGGATAAGGCATAGTCGTGAAGTGAGCAGGTCTGCAGTGGAATCTACATGTCTTTGGGGGCCCCGTGACCCTGCTAAGCCTCCTTTTCCCCATCTGTGAAATGGGTGAGGCAATACTCATAGGCTTCCTGTAAGGAGCACCAGCATTGGGTGGGAAAGTCATACTAGGGTCTTAGCTCCTAATCTACCAGCCATGCAAGGGTGTGCCTTGACCTCCATAGCTGATCACCTCCCTACATTGACAACCTCCTTAATCTGATTTAATTTTCATAGACTGAACATGTACCACATGTACATGTATAGTAGGCCTCGTTCCTTATGCTGACCACCTCCGTATGTTGACCAGTTTGTTACAGTCCCTTGGTTGGCCAACTAACAGAGGTTCTACTGTACTTGCCTCCTTTTCCACTGAAAAGGGGGGCTGATCACAAATCACAGGCGGATCCAAATGTTTTTTGGCAGAAAAGATGTTTTAGCATCTCAGGAGGGCTTGCTGGACCTTGGCTTTTGGTGTTCCTTTGGAGAAGGAAGGCAGAGTGTTGACTAGCACTGAAGACAGAGGACATAGATGCTGGCACCACCTAGGCCCTCTCCTACCTGTTAAAAAAGGGAAGGTCCTCAGAATTCTAACCCTTAAGGCCATGTGAATATAACTCTACAATGTGGCCAAGATAGTCTGTAGATCAGAGGTGTGTGCATAAAGAAAGTTTGTTGAGGTTTCCTTTAGACAAGGAGAGAGAGAGAGTGGAGATCAGCTGGAGATCTCGTTCATTTCCCAGGGGCTTCTGCAGAAACACATGGAAAAGGAGAACATGGTCAAACACACCACCTTCTCCTTTCTTTTTTTTTTTTGAGACAGAGTCTCACTATGTCGTGCTTGGTAGAGTGCTGTTGAACTCACAGCAACCCCAAACTCTTGGATTTAAGTAATTCTCTTGCCTCAGCCTCCCAAGTAGCTGGGACTACAGGCACCTGGCACAATGCCTGGCTATTTTTTTGTTGCAGTTGTCATTGTCATTTAGCAGGCCGGGTTGGGTTCAAACCCACCACCCTCAGCGTATGGGGCTGGCGCTGTAGAGACTGTGCTACAGGAGCCCAGCCCCCTCCCACCTTTTCAAAAAGAGAATTACTATGCTTTTGTTTCTTTTATAAGATCTAATGAATTTCCAATGGACAAAAGATTCCTTAGCTGAGAAGTTGAAAAATCACTGCTCAAAACCATTGCCCTGTTGGACTGAAAATTCTTCTTTTTTTTTTGAGACAGAGTTTCACTGTGTCACCCTTGTAGAGTGCTATAGTGTCACAGCTCACAGCAACTTCAAACTCTTGGGCTCAAGTGATTCTCTTACATCAGGCTTCCAAATAACTGGGACTATAGGTGCCACCACAATGCCCAGCTATTTTTAGGGATGGTGGTCTCACTCTGGCTCAGGCTGGTCTCGAACTCGTGAGCTCAGGCAATCCACCCACCGTGGCCTCCTAGAGTGCTAGAATTAAAGGTGTGAGCCACTGTGCCCAGCCTCGGATAGTCTTTATAAACCTCTTGCTTCTCCATGCCAGGATCTCTGTTCTGATTTTCTCTTGCTACATTACAAAACGCACCCAAAGTTAGTGGCTTGTATTAGCAACTTATTACCTTCTTTTGTGGGTTTACTGGGCTCAGCTGGGAGGTTTTCATTTAGGGCCTCTCATGTGTTGCAGTTAGACAGGAGATGGAGCTGGTGTCCCAAGGCTCAATAGTGTGGATCTTCCAACTTGGCTTATTCACTCACGTATCTGGTGCCCCAGCTGGGGAAGTTGAGGGAGCTGAGGACCAACTGGGCAACTCTGTTCACATGGCCTTGCTACATAAATTCCCTCCAGCATGGCAGAATCAAGGTGGTTAGATGGGGCTTGGATTCCTCTAGAATGTGAAATCAAAGAGATCCTGGCAGGAATTGAAAGGCCTTTTATGAGATAGCCTTAGGAGTCACAAGTGTCACTTCCATGGCTTTGTACTAGTCAAAAGCTAGTCACAAAATAAGCACACAAGAGGGGGAGGACTATACAACTATGTGAATACCAAGAATTTAAGCTCATTGGAGCTTTAAAGTCTAGATACCCCAAATCTGGACTGAAGGGAACATGTCCTGCCTTTGCAGCCCCTGTCAGATGTTAGATTTGGAGCTACAGCCCATAAGCTCCAGAACCGGGATCAGCAGAGTAGGCTAAAGGAAGTCTACTTCTTACTACTTGCCTAAAGTCCTTTTTATAGAAGGTAAAGACTTCTGTTCCCTAAGTGCTGAGATTAGAAATGCTGCTATCATTTCAGGAGAACAAACCCAAATCCCTCTGCCACAGAAGGCAAGTCACATTTTCAAATACGTCTCTCATGTGTTTAAACAGGGACATCTACTTTCCTGTAGAGACCTAGAGTCACCTGCAGTGGTCTTTTGTTTCTGATAACTCCCCGTACATCAAAGGCGAGCAGCAGAGAGGGGCAGAGTTTGCTCTAGTCTTCCTTGCAGGACTCACAATAGCAGGAGACTCCTGGCTTCCTGGAATTGCCACTAAAGCCCAGACTCTCCTAATAGTAAGTTTCACACACTAATTTTTCACCAAGACTGTGAAGGCCCAGCTAGAAACACAATCTTTTGTTTTGCTTTAGCTGTCATATTTCCCAGGGATTGAAAGGACTCCCTTAGACAGTCAAGCACAACCATCATTTAGCAAAAGCAGGGTTCCAATGGATTGTTAGGAGTATCAGTGGCCCTTCTGTCACCACTATTCAAGAGTTCTTTCCCACTGCCTTAATGCCTGGGTAAGAGGCACTGGGAGTGTTGATATGACTGCGATAGGGGATGTGCTTGGAATCCAGGGGCAAAGGCGTCCCCTCTTGCTAAACTGGGGGAACGCAGGCTCAGGTAGGCTCCTGGCTGCTGAGGGCAACCCTGAGATTTTCAGGGCTCCCACCTGAGCTCTGTTGTCCTGGGGACCTACTCCTTCCCCTCCCACCAAGAGAGAGAGAATGCTGCCATTGCTGTTGGGAAGAGAAAGAACACAGAGCGTGAGGGAGAGGGTCCCAGGGCCACAAAAGCAGCTGCCACTTTATCTTAGGAGGGGACCCCAGGGAGCCCTTGAACCCGATGTCATTTCTGTCATGCATAAGGAGAGGCGCGGGTGAGCGTGTGCAGGGAAAGAGAAATGCTGAAAAAACAGTTAGCCTCTGTTAATATTTGATAGGCAGCCAAAGCACTTTTGTTCCCAAGCCCGGCGAGCTACCCGTGAAAAAATAAATTGCTTTTCAAGAACATTCATCACAGCAAGTGGCTCATTTCCTTGTCCTCAAACAACCTCATTCCTCGGCCCTCTCCCCCATTAAAAACTCCTCAGATGTGGTAAAGGAAATAAAAAAGCCCAGGGGAGCTGTGGAGCAGTGGTGGGTTCTGAGGGAAGGCGGCAGGCGGAGGGGGAGATGGGCAGAGGAGTGGCAAACATTCGGGCCTTGTGATGTGGCCCCACCTGGATTCCACTTCTGAGCAGAGGGGCTCAAGCTCCACAAATGTGATTCTGAAGTTCAGGACCAAGTTTGCTTACTTTCAGTACCTCTTGTCCTTTTAGGACCCTCAGCAGCTTAGAGGGGCTCTCAAACCACTCCCATGCAGAGAGCTCTCCCTCCCCATCATAGTATGTCCTGTCATCCTCCATATTTCGCTTATGGTGTTCACCCCAATATGTAATTATTAATCCTTCTTTTCGGGTTTACTCTCCAAACACCTTATCAGCTCTACCAAGCCAGGTAGTGACCGTGCTGTCTGTTCACTGGTGCATTCCCCAGCACATAGGGGACTCAACAAATACTTGTAGGATGAAGGAATAAATGAACAAATCCCCAATGCTTAGGGTCAAAGGTGCCACCCAGTCCAAGATGTTCCCTTCCTGAGATTTGTTTTTTTTCATCATCTAATTCCTGACTAATTGATCAGACAGGCCAGACAGGTCTCCCGGGCAAAAGAGTTAGCTGGCAGGTTCGAGTGCGCAACTACTACAGAGCAAGTGGCTGAGCTTTGGTTTTACTGTGTGACCTTGAGTAAGTCACTTTGCCTCCTCTAGCAGCAGGGTCCTTATAAACAAGATGTATCACTTACTCCGTGGCATTTCCGTAGAGGTCACAGTCAGTGTGGGGAATGTGCAGGCACTCAATATAATGGTCATTTCTATTAATTTGATAAGTGTGGAGCCTCTAACACAGTAAAATATCAGTATAATATTCAGGGATTTCTGAGTCATCTAGGTCATAAGGGCTCTAGAAAATTCTCCAGCCTGAGATGCTGGCAGGAGCTCACCTTCCTTTTAGGCGTGTGTGGACCACAGCCTCACACAGGCTGGAGCTTCAGAGAAGGACCCCCTACATCCCCTCCCCGCCAATGAGAAGAGTTTCCTTCAGGTGGCTGTGGAGAATAAGGGTGTTAGATTCATCAGTCAGCAGCAAGAATGGTTCTGAAGGGTCTGGGGCACCTAATACCTTATTTTGGGTTCATTCATTTATTCCATATGTATTTGTTAAGTATCTGCTACAGTCAGAGAACACACTTGTGACCAAGATGGCACGGTCCAACCCTCGCGGAGCGGACACCTGTGGGGATTAGACCACAAATATGAATTAATAATTGCCCATGGGATAAGCCAGGTGAAGGACGGATAATGAAAGGGAGGAGCTTCCCTGAAGGTGAAGGAGAGTGGGGGAGGTCTAGCTGAGGAGCCAACAGGAGGCCAGAAAGTGGGAGTGATGGTCAGGGGGAGGCAGAGGCAGGCGAGTGGGCCCTGAAGCCTCTCAGCGCCCGTGGGGCGCCGAGGTTCTGAGGTGCGCACAGGCCACGCCAGCTACGCCCTGGGCCCTCCTTAGGCCTGCGCAGATGTGCAGCCAAGGGTAGGGCTGGGAGGCTGGAGCCCGAGGAGGGCTGAACCCCACTTCTGCCAGCACCCGGGTTCGCCCCGACGCCGCCGGTTCTCTCTTCGCCGCAGCCTGGCAGAGCAGAGCCCGCGAAGCCCCTTTGGGGACCCAGCCCCACGGCGAACCCCACCCTGCAGCATCGGGCGACCCACATAACTGTGCTGTTTGGGTTTGAAAACGAGAGACGGACACAACTTTGTCTTTCTTAGTAGACAGAAAGGGCTCCTTTTCAGGCACTGCTAAGAATAGCCTAATTTATTCCCACTTCTCGCGGCTGGGAAGCGCGGCGCCGATGGGCGGGCGGCCAGCCTGGCGAGCAGCCGGAACGAGCGGTGAAAGAGCTGCCCGGCCCCAGGCCCCGCCGCGCCCCGCCGCGCCCATTGGCTCGCCCGCCGCCCTCCGCGCTCTCATTGGCTCGCGCGAGCCCTCTCTCTGCCTGACCGCGGCGCCCCCTGCTGCCCAGGGGTCTGACCATCGAGAGGCGTGGTCTTCCGCGGGTGCGAGGGCTGAGGGGGAAAGCGTGGGAGGATGCGGGTACTGACCCAGCAGAGCACTAGGCTTGCGGCCGGGAGGTGTCAGGAGATTCCCAGAAACAGCAGTCATTGATGAATATCTCCCAAACACCCCAGGACTTCCTGTTGTTATTATTTCATTCCGTTCTTATTACAATCCTACAAAACAGGTATTATTATTCCCTCTTCTTATAGATGAGCAAAATGATGGCTGAAAGTTAAGGGACTTGCTCATGGTTACACAGTATGTTGCAGAGGTGGGATTTGGTTGCTCTTGTGGATGATCCCAAGCACTGCACCTCCGTGGCACCCTGCTGGGAGTGGAGGGTTTATCCTAGGGATTAGATGGATGACAGTAGCCAATTGGGGTGCATGGAGGGACCACCGCAGTGGGCACTAGCTTGATCAGCTCAGAGAAGACTCCCAGGTGAGATGGCACTCACCTGTTCTTTGAAGACATGGTGGAATTTAGGATGGCACTTATAGCCAAGCCGCCATAGGAACAAAAATTAATCAGGAAGACCTTTGGCATGAGATTAGTCACTTGCTTCAGTCAGCAAAAGAGTCACCACTGACATGGGCACTGAATATTCTTTTTGCACAACATTTTACATTTGAAAATTCCTTCACTTCTATGGTCTCATTTAACTACAGTATCAAAACAGCTCTGTAAGTTTGGGTCATGGTATTGTTGAAGAGGGATAAACCGGAGACTAACGGAGACCAATGAGAACAATGTATTGATTATTTCCTGTATTTAGGGCACTGTACATCCCACGCAATTCTCACAAGAGCCCTAGGAGGTAGGTATTGTTGCCTTCTTTTACAGAGGATCAAATGTAAACTCAAAGAGGTTAAAGAACTTTCTTAAGGTAACACAAGGGGTTGGCTCCCAGCTCACACTTTGTCAGTTATTCTGTTCCTGCAGATCCTGAGCCAGCCTGAGGAATAGATGGAGGTAGCAGTTACTGGACAAGACAGATTTGAAGGATGACAATAAGGTCTCATGCCCATACTATGCTGAAGCACCGTCACTGGCATTGTTTGAGCCATCAAGGTCATAAAATTCCAACCTCCCTGTATGGAAGGAAGGCAATAATTCCATAGTGTGATTGAGAAAAGAAAAATATTTGGAAATTTCACTGGAGCTATTCACCTAGCTAAAGCATCTACTGAGTTGTATTCTTGAGTTGACCACATTCACCCATTTCTCCACCTACTCTGTAAGATTAGCTCCATAAAGGACAGAGGTGAAAATGAAGCAGCCAGAGAAGTTTCAATTTGGGGTAGAATGTGGTAGCTAGCAGCAAACTTCTTCTCATACTGTGTCATCTAGGAAAGAAACTGGCTCGATTACATAAAATGTATTTAGAAGACATTGGAGATCTGTGGAAACTAAGTGGGCAAGATGAAACTAAAGTTCCAGAGATGAGAAAATTCTTACTAGGTGAGTGAGTTGGCATGACTAGCCCTTTTCTCCCATGAGGTCATTTGCTGATTGAATGTTGGGTTTGCTGTAGGCAGATAAGTCTACTAGAGGAAGAGACAGTAGCAGAGACTTTGACAGCCATGTGGGCTGGCCCTGCTGACTAGAGAGTAGTAGAGTCCTAAACTTACTGCCAGCTGTCTACAAGGAACACTGTGTGCTGGGGGACTGGATAGGATGATTCTGGGGATGGGGCTGGGCTATTGAGGCAGTTTTTCAGCTCTTAGAAGGTAAAATGCAGCCAGAGGAAAAGATCTTTAAGAAGCATGTCATTGAATAAGCTCCTGAAGACATCTGCCAGATAATTTGCCTGCATATGGAGGGAGCTAAGCTCAGAATCTCTGAGGAGCAGAACTTTCAAGGCCAAGGAGACAAAGGCTAGTCTCTTGCCTGGGGCTGGAGTGGAGGAAGCTGAGCCCTTGCATTTTTGTAGTGCTTGGAAGATGAGGTCTTATCAGAAGCAAAGAAACATATCTCATCCTTGAGAAATCTGAAACCAGAGGTAGAGTGATGGACACTGAGGCCAGCTCCCATCCAGCTCAACTCCTGCTTGGATGGGGCTGACCAGCCCTTCACCCTCTCTGCATAATAGAAGACAAGCGATGCCTCTCTACATAAATACAATAATGACTTTAAGTTTTAGGATCCTTTGATACACAACATCTGAAATCCAATTTAAAAATCACATGTTATTAAGTAGGAAAACATGACTAATAAGCCCAGGGAAAAATACAATAGAAGCAAACTTACAAATTATAAGTTTGTCTGAGTCAGCTCAGGCTTCTGTAATGAAATACCATAGACTTGAGGCTTAAACTATAGGCATTTGTTTCTCATAGTTCTAGGGCCTAGGAAATCCAAGAGGAAGGGGCCAGCTGGTTTAGTTCCTGGTGAGGGGCTGTGTCATGGCTTAATGATGCCTGGCTTCTCTCTGTGTGCTGGCATGGTGGAGAGAACTCCGAGGTCTTTTTTCTGTCTTATAAGGCACTAATTCCATCATGAGGGAACCACCCATCTAAACCCAATCACTTCCCAAAGGTTCCACCTCCAAATACCATCACATTGAGGGTTAAGGCTTCAACATATGAATTGAGGGGTAGGGGGAGCAAACACATTCAATCCATCGCATAGATTGTAGTAAAGGGTCTGTCTTTATATATTTTTTAATTTTAATATTTCTCT
>NW_003852454.1:6181636-6194876 GCF_000181295.1 Otolemur garnettii | reverse complement strand
GCGGGACCCAATTTTTGATACATGAGTGCTGACAGCTTTAAGCCCCACTACTTTTTCTTCCCTTGTCTTATATCTGGGCCAACTAGTAAGAATGCTGAGGTGCTCTTGCCTTTAGCCCCAACAAGAAATGTAACCATGCAAAGAAACCCTCACATTCAGCCCCACCCCCTAAAAATCCCAAAGCCAGTCTCCTTTCTCTGCTATTTAAAGCCATTTTGTACCTTCTGGGACAGTTTCCAGTCTCTCCCCAGAAGTCTTCATATGTGAATAGGAATCATTTCATATCCTCTTGGAGGGGGGGGGTGTCATCAGTCTTGATATTTAAACCACATTTTGGCTGAGTGTGGTGGCTCATGCCTATAATCCCAGTGATTTGGGAGGCTGAGGTAGGAGGATTACTTAAAGCTAGGAGTTTGAAACCACCCTGGGCAACAGAGCAAGACCACATATTTATGAAAATCATTTAGATGTGGTGGCATGTGCCTACTTGGGAGGCTGAGGTGGGAGGATCGCTTGAGTCTGGGAGTATGAGGATGCAGTGAGCTATAATAGTGCCACTACACTCTACAGCTTAGGTAACAGAGGGAGACCCTATCGCAGAAAAACCAAAACCAAAACCAAAACCAAAATTTTATCATTGGTATTTTGACAGGGATTGCCCTGAATCTACGAATTGCTTTGGGTAGTAGTGTCATTTTAACAATATTAATTTTTTCAACCCATGAGGATAAAATATTTCTTCATCGTTTTGGCGTCCTCTTTAATTTCTTTCACTAGAGTCTTATACACATAATAGATTTCCTTGTATAGATCATTCACTTCTCTAGTTAGATTGATTCTGGCATTTTATATTTTTTGTAGATATATAGAATGCTTTCTTGATTTTTTTCTCAAATTGTTCACTGTTCAGTGTATATATATGGCTTGCTACAATTTTTGCATGCTGATTTTGTATACTGCAACTTTACTGACTTCATTTATTAGCTCTAATAGTTTTCTTGGTGGAGACCTCAGATTTTCTTTCTTCTCTAAGATCATATTATCTGTGAACAAGGCTAATTTGACTTCTTTCTTTCCAATTTAAATATCCTTTATTACTTTTGCTTGCTTAATTGCTCTAGCCCGGAATTTCAGTATTATGTTGAGTAAAAGTGGTGAAAGTGGGCATGCTTGTCTTGTTCTAGTCCTTGGATGAAAGACCTTCAAGTTTTTCCTTTTAAGTATAATAGTTAAGTGTGGATTTGTCATAGATAGCCTTTATTATTTTGAGATATGTTCCTTCTATATCCATTTTGATGAGTGTTTGTTTTTATGATAAGGGGATGTTGAATTCTATGAAATTCTTTTGTAGCATCTACTGAGATGATCAAATAGCTTTTGCTCTTGGATCTATTAACATAGTACTATCACATTTATTGATTTGTCTATGTTTAACCATCCTTGCATACCTGGGATAAATCCCACTTAAACATGTTGAATGATCTTTTTAATGTGTTGTTGAATTTGGTTTGCTAATTTTTTTTTTGTTTTTTGAGGCTGAGTTTTGATTCTTTTCTAGTTCCTGGATTCTTTTCTAGTTCATTGGGTTATTTGAAGTCCACCTGCTACTGAGTAAGGGGCATTTCTGTTACAGACCAAGGAAAATCGAAGAAAGGAAGTGCTGTTTAGGATTACATTGTGGATGCCATTCTGAGGGTTCTCAACTTGGTTATAGTAATGAAAGGAGAGAAGGATACCCCTGGCCTGATGGATACTACGGTATCTTGTTGTTTGGGGCCCAAAAGAGCTAGCAGGATCCTCAGACTTTTCGGTCTGTCTCAAGAAGATGATGTTCACCAGTATGTTGTGATAAAACCCTTAAATAAAGAAGGTGAGAAACCTAGGACCAAAGCACCAAAGGTTCAGCATCTTGTGATTCCATGTGTCCTGCAACATAAACACAGGCATATTGATCTGAGGAAGCAGTGTACTAAGGAAAATAAGGAAAAGGCTGTGGAATATGCTAAACGATTGGCCAAGAGAATGAGGGAGGCCAAAGAAAACCGTCAGAAATGGATTACCAAGAGGTGCGGGCTGTCCTCTCCAAAAGCTTCCACTTCTAAGTCTGAATACAGTCCCCATAATAAAGATTTTTTGAGTAATAAAAGAGATCATACTTAAAAAAAAATTACTTTCAATGCTATTAATGAAAAATAAGGGCTTATGACTACCTTTTTGTTGTTTGCTTTCTGGCTTGGTTTAGTGTGGAGTGTTGAAGACCAAGTAAGGTGAGGAGGCCATCCTCCTATTGAGGGGAGGAGGCTCATCTTGGAAAGTTGGACCGAGAGTTACAAATATAAAAAAGAAGGAAACTGAGCCAGATGCCATGGCTCACACCTGGAATCCTAGCACTCTGAGAGGCCAAGGCAGGTGGTGAATCATCTAAGCTTGAGAGTTCAAGACCACCCTGAGGTACAGCAAGACCCTGTCTCTAGAAATAGCTGGGTGTTGTGGCAGGAGCCTGTAGTCCAGCTACTTGGGAAGCTAAAGGAAGGGGATTGCCTGAGCGCAAGAGTTTGATGTTGCTGTGAGCTATGATTGCTGTCATGGCACTCTACCAAGGGTGACAAAATGAAACTCTGTCTCAAAAAAGAAAAGAAGAAGAAGAAGAAGGAGGAGGAGGAGGAGGAAACTGGAAAGAACCCTGTGATGTTGGTTTGGAAAAGAATATCTGTGTGAATACCTGGATATATATGTATATACATACACACATATATATATTATATATATTTGCACATATACATACTTTTAACATTCGTACATATACATACATACGTAATACCCAGATTTTGACTCTTAAATAACATTTTTTGCTTAAAAGGGAATCAGGGATCCTTGAAGAAATAGCTGATTTCAGGACTGTGGTAGAGAAAGTATAAGATGAGTCCAGGAAATCATGTGCCAAAATGTAAGGAAGTGCTCCAAGAGTGATGGGGACATGCCAAAAAGACACAGAAGCCACCTTGAAGTGTCACTCAGTGGCCAAATTAGGCATGATTTAAACATCAAAATGGAAACAATGAAGTATTACCCTTTCAATAAAGTAGGAAAACCCAAGTCTATAAAAATATAAACAAACAAACAAATAAATAAGTAAGAATAAGAAAGTTCAGCAGTTCATTTCTCCATCAACCAGGAGTGAGGTGTTCAGGTGGGCATGCCCGTCAAGGACAGCAACTCCCAGGGCTTCCATCACACTGACAAAACCTTGATGGGTGGCCTCCTGGCCAGATGTCTGCTGGTTTAGATTGTTGGAGCAGTCACTGTATCCCTGGGGGATAGCTTTCTATAAGTTTGCTGTGGCTGAACCACAGCAAAGAAAGAAGGCATATATAAATGGACATGAAGATTATGATTCCATGAAAGATTTTGAGGTGATCAAGAAGGCTGAAATATGAAATTCTTCATATTTCAAAATGACTTTGTATCTTGCGGAGTACAAAGTGATTTTGAAATATGAAGAATTTCTTTGGATTGATTTACGTATAAATTTGCCACTGATCTTTGTTCCCGAGCTATGAATATGTGGGTTGAGGAATACCCACATATTGAGGTTTACCAATTTCTCTTGGTAAATAAACAATTCACAACAACAACAAAAAAGAATGAGGACGTTCAATGAGGAGAAAGACTATTTATATAGTTTTATAGTGCCTCCCCACAAAATACTTAATAACTACAAAAGGGAAAGGAATGACTTTACAACGGAGAAGACGGGCAGGCCCCAACTTAACCAACTGATCACAGGGACAGGACAAATTGCTAAGCGCCACCTGCTGAGATGCAATGAGAAAAAGGCAGTCTCGCCTTCTTGATGGGTCAGCCAAGGATGCATCACCTACATGTAATGCTAACAACTTAGGTTATGAGACAGATGCAAGGTGAGGGACATTCAGTGAAATATATGGCTTGTAATATTCAAAAGTGTAAAGATCAGGAATGCCCGGGAAAGTTCGAGAAGCTGTTTCATACTTCAGGAAACTAAAAAGACATGATTACTCCTGACAACTTAATGCAAAGCACAATTACTTTTCTAATGTCATTATTGGAACTGGCAAATCTCAAATGGTATGTCAGACAAGATGGTAATGCATCATTGTTAATTTCATGATTTTTAAGGTCCTACTGTGTTATGCTAGATAATATGCTATTGGAAATATAAAGTATTCTAATTCATGAGGCATCCGGTTAGCAAAATACTTTCAAATAGTTTAGGCCAACAATATTCTTTGTATTACACTTTGTATTTTTCTGTAACTTTGTGATTGTTTCAAAAAATTTAAAAAGGCTAACATTTGAAAAGCAGTGATGGAGTAAAGACGTCTTCACATTAACAAAAGCTGACAGAACTTATCACCAGCAGATCCACGTTATAAAATACACAAGGAAAATTATCCCAGTGGAAACAGAGCTTCAGGATCAAATGGAGAGCACCAGGAGGGTATTATGTGAGGAGAAGTAAGAGTGAGTATTTGAAGCAGTAATAAGAAATCTGTCATGTGAGATTTATAACATATGTAGAAGTAAAATACACTCTACAACAAGAGGACCGAAGATAGAATGGAGATCCATGGCCATAAACTGTTTTAAGTTCTATTATTTGGGAAATGATAAAGGTATCAATTTAAAGGAGATTTCCATCTCTGGGTGAATCACTAAGAACCAGTAAAAAAATAATTAAAAATTGAATGGAAGAGGTAAACTGAAGTGCACTCACATACACACACACACACAAAGGAGGAATAAAGGTTTGAAGAAGAGATGGAACAACATTTTTAACAAGTAAGATGGTAGATTTAAACTCCATTCAACACTCCTATGAAAAGGCAAAAATTGTGAGGCTGGACCTAGAAGAAAAAACAAAGTATGCTGTTTCCAAGACATATTTTAAGAACATGGAAAGATAGACAGTCAGAAGATAGCAAACATTAACCAGTTAAAAGGTGTGGCTCTGTTAATCTCAAAGTACACTTTAGAGCCAGAACTAGTCATGGAGCTAGAGTGACATTTCCTAATGACAAAAGGGTTAATTCTATAAGAAGACATAACAATCATAAACTTGTATGCATCTGATAGCAGAGCTTCACAGTACATGAAGCAGAAACTCAAACACAAGGGCGAAATAGGCAAATCTGTAATTATAATTGGAGATTTTAATAAATCTCTTATGGCAACTGATAGAAAAGTAAGTATACAGAAAATATGAACAACAGAATTTATCAACTCGACTTAGACATTTATAGAACACTGCACTCAACAGCTAGAGAATGTACGTTCTTTTTAAGTGCATATTTACTGAAATAGAAGATGTGTTAGATTGTAAAGCAAATGTTAACAAACTTCAGAAGGCAAAACCATACTTGGTATGATCTCTGAGCACAGTGGAATTAAAGCAGAATTGAACAAAATTGAACAAAAGAAATATTATTAGAATCCTCAAATGTTTGGATGTTAAGCAGAATACTTCTAAATAACCCATGGGTCAAGAAAGACATTATACAGAAAACTACAAAAAATTTTGAACTGAATATAAATAAAAATACTACAAAATAAAAATACTTGCGATAAACAGCCAAAGTGGTAATTCCAAAGAAATTTTGTGGTTTTAAATGCATATAAGAGAAAATAAGTTAAAAGCAGCTATTTAAATTTTTATCTCAAGAAGTTAGAATAAGAGGCCTGGCAAGGTGGTTCATGTTAGCACTCCGGGAGGCCAAAGTAAGGATAGCTCAAGCTCAGGAGTTCAAGACCAGTCTGAGCAGGAGTAAGACCCTGTTTCTACTAAAAATAGAGAAATTATCTGGGAATCAGGGCATGGGCCTACAGGCCCAGCTATTCAGGAGGCTGAGGCAGGAGGATCACTTGAAACCAGTAGTTTAAGGTTGCTGTGAGCTAGGCTGATGCCATGATACTCTAGCCTGGGCAGCAGAGTGAGACTCTGTCTCAAAAAAAAAAAGATGTTAGTAAAAGAACAGCAACTTAAACTCAAGGAAAGAAGATGGAAGAAAATTAAAATAGGAACAAAAATCAATGAAATATAAAGCAAGGAAGGGTGTAGTGGCTCATGCCTGTAATCCTAGCACCTTGGGAGACCAAGGTGGGTGGATTGCCTGGGCTTAGGAGTTTGAGACCAGCCTGAACTAGAGAGAGACCCTGTCTCTAAAAAAACCCCAAAAAGCTGGGTGTTATGGAAGGTGCCTGTACTCCTAGCTACTTGGGAGGCTGAGGCAAGAGAATCACTTGAGCCCAAAGTTTGAGTTTGCTGTGAGCTATGATGCCACAGCACTCTATGGAGGGCAACAAAGTGAGATTCTGTCTCTAAAAAAAAGAAAGAAAGAAAGAAAGAAAGAGATATACAACAGGGAAGAATAGCGAAGTAAAAGTTTGGGTTATTAAAAAGAAATAAAATTGATAAATCCAAAGATTTAAAAAGGGACAGGTTATCAATATCAACAATGAGAAGGATTCTGCGTATGGTAAGCAATAAAAAGAGGTTATTATACAAGCAACTTTAGCCCAGCAAAGATAAAAACTAAGACTAAATATTGATGAAATCCAATTGATTTTTTCTTTTGTTGCCAGTACTTTTGGTGTCATATCCATAAAATTGTTGCCAATATCATGAAGCTTTTTCCCCAGGATAAGAGTTTAGTTTTTTGGTTTATTATTATTATTATTTTTTTTTTTTGCAGTTTTTGGCTGGGGCTGGATTTGAACCCACCACCGTTGGCATATGGGACCAGTGCCCTACTCCTTTGAGCCACAGGCACTGCCCAAGAGTTTAGTTTTTAAGTTTAGATCTTGATCTATTTTGAGCTAATTTTGTACATTGTGTACGTCAGGGTCCAACTTCATGCTTTTGTATGTGGATGTAGAGTGAACCCAACACCGTTCACTGACGACCTGTTCTTTCTCCATTATATGGTCCTAATATCCTTGTCAAAATCAACTGTGTGAGGGTTCATTTCTGGCCTTTCTATTCCATTTTTGTTTGTCTATATGATTGCCCTCATGCCTGTCATATAGCAGTTTTAATTTTTGTCTTTTTTTTTTTTTTTTTTTGAGACAGAGTTTTACTTTGTCATTCTTGGTAGAATGCCACGGTGTCATAGCTCATAGCACCATCAAACTCTTAGGCTCAAGTGACTTTCTTGACTCAGCTTCCCGAGTAACTGGGATTGCAGGCGCCTGCCTGGCTATTTTTTAGAGACAGGGACTCACTCTTGCTCAGGTTGGTCTCAAACTCCTGAGCCCCGGCAATATACCTGCCTCAGTTTCCCAGAGTGCTAGGATTACAGGTGTGAGCCAACATGGCTGGCCTTACCATAGTGTTTTAATTACTGTAGCTTTGTAGTAAGTTTCAAAACCAGAAAGTTTGAGTCTTCCAGTCTTATTCTTTTTCAAGATCGTTTTGGCTATTTGAGGCCCCTTGAAATCCCATATGAATTTAAGGATCAGCAAGGTACTGTTCTCTCAAGCCCTGCCCAGTATACAGATATGAGCAACACCCAAGCTATTGTTTTAGGCCTTTCCGTTTTAGACACAGTCATAGATAGTCAGAACATGTGTCAAAAGTCCATCTGTATCAGCCTGGGTGAAACTCAGGGACCAAACCCAACCCAATAAAGCTTAAGAGCTACCAATCATTTTTCAGTGCTCTACTCTTAAACTGATAAATAAAGATTACCAGACATCTGAGGAAAATTCTAACATAAAGGAAAACTATCAAAGAAAAAACCACAAAAGAATACAACTTGAAAGAACACAGGTTATGGAGAGAGAAGAAAACTTTGAAAGAAACAGAAAACCCCACCCCAAACACTAGTGTTAATATCTTCAGGTTGCTAAGAGAAGATACCACATCCATAACATAAGAAGAAGATACTATAAAAAGGGAACACTCCTTAAAAACAACAATACAAAGGGGAATTCAGAGACTACAGAACAAAAAAAAAAAAAAAAAAAGAAATAAAAATGTTTATTTAAAGACTGGAAGATAAAGAAATTACCAGGAAAGGAAAACAAAGAACACAGAAATGGAAAACAGGGGGAAATCCAAAAGTGAATAAAAAATAAGTACTAGTCCAGGGGGTCCAAAATAGGAAATAGTAGGGACTTTCAGGAAGAGAGAATAGGCAAACAGGAGAGAAGGGAATTGGCAACCAACTAATTCAAGAAAATTCCCCTCAACAGACTGATATAAATTTCCAGGCTGAAATGGCCTCCCAGGACCCAGCACAAGGGCAAATATGTCCCCAGCAAGGCAAACCCTAGTGTGCTTTTAGAATATACGTGCACAGTTCACCTTTTGGTCTTCAATTCTGTTCCATACATCTACTTCTCTATTTTTGTGCCAGTACCATGCTGTTTTGATCTCTATCAATTTATAGTATAGTCTGAAGTCTGGAAGCATGATTCCTCCTGATTTGTTTTTATTTCTGAGTAATGTCTTAGCTATTCGAGGTTTTTTCTGTTTCCATATAAAACAAAGTACTAATTTTTCCAGGTCTGAAAAAAATATCCAATGTATTCAGTACTACTGTGAAACCAATTTACAATCACTCATACATGCCTGTGAAAAGCATGAAACACAACTATAGCCTAAAAATGAAGAAGAGAAGAGGAGGGAGAGGGGAAGGGAGGGGGGCAGGATGATAGAGGGAGGGTTAATAGGGGGATCACACCTATGGAGCATATTGCAAGTACAAGTTGGATCTATCAGGTGTAGAACACAAATGTCTTAATCCTGTAATTGGGTAAAAGCGATGAAGGCTATGTTGCTTAGTAGGATGTAAGCATTCCAATTTGTACAAATAATCAGCACATTGAATCCTATAATGGCATAAATGTATTTATGATCTATGTACGAATGACTTAATAAGAAAAAAAAGAATATACATGCACAGAAGGTTCTGCAGCTTCGGGGGATAAATAGGTCATTTACAAACATTTAGGAATCAGAATTGTTTTGAATTTCTCAGTAACAGCCCCAGAAAGCTAAAAGGACTTAAGGTCAAGCTTTCAAAACTGAAGAAAAAGGATTTCTAACTCTGTGTTTTGCCTGAACTTTAAGAGCTTACAACAACAAAACATTTATTATCTCACAGTTTCTGAGAGGCAGGAATTCAGCAGTGGCTTGGCCAGGTTGTTCTTGCTCAGGGGAGTCTCCAATGAGGTTGCAGTCAAGCTGTGTGACACAACTGCAGTCATCTCAAGCCTCAGTGGGGTTATAGAATTTGCTTCCAGGCTCACTCCTGTGCTTGTTGGCAGGAGATTTCAGGTCCTTGCTCATAGGCCTCTCTATGGGGCTGTTCGTGATGTGGCTTCCCTTGGAACAGATCAGGGGAGTTCATGACAGTCTGCCATAATCTAATCTTGGAAGTGACATGCTACCACTTCTGCCATATCCTATAAGTCACAGACCAACAATACGGGAGAGTATTACTTGAGGACTGAATACCAACGTGTAGAAATCGCTGGGGCCATCTTTGAGGCTGTCTATACTATACCAACCAAGAATTCTACAGCCAGCCAAAATTATTAATCAAGTATGAGGATGTAATAAAGGTATTTTAATAATGCAAGTTCTCAAAAACTTTACCTCTTTAACACCCTTTCTCAGAAAGCTACTTGAGGACAGATTCCACCCAAACAAGAGAGTAAACCAAGAAACAGAAAAGCCAGCCCAAGATAGAGATTGAGGGATTCCCCAAGATGTTGGAGAATGGAGCTAGCAGGACAGATGTATACCCAGCAGAGAGGGTAGCCAGTCCAGCCTAGAGCAGGTCAGAAGGCTGGGGGAGGGACTTCTTCACGCTGATGAAATTGATAGAAGATCTGATAGGAAAGAACAACTTTCAAAGAGAGCGAGACAACTGACATTTTGGTGTTGAATTAGTGATGAGTAAATAGAAAACAAACAAAAACAAGATTCAAGAGGGTGAGGATATGTACAGGGAAGGTGTTCAGAGAAGGAAAAGCTGATATAGTTTGTTATATAAGCTCAGCTCTGAATTAATAGTTGTAACACCATAGACACTGAATATTTATTTATCCAACCCCTGTAATCACAGATCTCTGGCAGAAGCCTGAGGGGGTGGAATGTGTGTGTGGCCGGGACAAAGCAAGGCAGAGGGGGTTAGGAAAGCTAAACCCACATCTTCTTGTCCCTCAGAATTGAAGTCACTGGATAATGCCTATAACGAAAACATCAGGATGGAGCAGTGCTGGTATTAGTTTTGTATACAGAGATGAATAAACAAATAAAAAATAGCTGAAAATAAATGATAGTCTGCAGTGAAAGGGAACAGAGAAGGAAAGGTGAGGAAGTCTGGGGACAGATGCTTTTCTAGGCAAACCTGGGGAAACTAGTTAACTCTATAAACTCTGTGTTTTTTATTATGCATGCAATTTTATTTTATTTTATTTCTTGAGTCAAAGTCTCACTATGTCACCCTCAGTAGAGTGCTATGACATCACAGCTCACAGCAACCTCAAACTCCTGGGCTTATGTGATGCTCTTGCCTCAGTCTCCCAAGTACCTGGGACTACAGGCGCCCACCACAATACCTGGCTATTTTTTGTTGCAGTTGTCATTGTTGTTTAGCAGGTTCAGGTAGGTTTTGAACCCACCAGCTCTGGCGTATATGGCTGGTGCTGTAACCACTGTGCTATGGGCACCAGGCTTATGCATACAATTTTTTATATTAATTCCTTTCATATGAAATATTCAGTCAGTTCAAAATTCAATTTTTGAATGCATGTTCTTTTGGGTTATTTTTTTAAAAGTTTGTAAGTATCCAAATAAAGATCTTCATTTTCTCTATCTAGTTTTCATTCTACTTCAACCTTATTTCCATTTAGGCCCCAGGTGCTCTGAATGGTAGATCTTTGATCTCAGCCAACCCAGCTTTCCTCATTCTCCTGCCCTACAAAAGTGCCTTAAAGTGGGGCATCTGTGCCCACTTGGAATTGTCTTTCTGGGTAGGCTTCCATCTTGTGCTGCCTTTGTCTTTGCTCCTGTCCCTTTGGGCCACTCCAGTTCTGTTGAACCACATAGTCAAGCCACAACAACTCCAGGCTCATCCTCGTGGGGCAGATGCCCTCTGTGGCCTCAGTGTACTGGGGGATTCGGGAACTCCCCCCTCTTTATTTATTCTCTGCCTCCCCCAGCGCATTGACTCTGCAGCCCCTGCATTTTGCAGAGTGTGTCACTCTTTTGGAGTCCCACTGCCTGTCCAGACTATGCTCACAAAGCAGAGCGTGGGGACCCAAACTCTCTGAGCATCATGATCCGCCTCACCTCCTAGATAAGCCCGAGAACCGGGGTGTGGGGGGGACAATACCCAGGTTTCCCAAGTATCTGAAGGCTTAGAGTTTGCAGCTGGCAAGATGATGGAATGCAAGGCTGTTCCCATAATTCAGGTCTTCTTTTCTTTATTCCATAGGTTTGGGGCACCTGCCATGCTGGTTTGCTAGGAATGCAAAGATAAAACGTGGAACCTGTTCTCGAGGGCTCAGGAGGAGGAGGAGGTAGATTACAGCCAATAATTCTAGTACCAGAAGGTAAAGATAGTACAGATATAGGAAAATGAAGGATTAATATTCCTAATATACAAGAGAATTAAAATTTAATGTATTAATTTTCTATTGCAGCTCTAACAATTTATCACAAACTTAGTGGCTAACACAATACAGATTTATCTTACAGTTCTGGAAGTCCGAAATGGGTCTCAATGGGCAAAAATCAAGGGTGCACAGGGCTGCATTCCTTCAGGAGGCTCTATGGGAGACTGATTTCATTGCTTTTTTCATTTCTAGAGGTTGTCCATGCTCCTTGGCTCTTGGCTGCTCTCCGGGAGAGGCCCAGCTCTCTAGTTGTCTCCCTCGACCTCCCGTTTATAAAGATGTTTGCACTTACATTGGGTCTACTACAATAATCCAGGATCACCCCCCATCTCACTTCTACCTGCTACTAAATTAGCAACTCACTTCCCCTTTGCCAGGTAAGATGACACAGTAACTGGATTTGGGCTTTAGGACATGGACAATTTAGGTGGGTTACTCCAGTGTTTGCTTGAAGACTTAATTACCTAATTACAAGCCAGTTGCCAGCAGGCTGGCAGAGGTTAGGCTGGGGCAGATGTACCTGCTTCTCCCTGGGTGGGCCCTGAGGAGTCCCAGCAGATGGACTGCCCAACCCAGCCATCTCAAAGGAGGAGGTTGAGTTGGGGCTGGGAAGAATCCTGGCCATAGAGTAGGACAGAGCTGGCAGGAATGCTGTGTGGCTTTGAGCCGCTGACTTAACCTCTCTGAACCTCTGTCTTCATCTGCTAAATGCAAACAACAATGCTTCCCTTGCCAGGTGGTTGGAGGATGAGCAATGCTCACCTGGCACCCAGCACTCAAGCAAAGGTGGCTGTCGTTAGTAACAAAGTCCTCATCGGGTCAAGCTGTCGGGACTCGTTTGCTCTGGGGACCCAGACACCACCTCCATCTCCTTCATAAACTGGTTCTCTCCACATGTCCCCTCACTGCCCACCCAATGTTTCCTCCCAGTCTTGCTGCTCCCAGGCATGAATAGCACTACATCAAGGTGACCGGTGACACGGGCTGGCGGATTGAAAATCGCCACTGATGACGTGGAAATGCTCCTGGTTGTGGCAGAGTTCTCCCAGCCAGGCAATACTGTGCCATGACTCAGTGTCCCCCTGTTCTTCTCTCCCAGAATTCCCGAGGGGCCGTGCTCACGGTCTGTGACCTGATGGCATCTGGTGCCTGTGTCTTCAGTCTCCCATGACCGTCAAAATGTTGTTGCCAACCCAGAGATCAGGAGATTAGGACTGGGAATGAGTTGCCTAGGGCTGCTGTAACAAATGAGCACAGACTGGGTGGTTAAAGAACAGAGACGTACCCCTTAGAGTTCTGGGGGCCGGCCGTCGGACACAGGGTTGGCTCCATGGGGGCTCCGAGGGGAAGGTGCTCTAGTCTTGTCTTCTAGCTTCTGGGGATTTCTGGCAATATTTTGTGTCCCTTGGCTTGTAGAAACATCACTCCATTCTCCATTGCCAATTATGTTCTCTTTGCTGTGTCTCTGGGTCTAAATTTCTCTCTTCTCCTAAGGATGCCATCAGGTAATTTGATTAGGGTCCATCCTAGTCCAGTGTGACCTCACCTTAACTTGACTATGTCTGCAAAGACC
>NW_003852454.1:6164893-6172918 GCF_000181295.1 Otolemur garnettii | reverse complement strand
CTAAGGATGCCATCAGGTAATTTGATTAGGGTCCATCCTAGTCCAGTGTGACCTCACCTTAACTTGACTATGTCTGCAAAGACCTTGTTTTCAAATAAGATCACATTCACAGGTCCCAGGGACTTCAATATATCTTTCTAGAGGACAAAAGTCAACCAGTTATAGATGGTGCAGAGAACTGATATAAGAGAAAAGAGTAATGGTGGGCACTCAAACTTGGATGAGCAGGAAGTCCTCTCAGAGGAGGTGGCATTTAAACCTGAGCTCTGACTGTTGAGGAAGCAGTCCCTGAAAACCAAGGAAGAGCATTCCAGGAAAGGGAACAGCCAGTGCAGCAGCCTCAAGGCAGAACTGGACTTGGTGAGATTTGAGGACCTGCCATGAGGCCAGTGTAGCTGGTACCTACTGCACATGGAGAGAACATCACACAACGAGCTCAGCAAGGGCAGCAGGGTCCG
Source organism: Otolemur garnettii (assembly GCF_000181295.1). NCBI lineage: Eukaryota > Metazoa > Chordata > Mammalia > Primates > Galagidae > Otolemur > Otolemur garnettii. The sequence continues at coordinate 6,172,460 of NW_003852454.1, read as the reverse complement.
GTCATCAGGGCTTGGGAACTCCGAGTTTGTGTCTTACCTTAGAGGAAGCCAATGACATGAGCTGGCCTGTGCATTAAAAACTGCTGCATATGAGAAGGTACTTAAAGGGAGTTTATTACGTCATTATTTGCAAAAAACTGAAACAACCTATATGTGCATTAATAGGGAACACTGAATAGGCTACATCATATGTGTTCCATGGATTATGAGTTTAAGCTATATGTTTTCACCTGGAAAGATGTTTTTGATATAACAAGTCAAAAAGTAAGTTGTGCAGTAGCCTTCAAGTTTATGACACAGCTTAGCATAGCTTCCCAAGGGAAAGACTGTGAAGGTGACTATAGTGATATTCAACAATGAGGTACGTAGCACCTTCTCTAGGATAAGTTCTTGAACTTAATTATCTGACTTCTATATATTAGGTGATGTATGTGTGTGCCTTCTTTTTTTGAGACAGAGTCTCACTCTGTCACCCTGGATAGACTACCGTGGCTTTATAGCTCATAGCAACCTTAAACTCTTGGGCTCAAGTGATCCTTTGCCTCAGCCACCCAACTAGCTGGGACTAAAGATTGTGCACCACCATACCCAGCTAGTTTTTTTCTATTTTCAGGAGAATGGGGTCTTGCTCTTGCTCATGCTGATCTCGAAAAAACTCCCGAGCTCAAGCAATCTACCTGCCTGAGCCTCCCAGAGTGCTAGGATTACAGGCATGAGCCACCATGCCTGGATTGTGTGTCTTCTTAAAATAGTAAAAGCTACCTGCCATGTTTGAATACAGTCCCTGTGCCAGGTCACTGAGGCTGGCCCTGAGTTTATTCAAGCTCTCCCCTACCAAATGCTTTCCTGCTTGGGGTGTCTCTGAAAGGCCCAGTCCACAACAACTGCCCTGATCATCACTATCTTTTAGCATTGTAAAGCCTCATTTGCCAGACCCTCTCCTCCCCAGGGCAAGTGTAGAATCATTGAAAGTTTGAATACAAATGAATACTGGAGGTCTTCTAATCTAGCTCCGCATTTTAACAGATAGAGCTGAGATCCCTAGAGAGGAAAGGGTTTGTTAAATGTCACCTAGCAGGCCAGTGTCTGGGTGGAACCCAAATCCAGATCATTTCTTAAGTTTGTCCCTCTGGCCTTGTTAGAGCACGGCCCCAATAATGTGGCTTTTCCAAGTCCCTGTCCCATGGATGTGCAGACCACAGCCCAAGCATTTATACCATACAAGCAGAGCCCAGCCATGGAGGCTGTGAACTAGCTGGAATACAATCTAGTTCCTGTCATTGGAGCCCAAATGCAAGATGCTCGTTTACAAAAGTGCAGATTGGAAAAAGCTGTCACAAGAAGTTACTCAGCTTGTTTATTTTGTGCATCGCCTTCTATCCAGAGGCTGCTCTGTGACAAGCTGCTGTCCTGTGCAGCCGCCTCCCCACCGGTCCCATTCCTTCCAGGTGTGAACACTGCATTTCAGTGTCCAGATAGCTGTGGGCCAGGTGTTCCTTTGGATAGGAATAGAAGAAGTCCCTGTGCCCACCTGGTTTAGGGAGATCAAGAGGCTTGCAGAGACATTCCATCCAAAGGACAGAATTAAATGATTTCCAAATTACACCAAACAAATCCTCCTCCTCAAAGCAACATCCCAAAGACTGCCTTGTTCCCAAAGTGCTCCCAGACCAGCTGTGCTCCTGTGGCCTCTGCCTCCTGGGACCCACCCTTCCCTCCAGGCTTCCTAGATGCTCAGAAAGTCTAGGTTGAGCTCTGGGACCAGAACATTAAAACAAGTGAACGTGACCTTGTTTGAAAACAGGGTCTTTGCAGACATAGTCAAGTTAAGGTGAGGTCACACTGGACTAGGATGGACCCTAATCAAATTACCTGATGGCATCCTTAGGAGAAGAGAGAAATTTAGACCCAGAGACACAGCAAAGAGAACATAATTGGCAATGGAGAATGGAGTGATGTTTCTACAAGCCAAGGGACACAAAATATTGCCAGAAATCCCCAGAAGCTAGAAGACAAGACTAGAGCACCTTCCCCTCGGAGCCCCCATGGAGCCAACCCTGTGTCCGACGGCCGGCCCCCAGAACTCTAAGGGGTACGTCTCTGTTCTTTAACCACCCAGTCTGTGCTCATTTGTTACAGCAGCCCTAGGCAACTCATTCCCAGTCCTAATCTCCTGATCTCTGGGTTGGCAACAACATTTTGACGGTCATGGGAGACTGAAGACACAGGCACCAGATGCCATCAGGTCACAGACCGTGAGCACGGCCCCTCGGGAATTCTGGGAGAGAAGAACAGGGGGACACTGAGTCATGGCACAGTATTGCCTGGCTGGGAGAACTCTGCCACAACCAGGAGCATTTCCACGTCATCAGTGGCGATTTTCAATCCGCCAGCCCGTGTCACCGGTCACCTTGATGTAGTGCTATTCATGCCTGGGAGCAGCAAGACTGGGAGGAAACATTGGGTGGGCAGTGAGGGGACATGTGGAGAGAACCAGTTTATGAAGGAGATGGAGGTGGTGTCTGGGTCCCCAGAGCAAACGAGTCCCGACAGCTTGACCCGATGAGGACTTTGTTACTAACGACAGCCACCTTTGCTTGAGTGCTGGGTGCCAGGTGAGCATTGCTCATCCTCCAACCACCTGGCAAGGGAAGCATTGTTGTTTGCATTTAGCAGATGAAGACAGAGGTTCAGAGAGGTTAAGTCAGCGGCTCAAAGCCACACAGCATTCCTGCCAGCTCTGTCCTACTCTATGGCCAGGATTCTTCCCAGCCCCAACTCAACCTCCTCCTTTGAGATGGCTGGGTTGGGCAGTCCATCTGCTGGGACTCCTCAGGGCCCACCCAGGGAGAAGCAGGTACATCTGCCCCAGCCTAACCTCTGCCAGCCTGCTGGCAACTGACTTGTAATTAGGTAATTAAGTCTTCAAGCAAACACTGGATAAGTCCCACCTGTTTTTGTTTCGTTTCAGGAAAACAAACTCCCGGGAGCTTTCCAGTAAGTTTGGAGAGTAAACAGGGACAAACAGCTAGGGTCCTATCCCTCCCCAGTGCCACTCCTACTGCCGGGCTCCTGCCCACACCAGTCACCAAGACAGTGCCTTGTTTATTCTCCAAAGCTTGCTTTGGCATGGGCCATGGATTGGTGAGAGCAGTGTTCTCCCTGGGGTCTTTGTGTGGTTCTAGATTTCCCCAGGGCATGGCTTTGAGATTTAGAAATGTGAGTTTGGATATTTGCAATACTCCGGGGCCAGACTTGGGTGGACAGGCAAGGCCTGGGGCTTAGTCATTTTCTGGATCCGGGATATCTCATGACATGACGAGCAGAGGCAGCACTGGAGAAGGGTTTGTTGAATAAAATAGTGTGGAAGAGTCCTCATACAGAGCTCAGCCCAGGTTGGGGGAAACCCCTCCTGGTGTCAGAACCTGGGCAGAAGTGGAGAGGGGCCCCTTCAGCACACCTAGCCCAGGCTAGAGTCCTCATACAGAGCTCAGCCCAGGTTGGGGGGAACCCCCTCCTGGTGTCAGAACCTGGGCAGAAGTGGAGAGGGGGCCCCTTCAGCACACCTAGCCCAGGCTCCTCACTTCCCACTGTTCCTTTGACAGGAGATAAAGACCTCAGCACTGGATGGAAGGCCCCAGAATGGACAGAGAGACCTCTGCTGTGAGAGCAGGCTGGGCAGAGGGGAGGGAGAGAGGGAAGTAGGGACAGCGAAGGACCCAGGCTAAGGCAGGGGGTACAAGAGGAGCATCTCCCCCTGCCCCCACCCTCAGGACCATTTGGGCCTGGCACCACAGGGAGCACTCCATCCAGATCCACCCCCTGGCCCTGTTGCAGAAGAGCTCTTCAGGAATTTCCTCAGAGTGGAGAGGGGGCAGGTGTCACATGGCAGCCTGGCCTGTCCTCACACCTCCAATTTTGCATCAGGGGCTGGTTTCTGGGCCCCATAGACTCCTGGGCTGGCTGTCCCCCAACGTCAGGTGTTTGCCACCCCATATTCAAATTGTCTACAGACTTACCTCTGTTCTTACCAGACTGAGGGCAGCATGAGGGCAGGGCCCACATGAGACATGGCCCTACACCTTCACCTCAAGCCCGGCACCTGGTGTGGGGGAGGTGCCCAGGATGTCCCAGTTGTGGGAGTGCATGAGCGCTAGTGACATGTGTGTCTGTGGAAAGAGCACTGGACTCTGCTTCCTTCTTGGTCACCAGCTCACAGTGTGACTTTGAATAAACCGGTTTATATTCTGGCCCTCACTTTGTTCATCTGTGAATCAGGGGATCAGATGACAGGCACATTTCTCTACATTTTTGATAATATGTATATCAGTCAGGGGTTCAATCCCAGAGCCATTGGAGCAAAATCAGTAGAAGAATGTGGTTATTTCAGATAAATAGACACATAGGTAGATAGACTAATAAGTGATAGATGATAAGTTGATAGATAGATGAATTTTATTATGGGGAAGGGGCTCGCACCCATGGGGACTGGCAGAATGTCTCCGTGTCTATTGCTGAAGCTGGAGGGACTCAGCACAGCTGTCAAGAAGGGAAGATCACAAGCAGCCTGGAACCCCAAGAACATGAGATAGAATCCCAGAAGGAACAGAAACCTGTGCCCATTTTTGTTTAGCCTCTGACCTTGGTGACAAGGGGCCCTCCATCTAAGACATTGATGACCCACCCCTGTCCCTGCCAGTGAGGCATGCTGGCAGATGCGCTCTGTGTGCAGTGGTGGCTGCCTTCCACCCTCCCTCTCTCTAGAGAGGACATCCCTCCTAGCCTACCCTAATCAGAAACATGTAAGAGGCTGAGTGCGGTGGCTCGTGCCTGTAATCCCAGCACTCTGGGAAGCTGAGGCAGGTGGAGCACTTGAGCTCCAAGACCAGGCTGAGCAAGAGTGAGACCCCGTCTTTACTAAAAATAGAAGAAAAAAAAAAAATAACTAGCTGGGCATCATGGCAGGCACCTGTAGTCCCAGCTATTCGGGAGGCTGAGACAAGAGAATTTCTTGGGTCCATGAGAGTTTGAGGTTTCTGTGAGCCTGGGCCATATATGATATATGATACCATTGTGAGCACTTTACCCAGGGCAACAGAGGGAGACTTTGTCACAAAAATTAAAAAAGAAGAAGAAAAAGAAAAAGGAAAAGAGGCTCGGCGCCTGTGGCTCAAGCGGCTAAGGCGCCAGCCACATACACCTAAGGTGGCGGGTTCGAATCCCCAGCCCGGGCCCGCCAAACAACAATGATGGCTGCAACCAAAAAATGGCCGGGCGCTGTGGCGAGCGCCTGTGGTCCCAGCTACTTGGGAGGCTGAGGCAGGAGACTCGCTTGAGCCCGGGAGTTGGAGGTTGCTCTGAGCTGTGAAGCCATGGCACTCTACCCAGGGGGATAGCTTGAGGCTCCGTCTCAAAAAAAAAAAAAGAAAAAGGAAAAGAAAAAGAAAAAGAAAGAAAGAAACATGTAAGACCAGGAATTCTGGGGACTAGAGTTCAACATAGCTGGGGTGATACATTATAAAGCTATCACAGTATGATTATCATTTGTTTTTCATGTAAGAAAATCATTGAAAGAATATTTGGAGAAAAATTATCCCAAAATTTCCTTAGTAAACTGAGATTAGCTTCAAAGAAATGACTGATCTGGGGCGGTGCCTGTGGCTCAAGGAGTAGGGCACCGGCCCCATATACTGGAGGTGGCAGGTTCAAACCCAGGCCCGGCCAAAAACTGCAACAACAACAAAAAGAAATGACTGATCTAATAATGTGCAGCGCCCCAGTCATTAATTCAGGGTTTTATCCAGCTATACATTTCAGCTACCTCCGGGTGGGCCTGGGTCTCCTCTTTCTCTTGTAACTTCTGCATACGCAAGTGCACAGGCTCTGGTCCATGCTGGGCTGGGAAATCGTGTAAAGGTGGGCCTCCTTTATTCCCCAGAGCCAGTGGGCAGGCTTTCCTTATTCCGTCTCTGTACCAACTCTTTGAGAGAGACACTACAGCCCCATTTTACAGATGGGAAACCGAGATGCAAACAGGTTAAGTAATTTGCCTGAAATTACATAGCTAGTAATTGCAGAGCCAAGATTTGAACCCAGGCGGCGCTGCAGTGCCTGATGTCTGACCACAGCTTAAGCTATCTTATACTGAGACTGAGTGGGGGATGCTTATCATTTTTAAGGTGGACTAAAAGAGAGATTGTGGGCAGAGGCCTTTTGGACCAGAAATGTGGTTCATTTTCATGTTTGGCCCTGGAAGTCTGAGAAAACTGGCCCTGCTGACAAGAATTTGAGACTGAATATCTGTGGCATCACCCCAGTTTGCTGTGTATTGGAAACAGTACTCCTTGCCTCACAAGGCTCCTTGCCAAACTCCTCAGTAACAAGAATCTCAGTCTTGAGCTGGGCACATGGTTGTCTGGAAAAAAGATTTATTTCCCAGCTTCCTTTCCAGATGGACATAGGTGAGGCCATGTGGCTGAGTTCTGCCAAATTGACTGTAGTGAAAATCGTACAAATTCTGATGTATTCTCATAAGGAAGGGGCATACTCTTCCTTCACTTCTTGCTTTAGAAGAAAGCAAGAGGCTGAAATGCAAGTGTAATGGCTGGAGCTCCAGCAGCCATTTTGGACCCTGGCGACATCTTGGGAATTGAAGTCACACCTGGAGTAATAAGGTCCCTGACACCATGGAATGCCACAGTAGCCCTGACTACTTCTGGACTTCAGGAGCATGAGGCAGAAATAAACTATCTTGTTTAAGTTCTTACTACTCAAAGTATGTTCCAAGTTCCAAGGACCAAATAGCATCATCATTTCCTGGGAGCTTGTTGGAAGTGTACAATCTAGGGTCCTACCCAGACCTACTAAATCAGTATCTACAGTCTCCAAATAGTTCTCATCCTGATCATGCTTAATGAAGAACAGATACAAAAGCAGAAGGTGAAATCAGACATGCCAGGGTTGAGTGTGCAATCTGTGCATGTGTCTGTAGTTGTGAGTGGTTCTGTGTGAGCCTGAGTGTGTTTGCAGAGAGGCTGGAGGGTCCAAGAGAAGATGTTCACCCACTAGTTTTTTTTGGTTGACTTTTTTTTTTTTTTTTGGCCAGGGCCGGGTTTGAACTGCCACCTCCAGTACATGGGGCTGGCATCCTACTCCTTTGAGCCACAGGTGCCGCATTAAGATTTTAAACTATAGTTTATTTCATAGCCCTTGAGGACAAAGAGCCACCTTCCCTTTCTCTTAGGGCTTAGTTGTTGTGGATATGCTCCTAGCTTGTTACTGTGAAAGCTTATATTTATAAAGACTAACTTAAATAGACAATTCTAGTGTATAAGAGAAAGAAATTGTTGCTTTTCCATACATTTTTCTTCAGAGTATTTGAAGCTACTTGAGTGCTTTGTATGTAAAGATATAAGAGTACTGACAATTTAGTGACTCCTTGAAGTGTAGTCAATCAAAATTTATTAAAGAAAACACCATTTTTTCTTTCTGAACCAATTTCCTTTGTGATACCTCTTTTTTGGTTTTGTTTATGTGTTTTTTGAGTTTTTTTTTTTTTTTTTTTTTT
>NW_003852454.1:6162428-6164873 GCF_000181295.1 Otolemur garnettii | reverse complement strand
CCAGTTTTTGGCCAGGGCCGGGTTTGAACCCGCCACCTCTGATATATGGGGCCAGTGCCCTACTCCTTGAACCACAGGCACCGCCCCACCCACTAGTTGTGGATACCAATTTGTAAGGAAATAGGAGGAAGATGGGGGGGGCGGTGGGGGACAGGGCACGGCATTCAACCTCTGGAGCAATAGGATTAAGTCAGATTGGCTCTGTGGTAAGCACTTATCAGCAAGTATTCTGTAAAGCTAGGAATCTGGGAAGGACCTGTCATGAGAACAGCTGTGGGGACCTAAGAAAGAGGGAGGCTGCTGGCTTGTCCTGAGGACAGAGGCCATGTGAGCTGAGGGGCTGATGCCTCCCTGACCCTGGCTGTGGCATAGGCTGCCTTGTGGCACAGACCATGAACAGTGATGTTCAGGTGAAGGCCCAGAGTGTGGTTCAAGCAGGCTGGCCTGTGTTTCCATTGTCACCGGCTGTTTCTACATCTCTCTTGCCTCTCCCTTGTCCCTCTTGGAAGAATTCCTTCATGCTTGACAGCCAGGAGGGCATCCATTCCGAGAAGCTGGGTGGTGGCAAGGCTGGCGCTGTTTGTTTTCTTGCTGAGACCTCCCTTTCTCTCTAGGAAGGGAGGGTAGCAGCCAGGGATGAAAGAGGCGGTGGCACATGACTGGCAGGTGTGGCAGGGACCTGTGGGGGTTCCAGGATGGAGGCTTGTTTTCACGGGCGGTGATTTTAGTCATTCTTTACTGGATAAACATACTCTGGACTCTGGCCCAGAAAAGCACTGTGTAACCCAGTGAGGAGGACATTACCCCACCTAAGGCTCTCCTGGACAGACTCACAAATATAGATAATTGTAAGGCAGCTTTCCACCAAGAGGAAGCAGCGGTGTGACCGTGGGTAACTTACTTCACCTCTCTCTGCCTCCATGTCCTCACCTGTAAAGGAAGATGATAACGTCTCCTCAGAAAGTTGAGAGGATAATCTGAGTTAACAGGTATGAAGCACCTCAAAGTGACTGGCACACAGCAAACTTGGGAATTTCTCCCCGGCAGTATTAATTACTGCTGCTACCATCAGCACTGCTGTTATTATTATTATTATCTTTTGAGACAGAGTCTCACTATGTTGCCCTTGATAGAGTGCCATGGCATCATAGCTCACAGAAACCTCAAACTGTTGGGCTTAAGTGATTCTCTTGCCTCAGCCTCCCACGTAGCTGAGATTACAGGCACCCGCCACAATGCCTGGCTATTTTCTCATTGCAGTTGTCATTGTTGTTTAGAAGGCCCATGCTGGATTCGAACCCACCACCCTTGGTGTATGTGGCTGGTGCCATAATCATTGAACTATGGGCTCTGAGCCAAGCATTACTCTTATTACTAATGTTTTTATTATGGTAGTTCAGGGTCCTGAAGGAGTCAGAAAAGGGTCCTCCATGCAGTCTGGAAAAGGGCAGGGAGAAGGTGACGCTTCACAAGGAGGTTGGGGGTAAGTAGGAGTTTGCCAAGCAAGCGAAGGGAAGAGCCTTCAGATTCAGAGCAGGAAGACTCTGGCGTACCTAGAAAAAGGAGGGTAAGGTAAGGCCATAGACATGGGGGGCTTCATCCAGAGCCTCCCTCCTCTTTAGACTTTCCAAATGTCCAAGCCTGGAGCCATCCACACACCACCACTGCACATGAGTCCTGTGATCCAGGCTGCCTCTGCTCTGGGCTTTTCTGGGTTGAGAGCTCATGAGGGTGCAATCCTGCTGACCCCTCATGGTCCGATTCTCTGCTGCAGCACAGAGCTCTGACACAGGATACCTCCATGAAGTTTGGTTGAACAAATCAGTGACTTATCCCTCCGTTCTACCAACCCCCAACACCTTCCCACCACCCACTTGCACTGCCCTGCCTATGCTTTCAGCTGCCCCACAGTTTTCTAATTTGGGGGGATTCAAATGCCCCTGGCATGAAGGCTTCTGAGATGGCACCATCTCTCTCTGACCTCCTGTCCTCTCCTATATCACCCTTGCTCTGAGCCTGGGGCAGCTCTTCCTTCCTTTTGTGGGCCCTGCAGTGAGTGGAGGGTGGCCTGGAATGGGGCAGAACTGGGGCAAAGCCTGTAGCCCTGAGGCCCTGCCCTACATCCTCCTGCATCCCTACCCCAGGCAAACTTTTAGGACAGGAAGTGACAGAAGCTAATGAAGACCATAGACCAATGTCACTGCTTAAATATTTGAGGCCTTCCTTTCATCTTCAAGCACTGACTGCAGGTGGCTGTGGTCACTGTCCTGCCATTGACTGCTGGGGCCTGGCCGTTAGGGCATTTGGCCACATGACCTGGGCCTGTGCCAGATAGAATGTGCGGAGTCTTCCCAACTGAGCAGTCTCTGATTTATCCCTGTGCTCTCTGGGTAAGGTATTGAGTTTTGTTATTTTCTTTTTTTTTTTTTTTTTTTTGAGACAGAG
>NW_003852454.1:6139469-6162166 GCF_000181295.1 Otolemur garnettii | reverse complement strand
GGCGCCGAGCCGAGTTTTGTTATTTTCAAACCCACCTGTGTTGGACTAAAAGCCTATAAAGAGGACAATGGCCTTGACTGAAATAACAGCTTGCCAGGCTGAAAACAGCAGCCTCTGCAGGGCTAATTTGCCCGCCTCTGATGGACAGGCAAGGTTGGGCTGTGAGGGCTGAGTGGTCTCAGGACAGGGCTGCACCATCTGGTTGCTGTCACCAGGACTGGGAGTGCTGTCATCAAGCTGTGAGTCAGTCAGCATTTCCTCCTCTCCTCTCTGTACAGGCTGCAAGGCCCAGGGTCACAGCCAATGCCAATGGGGGGAGGGAGGCAGCTGCCATCTCAGCGCTCGCTCCCCATATCTTCCCCTTCTGGAGAGGCTGTGGGGAGCAGTATCTACCTGGGCAGGCTGCATTCTGGATCAACTAAGGCAGAGTTTCATCCAGGAGGGTCGATTCAGAGAGGTTTGACTATCAAACACATCGCTGTGTGCAAATAAGTTTCATTGACTCCTTAACACCATGTCAAACAGATTAAATAATTGCTGGTTATTAAAAGATAGTTAATGGGTTTAAACTTGCCATCCCAAAGGCAGAATCTTCAATTTCCCACTCAGATTTTGCTCCCTAGCTGGGAGGATGGGCAATAAGGTGGGATAGGGAGGCATACAGTCCCTCTCTCATGGCCAGCCCAGGGAGAGGGCGGGAGAGAAGGCTGTGTTGGGCGAACCTGGCTTCATACTGGTGATCAGAGGCCTCCCTGATGTGCTCTGGGGCTGGCAGTAAGCTGACATGGTGGCCTTTATCCCCATGGATGGGGTATTTTCCTGAGGATCCCTTTCTCACTGAGGTCCTCACTGAAAGAGACAGTCTTAGCCCCTTCTGCCAAGCCCTTTGCCCTCTGTGGCCAGGACAATGCCTCACCTGGGCAGCCTACAGCTCTGCCCCCGCCCTTTGTGCTCCTGCAGGTAGAGCCGTGCACCCCTAGGGTCTTCCTCCTTGCCTGGCCAGAACCCCATGGAGCTGGGACAATGCAAGGACTGCCCACACCCCCTCCTGGCCCTTAGCCGAAGTCAGCTCTCACCCAGCTGCTGAGATTACACCCATGAAGTTTCAAGAAACCTCCAAAAAAATTTACAGAAGAAGGTTCTGGGGCTATGCTCATGGCCTCTGAAAGTGCTGGGGTCCTGGACCACTATTGCCGGAGTCCCCTCACTCTGTTCCATGCAGATGAACAGGTGCAGGGGGCTGTGGAGCAAAATGCCAGTGACCCCCTTGGCAACCCAGGTCACTGGGCTGGGCCAGGCGGGAGGGGGAGCAGCTCCTTTCTCCTGGTGGTGGGGGGAGGGAGAAGCATCCCACAACACAACTCCTTGTTCTCAATGCCCCTTGGCCCCAGGCTGTCCTGTGCCACTGGCCTGAGCAGAGGGTGGGTGACACCAGCAGCCCACAGCTGTACCTCTGGCAGAAGGAGGCTGGCCATTATTGTTGGCCACTCTCTTCACATTGCCAGGCCCTAGTGTCTCCTTATCTTCACCTGGGTACCCTGGTCACCAACTCCTAAGCCCCAGGAAAGGTCCCCTAGAACACAGTATTCAGCAAATTTGCTGAGCCACCAAGCAAATGCTATCGCAGGAAATACCATAGATAGCTGGTTGTGTATTCTACCAAGCTAACTTTCTAAGGGACTTCCACAACACTTCTCTTTTGATCTTTTTCACCTAGTGAGATAAAGTATAAGAGTGGTCATTAGTCCTTGGGTCATTGTAGGCAATTAACCAGCTTGTCTGAGCTTCAGTTTCAGTCAGTAACATTGGACTGATGGAACCTACCTCAAGGGATGTCCACAGAATTAAATAAGAAAAAGTCTGCAAAGGGCTGAGCTGGGAAGACTCAGTGTGCATCTGGGAGCCCCCCTGTGCCCCTGGGGTAGGACTGAGGAGGCAGGAGAGCAGGAAGGGGAGGGCCCTGCATCAGACTGGACTCAGTCCCACTCTCATTTACTAGCTCTGTGGTCAAGGTAAATCACCGAATCCTTTAGCCATCAGTCTACAGTTCTGCGCGGTGGGCACACAGCAGCATGTACCCCACACCTGTTGCTCCTCTAGTTTCACTCTGTCATGCATTAAAACCTGGGTGTCACCTTCAAAATTTGTTTTCCTCACACTCCACATCCATCAGCAATTCTGATGATTCTAGTTCTAAGCATCTTTCAGACCAATTGGCTTGACAGCAAATGGGATCTACCAGCTTCCAGAGAGGCCAGTTCATGGTGCAGCCTTGGGCAGTGGGCACTTGTGGAGGGTTCCGTCAGGACACTTCTTTGAAGGCCACAGACACAGGCCAGATATGGTGTGGTTGAGACAGGATCCTGATTTCAAGGAGGAACATTCTAGAGAGGCAGAGATAGTGATGGCACTCAACTCAGGCTGAGTGCAGAGCCATCAGGTGATGGCTGCTGTAGGTAGTCTACTAGAGCCGTCATGACAGAGTTGGCCTCTTAATCTATCCTTCGGTCTGATTCAGTTTTTGTAGACCCACACTCCCTAAGATGAATCCATGATCCTTAAGGCAGGACCTTACAATAATATCAGTCTTCCTCCTGGTCTACCAGAGTGACCTGGGCCACTTACCAGTAATTCTGCATTGGAGAAAGAATATTGAATATTAGCTCTGAGCTAAGACTAATTACTAGAAACAAGATGTTACTGTAGACTACCTGTGGGAGGATTTTACTTTATTATTTTATTTTATTTTTGAGGCCAAGTCTTACTCTGTTGCCTAGGTTACAATGCTATGGCATCAGCTTAGCTCACAGCAAGATTCTTGGGCTCAAGTAATCTTCCTGTCTCAGCCTCTGGAGTAGCTGAGACTTCGCATGTCTGCCACAATGCCTGGCTAATTTTTCTATTTTTATTTTATTTTATTACTTATTTATTTTTGAGACAGAGTCTTTTTTTACCCTCAGTAGAGTGTTGTGGCATTGTAGCTCACGGCAAGCTCAAACACTTGGGCTCAAGTGATCCTCTTGCCTCAGCCTCCTGAGCAGCTGGAACTACAGGTGCCCACTATGACGCCAGGCTATTGTTAGACATAGGTTCTCGCTCTGGCTCAGGCTGATCTTGAACTCCTGAGCTCAAGCAATCCACCTGTCTTGGCCTCCAGAGTGCTAGGATTATAGGCCTGAGCCACTGCTCCTGGCAATTTTTCTATTTTTAGTAGAGACAGGGTCTTGCTCTCACTCAAGCTGGTCTTGAATTCCTGAACTCAAGTGATCCACCTGCCTCAGCCTCCCAGAGGGCTAGGATTACAGGTGTGAGCCACCATGTCAGCCCTGCCAGAGGATTTTGAGGTTAAGGTGACAATTGAAGTTTTGACTCAGTCCACCTCAATAAAGGCAGTGGGAACTACAGCCCATGTTTTTGAGTAAATTGTTAGAAATGCTTAGAAATTGGCAGAGTCTCTATACTGACTCCTTGATTTGTGGAATAATGGCTATCATAGACTATATATAGTATAGGGAAGGACCAAAAGGAAGCCCCTGGAAGTCTACCTCCCTGTCAACATTATTACCATTCTATATCCTTGGGGGAATTTCCAATGTTAGTGCCAGCATTTTATATTTGAAAAAAGTGGAGGAGGAGTGATTCTTACTCTGTCTTCTCAGAACTTGCCTGTTTAGTTGGTGCAGAGGACAGATGGATCTTGGAGAATAACTACCGATTACTGTACGTGCATTCAAATGCTAACTTCTATTGTTATTTTAGATGGGGAATCTTTATAAGTTTACACGGCCCATGGCATCACAGCTGGTAATTAAAAAAAATCCCTATGAGTACAAAGTCATTAGGAATTCGATAGCCTGATTTCACCTGGAGAAGACAGCAGTATATCCTCACAATCTGCTTTCTGGATTAAATTGTTTTTCTAACTTTGTGGTGCAGTTCACTCTAATTGTCTTATCGACTCACGTGATATTGTCCTGGTCTCCTACATTGAACTAGCCAGCAGACCATGGAGAGAAGAAAGTAACAGGCACTTAAATGTCATTGTAAGACATGTGTGTGATGCAGGATAGGTTATGAATCCCATAGACATACAAGGGCTTGGCTATCTCACTGATGTTTCTGGGATTCTGGAACATGCTGGGATATTCATTGCAAAGTGAAGGAAAAGTTGCTTCATTTTATCCCCTAGTATGAAAAGAGGCATGATGCTTTGTGAAACCCTTTGGACTTTGTAAGGAGCACTCACTATGGCTGTGCCATTCTGATTCATTTGTGAGTAAGCTGTAAGACTTCCAGTCCTGGGTGGGGCCCACAGCAGGAGAAGGCTCTTCAGCTGGTCCAGGTTATAAGCAGCTCTGCCCCTTGGCCCTCATAATACAATACATCCAGAGGGACTAAGTTTCTTTAGTAGATCAGGGTGTTGAAATCACCGATCAGAGAATCATAGCGGAAACCCTAAGATTTTGGAGCAAAGCTCTGATCTGTTCAGCAAGCAACTGTTCTTTTGTCAAATAGCTCCTGGCGTAACACTGAGCCCTGGGAGAGATATTGTACACCTGACCAAAAGATGTCAGAGGGTCATGCAACTCATGCTTCTCCTTATTAGCTGGGTGTTATCTGCTCCACCAAACAGTGAAATTGAGCCTTCCCTGGAACATGCCATCACTCATAAAGGGCATAAACAGGAGGAGGCCAAGCAGGCCTGTACCCAGCATATTTGAGGGCCAGAGTCAGAGGTGTACTGGTAAATGTTTAGCAACCAGCTGTCTGAGGGGAACAGCACTAATATGTGGTGTTTGCAGATTTCCATGGTGTCAATATTCCCACAATGGCTGATGACAAACTGAAAAGAGAAATGTTCAAGCTAGGTTCTCATGAGCCAGTGTGAGCCGGCTCCAGTACACCACTGCCCAGTGTGGATCATTTCTTACACCTTCTTCCTTTATTAACAAGATTATTTTCAAAAGGTAATTGTAAAATGAAATCAGAAATAATGACTAGCACCTAGATGTCATCTTTTACATGTGCCTAGCCAGTTCTCCCAGTGCCATTTATTGAATGGGGTTCTTTCCCCCAGTGTATGCTTTTATTTGGTTTATCAAAGATCAGATGGTAAGAGGCTGGTTTCATCTCTAGATTTTTTACTCTGTTCCATAGAGTTATGTCTCTATTTTTGTGCCAATACCATGATGTTTGGTCACTGTGGACTTGTAATATAACCTGAAGTCTGGTAGAGTGATGCCTCTTTGTTTTTATTACTAAGAATTGCCTTGGCTATATGGGATTTTTTCTGGTTCCATACAAAATGAAGTACGACTTTTCCATCAAAGTACTATTTTTTCATCAAAGTATACTGTTGGCATTTTAGTGGGGATTACATTAAATCTGTAGATTTCTTTGGGTAGTATAGACATTTTAAAAATGTTGATTCTTCCCAGCCAAGAGCATGGTATGTCCTTTTATTTGTTAATGTATTCTGTTATTTCTTTTCTTAGGGTTTCATGGTTCTTTCTATAGAAATTCTCACCTCCTTTGTTAGATGTATTCCCAAGTATTTCATTTTCCATGAAGCTACTGTGAAGGGTATTGTGTCCTTGATTTGTTTATCAGTTTGATTGCTTTTGGTGTATACAAAGGCTACTGATTTGTGGATGTTAATTTTATACCCTACACCATTATTGTATTCCTTTTTCTTTTCTTTTCTTTTCTTTCTTTCTTTCTTTCTTCTTCTTCTTTTTTTTTTTTTTTTTATACAGAGTCTCAAGCTGCCACCCTGGATAGAGTGCTGTGGCAGCATAGCTCACAGCAACCTCCAACTTGGGCTCAAGTGATCTTCTTGCCTCAGTTTTTCTATTTTTAGTAGAGACAGGGTCTCTCATCATTGTATTTCTTGATCACTTCCAGAAGTCTTGTGGCTCACAACTACTAGATATGGAAGCAACCCAGGTGCCTGTCAACACATGAATGGATTAATAAACTGTGGTATATGTATAACATGGAATACCACTCAGCCATTAAAAAGATGGAAATGTATCTTTTGAATTTACCTGGATGGAGTTGAAACACATTCTTCTTAGTAAAGGATCACAAAAATGGAAATGCAAGTATCCATTTGAGTATGTACTCAATACTAATATGAAACCAATAGAAAAATAACTACATGCCCATATAAGAGAAAAACATAAGTATATTCAAGTTGGGAGAGGTGGGAGGAGGGGAAGGAAGAAGGGGCAGAGGGAGGGTGACTGGTTAGCTTTCACCTATGGGCACAACGTAAGGGTGCACAGCATACCCCTGGATAAAGGGCCCAACTACAACTTGAACTTTACCTTCAGAACGCAAATGACATAACCTAATCATATACCCTCGTATTAATCTGAATAAAAATAAACAAATAATACTAGCTAGAAAAGAGGTATAGACAGTTAAAATTTTCTTTCACTGAACTTTATCTATGCAATCATGCTGATAAAACATTTTCTTATTTTTCTTTTTTCTTTTTGTTACCCTATGGCATCATAGCTCACAGCAACCTCAAACTTTTGGGCTCAAGCTCAGGCTGGTTTTGAATATCTGAGCTCAAGTAATCCATCTACCTTAACCTCCCAGAATACTGGGACTACAGGTGTGAGCTACCACACCCAGCAATAAACATTTTCTTAAATAAGAAGTGAAATTAATATAAGTACAAAAGAGATAATGGATTAATACTTTAAAATCATATTACTGTGTATTTTTAGAAGAAAAAAAAATTTTTTTTTGAGACAGAGCCTCAAGCTATCCCCCTGCAGAGTGCCATGGCATAGCACCACAGCTCACAGCAACCTCCAACTCCTGGGCTCAAGTGAGTCTCCTGCCTCAGCCTCCCAAGTAGCTGGGACCACAGGCGCCCGCCACAACGCCTGGCCATTTTTTGGTTGCAGCCGTCATTGTTTGGCGGCCCGGGCTGGATTCAAACCCACCCCGGGGTGGGTTCGAATGTGGCTGGCACCCTAGCCACTTGAGCCACAGGTGCTGAGCCAGAAGAAAAATCTTCTTAAAAAATATTGGTCTGTCATAGTAATGAAGACTACAGTTTCTGATTTTGAGCTTTAACCTCTGCAAATTTGTTGATGATGTTGTCAAAATTGATCTTCTTTGAATTTATAAGTATTCAACGAATAATACAGACAGATTTGGGATTCTACCTTTGCTCATAGTTGATTGATAAACATTTGTGGTTAAGCTTGATTTCAAAAATATTTTTCCACATGAAGCAACAAATAAACAAATAGTTTCATAAGTAAACTTTTATTGGAACACAAATACACACATTCATTTACATTTGATTTATGTAATTACCGAGACCATATTGCCTGCAAGCCATATTTATTATCTGGCCCATTAAAATTTTTTTTCCAACCCTAGCCTAAAGGATCAAATATAAAATGTGACTATTTAAATGTACATATAACATTTGGATTTATTCTCATCAAAAAGTCTAAATTAGTGCAGCGCCTGTGGCTCAAAGGAGTAGGGTGCTGGCCCCAAATACTGGAGGTGGTGGGTTCAAACCCGGCCCCAGCCAAAAAAAAAAACAAAATTAAAAGTCTAAATTATGGTAAACAGAATAAAAAACATTTAAAAAATTATGTTTTCAAAAAAGTTAATCATCCCCTGTGGCTATTGAAAGATAAAATACAGTTATAATTATTTTATTTTATTTTATTTTATTTTATTTATTTTGAGACAGAGCCTCAAGCTGTCGCCCTGGGTGGAATGCCGTGGCATCACAGCTCACAGCAACCTCCAACTCCTGGGCTTAAGCGATTCTCTTGCCTTAGCCTCCCAAGTAGCTGGGACTACAGGCACCCACCACAACACCTGCCTATTTTTTGGTTGTAGTTGTCATTGTTCTTTGGCAGGCCTGGGCTGGATTCGAACCTGCCGGCTCTGGTGTATGTGGCTGGCGCCTTAGCCACTTGAGCTACAGGCATCGAGCCTACAGTTATAATTATTAATAATAAACAGACAAACCTTAAAATTATTTAAATAGAGTTGAAGTTTGTAATTTGATTTTTTGAAAATTCAAGAAAATTGTATTACATGTTCTTATGACACAAAAACTATACATGATTTTGGCATTCTATGGGTGTTTAGTTGCCCACAGAAAGAATTGGTATCATGCTTCAACTCATTATTCCTAATGTAGACCCACATATGTATCAGTTGAAGAGTAAAATAATAGTTGAAAAGTGCAAAATATTACTCCACTGCTCAGGCACAATCTTAAGTCCACTATTGTGCGAAATACACTAACTATCCGTTACCTGCAGAATCATGAACAGGAAGAGAAGGAACAGGAAGAGAAGAAAAAGATGCTCAGTGTAACTAGGAAACAGTATGTTATCCAACATGTCATTAAAAAACCTTTGCTTTCACTCTGAGAGAATTTAACAAGTGAAATAATTTCTCCTTTGCCTTTGAGAAGAGCTTCCCCCTTCCTGGCATTTGGAAGCACTGTCTATCTGACCCACACAGAGTGTAACCCACAAACTTTCTGGCATTCAGATACCTTTTGTGTAGAGGACACTGAGCAAGAAGGCTGGAAATGGGTTTCCGCGGGGCCCGAGCAGTGTCAGTCATGAGAATGGATGTGTACGGTTGTGATCTGACAGCACTGAGCCTTGCAGCCTGTGCGTGTTTTTAATGGGTGTGATGAGGGTGTATTCATAATACATACGGCCCTCTGCAGCATGGCCCCGGGAAATAGTTGACTAAAGAAAAGACAGGCACTTACTTGACTCAACTTGCCCCGGCTTGTTCTCTCTCTCTCAGGAACTTGGAAATTTCATTGAGGGACTGGGAACCCAATCAAGTTAATGACAGAGCTCTGGACGGAAGACAGTTAACTTCCACCTTTAAGGTCCTCAGAGCCGTCCCAGATACTCTTGGATTCTGTCCTCTTCATTTGGGATTTCCAGTTTTTTCCTCAGATTCCCTCAGACCTCTCAGTATCCTTCTAGCAACGTCTTCTTTTTCTTTTGCTGGTTTAGTCTCTACTACTTGAAACAAAAAGAATTATAACTAACACATCATACAGTTTGCATGCCCAAACTTCAGGCTGGGTCAAGTATAAGCCAGCCTGTTGAGAAGCCCTCTGTCTGGACCACTTTATGAGGTCACACTGTTATCTAATAAAAGCCACTCATGGGAAGTGGGGTCAGGTCAGACGGACCTGAAATCATGCCCTGGTTCCACTACTTACCCATGCTGTGATCTTGGGCAAATTCCTTAACCTCTCTGAGCCTCAGTTTCTCCCTCCATAAAATGGCACCACCCCTCAGAGGTTTTAGGTATCTGGGTCCTGCCAACCTAGAGAGTGTTTTTGTATGAATTAGCGAAAGTGCTTCTCTGGGCACAGGGTTTAGGCAATGTCTTGCAGCCTGGACTTGACCCCGGCTGTGTGCTGGGGTACAGTGCACAGCCTGCGCATCAAACAGCAGTGGCCTGGGCGTATGCTAAAGTACACAGGGCCCCTGTGAGCAGTCACTGCCCTTCCTTCTTCCTGTTTCTTCCCAAAGTCTCAGCCCAGTCACAAATGACACAGTAAAACAACTTGTAAGCTATGGATTTTAGGATGCGAATAGTGAAACAACTATGGAGGGGAAGGCTGTGTGAATGTCCCTAACAGCTGGGCTGGAATCCACACTGCACCAAGCCATCCTGCTGGGCCTTTGGGAGAAAGGGTGCTCATTGATCTTCTCAATCCATAGTTCATCATCTGGCCATTTGGGGACATCTGTGTTCAAGCTGGTTCTGCTGGCTGGAGGAAAACCCAGATGTGAATCTTGACCCTAGTGCTCCTGAGCGGTGGACTCTGGAGGGGAAGGCAAGGTCGTTCATCACTACTGTATTGGTGGGCTTCTGCTTTGGGGCCTT
Organism: Otolemur garnettii; assembly: GCF_000181295.1. Taxonomy (NCBI): domain Eukaryota; kingdom Metazoa; phylum Chordata; class Mammalia; order Primates; family Galagidae; genus Otolemur; species Otolemur garnettii. The sequence goes on along the minus strand of NW_003852454.1, from coordinate 6,152,245 downwards.
TCAGTTTACCGAGAGTTTCTACTGCATGCTGACCCAAACCCAAGGGGCAAGCAGGGTGGGGGCCACTGGTACCATTTTGTATTGGAGGAAACTGATGCTCCTAGCACTGCAGTGGCTGTCTACTTAACAATAATACCCTCTGAAACTGGGACTGGAACTGGTTTTTCATGACCCCTGGGCTCAGCTACACATCAGAAAGTGAGAAGGAAGATTCCTGGCCACATGGGCCTCCCTGCACACTTCCCTGTTTGGCCCCTGCGAGCAAGGCAGGAGAAGCTCCTATTCCAATCAGATGGCAAAGCCCATCAGTGGGCCACATTTGCTGTGAGGCAGGATCCTGTGCTTGCAAACCCTCCGCAGTGAACGGGCTGCCTCCTTCTGCAGTCTTCTGTCTCTCTTGGCACAGGAAGAGAGCCCTGGATTATCCTCAGACTGGGTTTATCTCTGCACGCCAAGTGTGTGGGCTTGGGCACGGCTGGCCAGCGAGGTTTGGATTCCTGTTTGGGAGGAGGTAGGAATCCTCCCCACTCCTGAGGACCCATATCATTTCTCTGACTCAGCTTTCCTGGAATTCTGCATGTGGAGATACTGGACAGGAGGCCAGTTTTTAATAAAGTGGCTCTGTCTTAGCTTCCTGCCTGGTGTATGTCACAGGTGGGGTTCCCTGGGAAGGCGCTGAGATGGAGTTCTGTGTGGGGGAGGCCTGTGAGGGAGGGCCCCAAAATCCACACCTGTGCAAAGGAACTAGGGACTAGAAGGCTGAAGACAGCCACCAGACTATTTTCATGAGGGCTTGGCTGAACCGAGGGAGCCCTGGACATGCATCCCCGCCTTTATATCTCAGTGCCATCAGTCACTGATACCATCCCTCCGAGGAAGTGACATGCCTTTGGGTGAGGGCTCCTGCCTGACTGCAAGAGGAGGAAGACAGGGAAAGACCCCACAGAGGCATCCCCGAGGCTGAGGGAATAAGGGGTCCTCCCTTCCTGAAGTGGGACCTGAGTGACGTGTTCCTTATAACTACCTTGCTATTAGTCTTCTTTGTATATATGTCCTGAGGACCCCAGAGGAGGTGGCGGGGGGATGGGGGGGCTCACAGAGCAGGATTCCGGCCCTGCTGGGTCTTCTTGCAGAATGCTAGCACATGCCATTATAATTCTGCTCTTTATTCTGCTCTTAAAGAGGTGTGCAAGCATTGTGGGCGCTGGGCTTCATGGAGGAGCATGGAATTTTTGAACTGCCTGGATGGCTGGAAGACATTTAAGATAAAAAGACGACCTGTGAGGTGGGCTGGGATGAGTGCAGAGGGTGCAGGGAGTGGGGGGTGGTGGTGGTGGTGGTGGTGGTGGTGGTGGGGCTCTCCGTCAGTCAGAAAGCCTTGTAAGGAGGGTGGCAGAGCAGCCGGGGGCCCTGAGCAAGACGAGGAAGCTACAGGGAAGTCCACTTGCCATTGTAGGGACAGGGACAGGCAATAGGGCCTGGCCCTGAGGTGGCAGCAGGGAAAGTCAGGAGGGGCCAAATGCAGGCAGGGGCCCAGCTGTGTTGGGCTGAACTGGCCTGGCCACAGCGGACCTGGGGTGTGGAAGGGCTGATCGCGGTGACGCGGGACAGCCCTTCCAAATTAGCACAGCCGGTTTCCTCCAGTGCAGGTTTTTCCACAGCGGAAAGAAGATACAGGCTGGTGGGGAGCTGCTGATTGCCTTTGGGGTCCCTCCGTGACTCAGAGCGTTTTCCAGCTCGTTGAACCGGGGCCATGCTGTGTGAGTTTCCTCCTGACGCTCTGGCGGATGCATAATGAATAGGGAATTTAAGCCATATGCTGACGATTCCTTTGCCCTGAACTCATCCGCATGCGCTGCTTAAGAGCCCTTTGATGTCCGGCAGGACTCACAGCCTGTTTTATGAGATGTTTTATGCTCTCTCCCTGCCCTTCCCACCCGCCACTCGCCCATTAGGTTTAAGAAACGGAAGTTATGTTACTGAGAGTCTAAATGGACTCAGCTCTCAAAATGTTCAAGTTCTAGGTTTGAAGCTGGTGGAGTTCCCTTGGACTCAAGCCTTGGCAGCGCCTTCTCTTCCACCAAGGGGCCTGGCAGCGCCATTCAGGAGGCCTGGCTTTGCAGGCAGCCTGGCAGGTGGACGGGACAGAGCTGGGACAGCTGGGGCAGAGTGAAGGAAGGACCCCGGTACCTGCTCCACCATGCCTCGGGGCCCCTGCCATCTACCACGCCTGGGGTGTTCCTTCCTTTGGGCTAAGGCCTTTTCTGTCCACTTCTCCAGCATCATTGCTAATGTTTGTGACCTGCGGGGTCTGAGCACATCATTGTAGGCCCCTTTCCAGCTGGGAGATGGTCTCAGATGGCGGGACACAGGGTGGCAAGTTTTGGCGAGAGGAGAGGCGTCCCTGCTGAGACAGTGTTGAGAAGGGGAGGGGAGGATGCTGAGGACTGAAGCTTAAGTTTCTGGGACTCCCGCTGGTCCTCTGTCCTGGGCTCTAGAGCCCGTCCTGGGATCCGGCTGCAGAAGATGGAGATTCCCAACTGCAGTGATTGTGTTCAAGACAGAAAACAATTCTCCCAAATTGTGTGTGTGTGTTTGCACACGCACATGCATGTACACATGCTGAGGCTGACGGCAGTTTCCTGAGCTGTGGGGACTGAAGCTGCTTTTTGTGCTGGCTTGGCACCTGACCTTAGGGAGGATGGTAACTGTGCAGGGACCTGGTAGGACACCAAAACTCTACCCTGAACCAAGGGAGGGGTAGGTTTCCAGAGAAAGGACAGTTTGGTCTGAAGTTTGGAGCAGGTATAGGGGCCTATTGGAATACAGGGTAAGGAGCAAGAAGGCAGAGGTGGAGGCCCGGAGGTGAGCAGTCATGTCTGGAGGTGGCTTCTGTGCCGGAGGAAGTGCTCTGTGATTCAGCTAAGATCACTGTGTCCTGGCGACAGGAAGGGAGGTCATGTTTGTCTCATAGAGAAGATGGAGGCCTGGAGTTACTTTCAATCATTCCTGTCTGGTTTCCATTTTTCACCAGCAAAGGCAGCATGCCTTGTGTCTCCTAGATATATCAAGTTCAAAATGTTTGGGAATGTTAGCAATTCCATGACCCCACGTGTCCCCAGCATTTCACCATATAATCACAACCCATCTGGAGATGGGGACAGAGGGCAGACGTCTTTTTCTTTTCTTATGTGGCAGATAAAGAAGCAGAGGTTCAGAGAGATATTGTGGCTTGCCCAAGGGCACACAGCAAGCCAGAGATAGAATTGGGGTCAGACCACCTCCCTGTCACCATCCCCAGTTCCTGCTGGCTTTATTACCTGGGGATCAGGGCTGCCCCGCCTGACAGTTCTGCATGTGAAACCCACAGTTCTGCATGTGAAACCCAGCTATGTGGTCACCATGGCAGGCACTGGCAATATGAAGGCCGGTAATCCTATGGCTTCTGTTCTCAGAAACTCACTGTTGGGTGGGGGCCAGACACAGAAACAGATGCAGACAATATGGGTGCAGAAAGAGAGACGAGCCCATGGTGGGTGCCTAGATACAGGCTGGGGTAGGAATTAGGGAAGGTAGTCTGGGAAGGCTTCCTGCAGGAGGGGAGGCCTAAGTTAAAGGGAAGAGGGGAGCCAGAAGGAGATTACAGGTGTTTGAAAAGTGAAGTGCAAGATGTGTGTGGGGGGAGAGGCAGTTGCGAAGGGAAGCTGTGGAGACAGGGTTGGCTGCTTTTTCTGGAAAGAGGGGCCTTCTAAGCCCTGCCAGGGCATCTGGACTTTGTCTTACAGGCCTTGAAGACAGGCAAGTTTTGCATGTCAAGTGATCTTTATTTCTGAGGAAAAGTGTCTGGGAAGCAGGAAGGGCTGTTCTCTGACCGGACACAAGAAAGGAGGCTATTGGAGCAGCTCCCAGAGAGGGTGTTCAGAAGTCACACCCAGGAGATGCTCCCACACGTAATCGGCAAGGTGTGATGGTGGTGGTCGGTTCAAGGATGACTCCCAGGTGAAGTGAGGGTATCGGGGCTATCTGCACATGGATGCTGGCCTTGGGTGGTCCTGGAGAATGGGGGAAGAACTCAGAGAAGGTGATGTGCACAGAAGAGGGTCAGGACAAGAACTCAGAGAGGGTGATGGTCACAGAAAAGCTGGGAGGGAAGTGAAGCCCTTGAGAGAACTCCTGTATCTCCAGCTCGGCCCAAACAACTGAAAGAAATGTTCTTGCTTAAGAAGTTTATTTCAGCTCTTCCTACTGTAAGCCATCATGTTCTGTCACCGACATCTCTGAAAACCATGCCCTCTATCTGCCAGCACCTGGAGGGCTCCTTCCTGTCCCATGAAGGGAGGGAGCTGGGACAGGGAAACTCCTGGCTGTAGGTGCTGAGACATGGAATTGAAGACTCAATTTCTAGCTCCAAGGTAGAACTAGAAGTAGGTTCTGTCCATTGGAATGAAAAGCATCTACCCAAGGTCAATGGCTTAAAGAAGGGAGGAAAGTGCATGAATGCAGAGGGAAGCAGGTGGTTTCCCAATGAGAGGTTAGCCAAGGCCCCCCTCCTCACCAGCCCAGATAGGAACAGGGGCAGCTTCAAGAGCTGGGTACCAAGGACACCTGGAAACTGGGTCCTATATTCTTTGGTCAAAGGAAGCACATGTCTTTCAGGAGGGTTCAGCAGAATCCTGACTACAGTTTGGTCAGGCTGGGCAGCTTGTGGCTCTGGGTGCCAAAGAGAATTAGACATTGTGCCCTCTCTCTAATTGGGGCCACTCAGCATAGTCCTGCCTCACTTTTGAAGAGGGAGGATTTGGGGAGCTCTGCCAGGCATAAGTGACTCATTTCCTGCCAGTCCTCTACAATTATCCTGCTAAAGACCAGTTAGGATATTACGCCATGTCAAATATGGCATTGGGAGCTAAATTCAAAGCATTGCATTACAACCAAGAGCGCATCAGCCGGCTTTGTAGGAGAAGCTTCCACCAACTTAAGGGACAGCCAGATGCCTTAGGAAAAGGTCTCATTGCACAGGGCATTTACTTGGGATGACCTACACACATACACACACACACACACACACACACACACACACATACACACGCTGCGAGTCCTCCTCACCAAAGGAGTATTGTGAATAGTCCATTGGCACAGCCCAGGCCTTGGAGGATTCTAACCTCAGTCCTATCACTCATCCTAAATGTGACCTTGGGCAAGTCACTCAGCTTTCTCATCTCTCAAATGAGACTAAAAATTCCTGGGTCAACTGTTTTATAGGGCTGTGAAGAGAATCAAATGAGCTCATATGTGAAAAACGAACTTGAAAGTTAAGAAGGTCTTTCCTCAACTTCTCTGCCTGAGCTGACCCTGAAATCTCTGAAGACTGCAACATTCATTTCCTGCCGGGGCCCTGTTCTATTGCCTTCCTGGGCTCCTCTAAAAAAGCAAATGACACTGAGTCAGGATCGAATGGAACCAGCCCCTAAGAGCAGACAAGATGGGGAAAGCTGGATGTAATAGCATATAAATTCCTCCACACGCCAGTTCCCACTCAAGGGTCATCTGACTCCCCATCGACAGGGGCTAATGATGTGAGGAGACATGGCCCTGGAGGGACTCATTCCTGCCTCTTCCGTGTAACCTCACTCATAGAGGGGGTGATGGGCTCACAGAGTCTCTGGGACACCTTTGGCCTATAAAATGACTAGACAATTCCTTGGCAGGAAGTGGACGCTGTCCCCGAGGGTGGAGGCTTTTCCCTCTCCGACCATGCAGTGAAGATCCTGTCTTTACTGGGAGCAGGGGAGGAGGCCGACACCTGTTTGAGCTGGGCTGTCCTGGAGAGGCCAACCCCATCAGCCCACATTTGTTCTTTCTGCAGGCCCTCCTTCGACAAATGTCTGCGGAGCCCACACTGAGGAGCAGCACTGTGCTCCACGCTGGATAGCACCAGCCCTGCAGGCTGTGGGGCTGGGACTGTCTGACTCCAGATTCACAGAGCTCCCTTGGCGGTCATGTTCACAACCTTGGCCCAGCTGGGGTCCTCTTCCCCTTCAACATCTGCCAACACCGGTGTTGTTTGCAGGTGTGTGTTGCTGTGTAACCCTGGGGGCCTAGACAAGGGCTGGATTTCCAGTCTTCCTCGAACCCATTGTGCTTGGGGCCCATAGGTTCTGGGATGCTGGGGTTCCAACTTATGCCCTCTGCCCTGGAGTGTCTTTACTCCCTCAATAGCCCCCATGCTGTCTTCTTCCCTGGTAAAATTAGTGTTGCTGTGTCCACACTCACTCCACACATGTCCTGTGACACAATTCTAGCCCTTGTGAGGAGGAAGCTTTGGGAAAAGTTTTCTTGCTAATAAAAGACAAGATGTGGTCCTTCTCTTCCTCAATGGTGTCTGTGTGTGATGCCTGGAACACTGGTACCATCACAACCATGAAGGCAGTGAATCTGAGGACAAAGCTAACATACTAAGGGGGACAGAGCAGAAATAAGGACGGAGGCTGGGAGGGCAATAGTGCCGCTGCATTGCTGAATGAATCAACCCTGGGGCCAAATTAATCAATCCTTCCTCAAGATTTCTGGTTATGTGACGTTTTTCTCCAGGCCTTTCGGCGTTGTGTCTTTCTGCTCCTTGCAGTGGAAGCATTCTAACTGAGATAAGCTGTCACTACTTGCTGGCAGCCCTTTTGCTCCTCTTTGGGAGACACAGAGGTCAGAGTCAGGTAGTTTCATACTCCATTAAAAAAAAAAAAACAGCCAAAGTGATCAAAGGGTTGTGATTACGTTGTCTGGGATTGTCTAAAAGCTGTGTGGTTTGGGCTCGGTGCCTGTAGCTCAAGTGGCTAAGGCACTAGCCACATACACTAGAGCTGACGAGTTCGAATCCAGCCCAGGTCTGCCAAACAACAATGACAAGTACCACCAAAAAATAGCCGGGCGTTGTGGCAGGCGTCTCTAATCCCAACTACTTGGGAGGCTGAGGCAGAAGAATTGCTTAAGCCCAAGAGTTGGAGGTTGCTGTGATGTCCAGCACTCTAGTCTACCAAGGGTGATAGCTTGAGATCTGTCTCAAAAAAAAAAAAAAAAAAAAGCTGCGTGGTTTGGTGATACTAGTAGCACTGAGCCCTTGCAGTCTCCAAGGCTTCCTCCTCAGACCTTCCCCTTCCCTGGCCAACCCACTCTGTTTTGTCTCCATCCGGGGATGAGGCCTGGGAGGTCTTCATGCTCACCCCCTGCCTAGGTGTGGGGGCCTTCCCTCCGTAGTTGGGCCCCACAGGACCTTCCCCCAGAGGGATCTTGTAGCTGTGGCTCACCCTCCTGGGGGACAAGGATTTTCCCTACTCTGCTACTGCAGGTAACTCTGTCTCTGTCCCTCAACTTGCTTTCACCCAGGGGCCCCTCTGACTGGGGAATAAGCAAGGCTTCCAGGAGCAACAAGAGTCATGGCTGTAGAAAAGCCACGGGGGTTGAGTAGAGTGCAGTCTCCAATGGCTCTAGCTCAGGGCCTCCCCTGGGGCTGCAGTGCAGAGAGGCAGCTTGGAAGCAAGGAAGGGAGCTCTGCTGGCTAGGGCTGAGGTTCCAGTGGAGGACAGGCCAGCAACAGGGGTGACCCATGCCCTGGCAGCTCCTTGGGTGTAGGAACCCCATCCTTCTTCCTATGCTGTCTCATGCCTGGGATCATCTTAGGATGCTTAGGTGCTTAGGATGTGTGTCCAGTATTTACAATCATTCATTCATTCAACAAAGATATTGCACCACCAAGAGGTAAGGCGCTGAGTGGGAAGGACAGGGTCCCTGCTCTCTTGATTCTTACATGCAAGTCAGGGGAGATTGTTGTAACCCAGGGACTAGCTAGCTAACTAACTAACTCACCAACCAACTCATATTTTTAGTTAATTACACATGCTACAAATTATGCCAGCCTTTATATACCATGGGAAGGGTGGCTGGGGAGGGCCTCAAGGAGGGCAGAGCCTGAAGGCGAAGGGTGCCAGACAGGAGAAACCTTACAAGAGGGTCTTCCCAGGTGAAGAGACAGCAAGCAGTGAGGCCCCAAGGCAGGCCTGGATGTGTCTGAGGCCAGTGCAGCTGGAGGTGCTGAAGGGCCCTGCTGGAGTTGGGACCAGGGCAAGGCAAGCAGCTGGCCTCTCAGCCCATGGGCCATGCTCAGGGGTCTGGAGAGGTGAGCAAAGGGCTATGAGCTCTGCCTAAGGTCATAATTAGTCTTAGGGACCTAAATGGAAGTAAGCCTGCATTCAGAGATGAAAGGACATTGCCGTCAGGGAGCAGATCTGCTCAGAGAGGGCCCAGAACCAGGTGACAGCAGTTTGAGGCATCCATTTCCATATCACTGTGGTCATGATCTCTGATATCCGGGGCTAGGGCCCCCTCCTGCCTCAGCCCTACTTCCCTCTTCTACCCACCTCTCCCCATAGGCTGTGTTGGCCAGAGGCGATTTTGTCCTGCAGGCCCTGCCATCCACCTCCTGAGCAGTCTCCTCCATTGTCCCTCCTGATGGGGAAGGGGGGCAGATAGTACCTCTGTTGAAGGCTAATTGTTCAGCACCCCCTGCCCTTGGGGAAGCATGACTGAGGAGGCCTGGTCCAGTCCCCACTCTCCCTCTACCCCCAGCACCGGCCAGCTACCTCTGCCTGCCCATGACCCAGTAGTCCTGAGACACCATCTCCCTGTCCTTGGACACCTGGCCTGACTCTCTTTACTCAAGGGTCCTTGTCCCGTGTTCCCTAAGGATGGCCTAACTTGCTCACTTCTGCTGCTGTTGTTACATGAAAATTAACTGGAGCCTTTAGTTGATACCTTTTAAGAAAAAACAGTTAATAAAGAAATGAAAGGGGCATGAAGGAGAATGTAGGGGCCTGGCTGGACCTCAGGCTTCAGGCCCGTGCACACTGGAACACCTTTCCAGGCCCTCTGAGTTCCACCCACTCCACAGAGGGGCTTCGGGACAAGCTGAGCTGCTTAGGAGGTGTGGGCAGGGGCTGGGCACAGCTGGCTCTTGCTGTGCAAGGCTGTAGTTAGGAGATGGATCACATGGTGCTAAGAGAGAGAGCTGTGTGTGGACCCCATGTGGTCAGTTAGCTGTGTGATCTCCAGTAAGCCATGGAGCCACAACTTTGTCAGTAAAATCAGAATAACAGCAGCTCTTTGATGGGACAGGTAGACACAAATGAGGTCAGACCTGTGCAACCTGCCTGTGATGGGGCCTAGTGCTTACGTCCCCTTCCTGCCGCTCATTCCCCTGTATTTTATTCCTTTTTTTTTTCTTTTTTTTGAGACAAAGTGTCACTATGTTACCCTCAGTAGAGCGCTGTAATGTCTCAGCTCATAGCAACCTCAAACTTTTGAGCTTAAGTGATTCCCTTGCCTCAGCCTCCCGAGGAGCTGGAAATACAGGCGCCCGCCACAACATTTGGCTATTTTTTGGTTGCAGTTGTCCTTGTTCTTTGGCAGGCCCAGGCTGGATTCGAACCTGCCAGCCTCAGTGTATGTGGCCGGCGCCCGGCCCACTGAGCTGAGTGCCGCCCCACTTTATTCATTGTTACCCTGCCATGCACACCCTCCCCTATCTTGAATTCCAAAAGAGAACCACAGTGGGAAAGTGCCTGAAGCACACGCGTGGTGGGGGTTCAGGCAGCGCCACAGGAGAGCTGGTCTGGTCTACCGGGACCACGTCAAAGCCCCTCCAATCACCCTGTAGTCACGGCAGCCCACTTGCCAACCCAGGGAGAGACCCTCAGGGCACCCCCCCACTGCCTGGGGTTGTAGTACCTGCTGCATCTGCCGCCCCACCCCACCCACCCCCCATTGCCGCCCCGGTACACAGCATGTACATACAGTGAGCTTGCTGGATCAGAGCACATCTGTCACGAGGGAGACCGGACAGGCTGTGCCCCGTGAGCATGGCGACCCAGCAGGCCCAGACACCCAGGCTGCGTCTGAGTTCCCGCACCATGAAGGAGGCTCTCAGGAGCCCTTGGGCCTCCGACTCCTTCCTCCCACTGAAGCAGAGCCGGGCGAGAGGGTGGGTGTCCCTAGTGGGGAATCTGTGGGTCTGGCGTGTGAGTCTATGTGAAGATGATGTTGTGTTTGTATCCCTGCTGTGTATAGTCTATGTGCATCTGTTTATCTATGCAGTCTATGGTGTGTCTATGGTGTGTCTGTTTATCATGTAACGTATATTGTATGTATCGTGGGTGTGGTGTGTGAATCATATGTAGAGTGTGTCTATGACGTATGTGTGTCTAGAATATATCTGTGGTGTGTATGTGATCCATGCATGTTGTGTGTATCTGTGATATGTGAGTCTGTATGTGCTGTGTGTGTGGTATAGGTATCTGTGTTTGGTGTGTGTTATGCATGTGGTGTATATATATGTAGTATAGTATATGTGTGTGGCATGTGTGCTATGTGCAATACATGTGTGTGCTATGTGAGTGTGGTATGTTTCTGATGTGTGTGGCATGTGTGTAGGTGGTGTGTGTGGTATATGTGTATTTGGCGTGTGGTGTCTGGGTGGTGTTTGAGTGTTTACGTGTGTGTAATGTGTGGTGTGTAGAGCGTGGTGTGTGGTGTGTGGAGTGTGTGGAGTGTAGTATGTGTGTGTGGTGTGTGATATGTATGTGTGTGTGGTGTATGATGTGTGATGTATATGTGTGTGGTGTGCGTAGTATGAGGAGTGTGGTGTGTGTGGTGTGGTGCATATGTGGGCGTGGCACTGGTGAGGACAGTTCCCTCCCTCCCTGCCCATGAGGTGCCTGCCTGGTAAAGGTCACCCCTTGCTAAGGTGGAGCCCGGTGGAGCCAGGTGCCGAGCTCTGTGGAGGATCCCTCCTGGTCCCTCACTTCTCTGTGCCCTCCTGCTATGTCCCCTCAGCCTCCCGTCAAGGATCAGCTGAGATGTCTGTCAGGGGCCAGCCCTGCCACACCCTCTGCCTCCTGGTTTGGCTGCGAGGGCCCTCCTCACCCTAGGCCAGCCTTGCACACCCTCCTGGACTGTAGTAAGGTGTTGGTGACATCTCTGTTTGTCTAACACTCTGTCATGATCTCCCACATCAAGGGAATAGTGCAGAGCCTGTGACCAGCCCTCTCTGGCTCAGCCTCCTCTTGTCCAGGCGTTGGCACATTTGCTGTCCCTCTGCACGGCTTTATGTGGTGGCTGGTGACCAGCAACCATCCCAGTGGCCTTCTCTAGAGCCTGGGAGGGAAACGTGCTCCCTACCCCCGAGCACAGGGCTTGCTGCCTCCATCCTGGTGAGGGGCAGGAGGGAAGAGGGTGTCTGCGGGTCGAGGAAGGGCTCTAGAAAGGGTGTGACTGTCCCTGGTACATGGAGAACATGGCAGAGATGGCCTTTGCGGCATGAAGACACCTCTGTCTTCAAGCTCCACTTGTTAAGGTCTCTGTTAGTGGGATCTTTTGTCACCTACAGCTGAAAGCGCCCCAACCGGCTCCATGAGGATGCTCGGTCCCGGCGCCCTCCCTTGTGCCCTGGCGCAGTGAGTAGCCAGTGCCCTCCACCCCTGTTTGTGGGACTCTGTTCTCAATGTTCCTGGAGCACCTGATGCCACCTGTGGTCTCCTCCCGCGTGAGGGAAAGTGCAGCCAGGCTTCTCCTCTCCCAGCCTGGGCAGGTCACTGCGCTTGGTGCCATCATCCCTGAACAGGAAGAGCGCTGTCTAGGCTGCAGGGTGTCTGTGAGCACTGCAGGTCATGAGTGCCTCAGTGCCTGCCGCAGTCTCATTCCCAAGGCTGGTGGTCGATAGCTGCCCCTGGTCAGCATGGACCCCTAACCCACAGGCAGGTTCACTGCCAGGTGACAGGAGGAGCAGCAGGAAGAAGCATGAAGTCACCACGTGCTTTAAATGAACAGTGGAGGCAGCAGCTGCTGAGCTAAGGGCACAGACCCAGTGGTATTCTTCAAACTGGCCCTATTTCACCCTTAGCAGAGCTTGACACTGTCAGTCCCTTTATCTGTTGTTTTGTGCTGTTTAAAAATCTTCTTGTCCCAGAATGGTCCACATGATAAAATCTCAAAACTGCAGATGCTGGTGTGGATGTGGAGAGAAAGGAACACTTTCCCACTGCTGGTGGGACTGCAAACTAATACAACCTTTTTGGAAGGACGTATGGAGAACCCTCAAAGAACTCAAGCTAGACCTCCCATTTGATCCTGTAATCCCATTACTGGGCATCTACCCAGAAGGAAAAAATTTTTCTACTGTAAAGACACTTGCACTAGACTGTTTATCAGTTTACAATTGACAAAATTGGGAAACAGCCTAAATGCCCACAAACCCAGGAATGGATTAACAAGCTGTGGTATATGTATACCATAGAATACTATTCAGCCATCAAAAAACATAGAGATTTTACAGCCTTTGTATTAACCTGGATGGAAGTGGAACACATTATTCTTAGTAAAGCATCACAAGAATGGAGAAGCATGAATCCTATGTACTCCAATTTTGATATGAGGACAATTAATGACCTAGTACAAGGTGGGGAGTGGGGGAAGGGGAGAGCAGAGAGAGAGAGAAGGAGAGAGGAGGATGGAGGAAAGGAAGAGCAGAGGGAGGGAGGTGGGGTCTCGGTGTGTGACACACCTTTTGGTGGCAAGACACAATCATAAGAAGGACTTTACCTAACAAATGCAATCAGTGTAACCTGGTTTCTTGTACCCTCAATGAATCCCCAACAATAAAAAAAAAAAATTGAATAAAGGGGTGGCACCTGTGGCTCAAGGAGTAGGGCACCAGCCCCATATACTGGAGG